>NW_024412438.1:459831-488268 GCF_014898765.1 Herpailurus yagouaroundi | reverse complement strand
CCTGGCTGGCTCAGTGGGGGGGAGCATGGGACTCAGAGACAGGGAACAGAGAGACGTCCAGAAGTCGGCCAAGAAGAGGGAAGAGGGACAGAATGTGTTTGGACCGAAGCGGTTTCCCGCAGCGGCCTGTGGACACCGGGAGAGGCCGTCCCGGATGCCACAGGAGCCACAGCCTGGATCTCCCTCTCAGAGCAGCTCCAGGCTTCTCTGAGGACGCGGCCAAGGTCTGGGGCTCCTCCTCAGTGGGTCTGCAGGAGCGGGTGGGCCGGGGGAGACCCAGGAGTGAGCCAAGCGCAGGGTCTGGGGCGGACAGACAGAAGCTGGACAGCAGGCCCTGGGGTGATGGCACCAGAACTGTGATTTCCTGCCACCCCAGAGACACTCACTGCTCTCAGTGATCCCGCCCGCCTTTTCCTCGACCAGCCCTGGAGTCCCCAGCAAGCCAGGTGGGGATGCTAAGGACCTAGGCCCAGGCTGCCAAGGAGGGGGCTCACAGGAGGGGGTTACCTGCCCAGAGGGGTCCCATGGGGACTGAGCCCGAGCTCTGACTGACCGGTTCCTGGCCGTGCAGCGATAGCTGTCGCCGACCCCAGAAGTCCAGGTGACGTGAGAGTGGTCCCCCACCCCCGCCACCCGGCCGAGAGGGGCCCGACTGTACCGCACATCCTCTCAGGCCTGTCGCAGGGAGCCCGTCAGGGGGACACAGCGGGCCCCACCCTTCGCCATCCGGGAACCGGCAGCGATATCGGGCTCCCGCAGCTTCTCTCTGTGCGAAAGTCAAGTTTGAGCTCTGAGGAGACTCTGGCCTGGTCAGGCAGGGCAGAGCGGGAAGGTCAAAGTTCAGATGTGAGCCCCCCGCCCCCCCCCCCCCCGCCCCCACCCTCACCACAGACCCGCAGGGTGAAATCCTTGGTGGCGGTGACAAATAGGCAGAGTTATCCAGGCTCCGGAGGGGCCAGGGCCCTGCAGCCTTGGGGACCTGATCTGCAGAGAGGACACACAGTCGTTCGCTGTAAGGTCCCTAAATCCCAGCAGCCAGGATTGGTTTGCCTCCGGGTCCTGGTTGCAAAACAGTGACAAGCTGTCCAGAGCTCCAGGTAACCTTTTCCACTTCCTGCCCGGCTGGGACCTCCAGGGGCCGAGTGGCCAACTCCCCAGGGATACCTACCGAACACTGTCTCCCCGACCGTGTCCCCTCCCAGGATCCCTGGCCCTGCAGACAGACAGAAAACCACAGCTTCAGTGCCGGGGTCTCCCTATGCACTCAGGGCAGCCCAGCACCCCCCCCAACCCCCCACTGCTGAGCGCCTCCTGCCCAAACTCCTCCAACCTCCCCACTGGCCCCCCTAGGCCTTCTCCTCCTTCTCCCCTGACCACACTGGCCCAGACGCCCTCTCTCGAGGGTGTTAGCCCCTCTCCCCAGGGCCTGCGCAGGACCAGGACTCCGTCCTCCACCTTCCGTCCCCTCCAGAGCTGCGGCACAGGGGGTGTGCTCCGGGGGGCCAGGTACCTGCACACAAGGGCGGCGCTGAGACAGGGAGGGAGCCGCTGTTACTGACTGCGTCCTGGACCGCGCAGGTGAAGGCCACAGCACTGTCCCCGGGGCCTCAAGGAGACACCGAGGACAGACCCTCCGCGGGACACAGCGGTCCGGGGTCCCAGAGGCATCCGGCTGTAGGCCACAGAGGTTGCTCTGCTTTCTGCCACACAAGTCAGGATGAAGATGCATTGTCCATTGTCACCGATCCTGGAGCTCGGTGCGACACGGGGCCGGCCCAGCTGCACTGCGTGTACAAAAATCACCAAGGGAAGACTGCAGAGCTACCCTGGGCGCTCCCTTCACCGGGCAGAAGGCACGAGGCACTGACACCGAGGTGGTTCACCACCCTGAGTACGCACAGGGAGAGACAGAGGCCGAATCTGCCCACGTCTGTTGGAGAGCTTTGAGCTTTCAAGGCCAAGTCAGTGGCCTTGAGAGAAAGGCCACTATCTATTTTGAGAGAGGGAGGGCATAAGTGAGCGAGGGGAGCAGAGAAAGAGAGAGAATCCCATGAGGGGCAGGGGTGGGGTGGGGAGAAAAGCAGGGCTCACCCAAAGCGGGGCTCGAACTCATGAACCACGAGATCCTGGCCCCAGCAGAAGTCAGACGCTTAACGGCTGAGCCACCCAGGGGCCCCGCTTCGTATGCTTTGGTTCCCCCGGAACAACCCTACGAAATAGATAGGGGAGGTTTTGTACCTATTCCATTTAACAGGCTCAGAGAGCTTCCAGTAACTCGCCCAGAGTCTCAGCCATTGCGTGACTGACCCAAGACCCAAATCCAGTGGCTCGGACCCCAAAGCCTGGGTTCCCACCCTTGCGCTGACCTGCTGCAGGCCCTGTGCGTCTGCGCAAGCGCGGAACCGTGTTGTAATTACATCTCTTCCCAGTAGGGGTCTCTGCAGCATACGTTGAGTTTCCGGGCGCCCAACAAGGCTTCCCCAAGATTGGGCCCTGTGCCTTTGAGGTTTCTCCCGCTCCTTTGTGCTCTCTTCAACCCACACCCCATCCCTTCTTCCCCCAGGACCAGGAACTCAGATGCTTCCAGAAGATACCCATGTGGCCGTTATTCGCCTCCCCAGGGCAGAGCCAGGAGCCTTGGGGTTTGCAGGGAGAGCAGCTGCGGACAACGGACAGTCAGGACACTCAAGAAGGCCACAGGCACGCGAGAAGCCTGCTCTGTCATTTGGCCTCAGCCCTGGGGCCCTCCCCATGGCAGCCCCAGGGGCGGCTCAACTGGGCAAGAGAGGACCACACAGCCCAGAATGTCCCCCGGGAGAAGGCAGGCTGCCACCTCCCCCCACCCCTCCTCCAGCCTGGGCCCCACACCCTTCCCCCACGACTCCTTCTGCAGCACATAAATGCAGTGACAAACCAGAAGCGCAGGATGTGGCCACAAGGTGCATAAGTTCTATTCCCGGCTCTGCCACTTTTGTCGAGGGGTCGTTTTTTCTCTCTGAGACTGTTGCAGCAGCTTAGAAATAAAAACCCCTTTCCTGCCAGCTGCAGGGCTGTCGTGAGGCCCCAGTGACTTGGGAAACTCCCTGCGAAGGACAAAAGTCTGGCCTATTGTCTTCGCTATTGCCACCCCGCTGGAGCATAGCGAGAGGGGCTCTCCCACAGCGCTGGGCCCACCCTAGTCAAGAGTCCCACCGACGTCCCAGAAGCCCCAGTGCCCTCGCCCTGTTTGAGAAAAGGCCATGGCCGGCCCGGCCTGATTTATGGCAGAAACGCTGTCTCCCCGACCATGGGAACCTGACGGGGAGCAAATGCATCTTCCTGCACTTAAATAAAGGAGGCGGGGCGGGGGCGGGGCGGGGCGGGTGCCTGGTTGGCTCAGTCAGTTAAGCGTCCTACTTCATTCAGCTCATGTCATGACCTGGTGGTCTGTGGGTTCGAGCCCTGCATCCAGCTCTGTGCTGACAGCTCACAGCCTCGGATTCTGGGTCTCCCTCTCTCTGCCCCTCCCCTGCATGCACCTTCTTCGTCTCTCTCTTTCTTTCTCTCAAAAGTAGATAAACATTCAAAAAAAAATTGTTTTTAATGCCTCATCAAATAGGAATATTTCCTATCACACAAACTCAACCCCGAGAAGCTTCTCTGAAGCTTTCCCTCCAACACTCAGCTTCCACGTGTTCATCCTCACTCGCTAACCGTAGCTTTTTCTTCCCGCTGGAGGAACAGCTCTGCCATGGCTCCCCGGTGACTTTGCCCGTGTCACCCAGGCAAAGGCTGGAACCACGGGCTAATCTGAGTCTGGGCAAAATGCCCTGCGATCCTCCCAGAGCACGAGAGGACAGTGGCCTGTGAGGCCCCGAAGCCAGCTCCACGGACCTCTCTGTCTCCACTGGGAGGCACTCGGGTGAGTCAGTGTCTTATGAGGAAGGACGTTCCTGCTCTACCCGCTCAGGACAAAGCTTCCGACCCCCCCACCACCAGCACTGTGCTCAACTGACCCCATTGGCCTTTCCTTCTGGTGCGAAGGACCCGGGTTACTCTTTTCCTATCGATGTGAGTAATAAGTAATAATAATACTTTCTAAATGAGTCGTAATATGATTCTAAAATGGGCTTACTCTACGTCTACTGGGCACACCAGTCTACCTTGGCCTTCCTCACTGCTGTGGAACCTTCTTGACATCGCTGGAATATCATCTCGCCAAAACTAGCCAGCACCCAGGCACCCAGCTGGCCCAGTGGATACAGCAAGCAACTCTTGATCTTGGGGTCGTGAGTTCAAGCCCCACATTGGGTGGAGAGCTTAGTTTAAATAAATGAAACTATTAAAAAAAAATGGCCATGGGGCGCCTGGGTGGCTCAGTCGGTCAAGCATCTAACTTCGACTCAGGTCATGATCTCATGGTTCGCGGGTTCAAGTCCCGCGTCGGGCTCTGTGCTGACAGTTCAGAGCCTGGAGCCTCCTTCAGAGTCTGTGTCTCCCTCTCTCCCTCTCTCTCTGCCCCTCCCCTGCTTGCACTTTGTCTCTCTCTCTCTCTCTCTCTCTCTCTCTCTCAAAACTGAACATTAAAAAAAAAAAAAACTAGCCAGCACCCTTGTCGAGAAATGAAAGCTACCGCTGCTCGGTAGCATGACCCGTCTCTGTGGGCAAATTCTCGCAACACTGACACCCAGTCCCAGGAAACAGAAGGTTTGAAACTGACCCAGGTGTGCTGCACAGTGACTCAGAAAGAAAAGGCTGCCTGGTTCCAGAAGGCTCCGGACCCTGATTCAGAACGGGATCCAAAAGCACCAGCTTCGTCCCTGGTCCCAGGCCGGATGCTGAGTCTCTGTCTAAAGTTGACCTGGGATGTCCTGGGACAGTGGCTGTGGGGACAAGGGGTGGGAGAGGGGCTGCTGCCCTGTGGGAGTAGGCGCCCCAAGCCGGGGACGTGTCAGTTTCCTGTGAACCCACCACGCCATCCGCTGGACAGCCTGGGGTCCACTTGTGTGGCGCTGTGACGGCTCCCACGTAGAGAATGACGCACGCCGACGGGAAGCCTACCAAGGCGGCCGGTGTGGGCGCGCTGGCCCCGGGGCCTGCGCCCTGACTGAGCAGCTTGGCCCGTCCTCGTCGCCTGGAGTGCAGTGACCCATCAGGCCTCGCCCAAGTGCCGCTTCCCTGCTGGGCTCCGTACTCGTGATCCAGCCATGCCCCCCACCCCGGTTTCCTTCAGCCCGTGCTTTCGTTGGCTTGTTGGGTTTTAAGCATTCGCTTCGCCCTGTCGCATACAGAGGGCCCCGTGCAGGTCTCTCCTGGTGGCTCACAAGCCCCAGGAGAGAAGGCGGAAGGAAATTAGCATCTGAGGGAGCAAGGCAGGGGGGTGGTTCGGCCTCTGGGTTAGGTAGGTGCCCTGGGTGCGTGTAGGGCTTCTCGGTCTGAATCCTGTTTCTGGTTCAGGTGAAGGGAGACACGGGGGGATCAGATCAGGACACGAACCCCAAACGTCGGACACCGTGCCGAGTAGGGGAAGCGCGTCCCAACAAACCCGTAAGGTGATTGTTCTTATTCCCTCTTTAGAGAGAAAGATCGTGAGACTCAAAGCTCTTGAGAAACTTGCCCCAGGTCACCAGCCAGGAAGCAGCAGAGTCCATATGAAAATCCAAGTTCGTGTGACCCCACAGCTGACACTCTGTCAACTCCACCATAGTGCCAATGATGGGCTTTCGTCATCCTTAATTCCACCCCCCCAGGTCCCGCTGACCCCTGTCCTCACCACACACGCAGCACAGGACCCAGGACACAAAAGCATGAGTAGATGTTTCCAGAACCGAGCCAAACCAAAGAACTAAACATTTTTTTTTAATGTTTATTTATTTTTGAGAAAGAGAGTGTGAGCGGGAGAGGTGCAGAGGGAGAGTGGGGAGGGGGACAGGGGAGAGCCGGATCTGGGGCTTGAACTCACGAACCGTGAGATCATAGCCTGAGCCGAAGTTGGACGCTCCACTGACTGAGCCACCCAAGCGCCCCTCCTTTAAGGCACCCATCTTTAAGGCAGTTCCTGTCTTACCCATTATTTTGCCATATGCCTGGGAGATGTCCCTGTGGACAGGGGCCACCCAGAGCCTGGCCTGGAGAGAGAAAAGCTCCCAGATGGGCTTGCTCTGTGAGGGAATAGGAAAGCAGGGGTGAGGAGAACCCGACATGAATCTCCATGCCAGTTCTGCTGCCTCTGTCGAGGACGCTGTTCTGGGAGCTTCCGTGTTGCCGCTGCTGGGCTGCACTCACCTCCATTTTCACAGATCGCCAGCTGTGTGTCCCCAAAGATGTCACCTAGTCTCTCTGAGCCTCAGTCCATCATCCGCAAGGTGTGTGTAATACTGTCTGCCTTATCTCTATCACAAATATGTCGTGGGGATCAGATTTTTTTTTTTTTTTAATTTAAGCAGACGTTGTTTATAAACGTCTGTAGGGACCAAGGGCAGGCCACCCCAAGAGGGGCCAGTTGGGCATATTTGGTTATTTTTTTTTAATGTTTATTTATTTTTGAGAGAGAGAGAGAGCGCGAGCAGGGGAGGGGCAGAGAGAGAGAGAGAGGGAGACACAGAATCCAAAGCAGGCTCCAGACTCCGAGCTGTCAGCCCAGAGCCCGACGCGGGGCTCGAACTCACAGACCTCGAGATCATGACCTGAGCCGAACAAAATCGGACGCTCAACCAACTGAGCTACCCAGGCGTCCCTATTTGGTTATTTCAATAAGTTACTGGGGTGCCCTGGTGGCTCAGTCGGTTGAGTGTCCAACTTCGGCTCAGATCATGATCTCACAGCTCCTGGGTTCGAGCCCCGCATCAGGCTCTGTGTTGACAGCTCGGAGCCTGGAGCCTGCTTCGGATTCTGTGTCTCCTTCTCTCGCTGCCCCTCCCTTGCTTGCACTCTGTCTCTTTCTCTCTCTCTCTCTCTCTCTTTCTCTCACTCTCAAAAATAAATAAACTTTAAAAAAAGGTTTTTTCTTAAGTTACTTAAGAGGCAGGCAGTACAAGGATTCTCAGACCCTCCTCTGACCCCTGAACACAGGAAATAAATCTCCCATGTGAAAGGCACCTTCCCTGGACCAGGAGGTGAAGAGTATCCTTATCACCAGAGGTGAGAAAAATAAACAACTATTTTTCACTAAACAACGTCTGTTTAGAATTCTTTACTAATTAAAGCCCCAAAGCGAAGCGTTCTTTGTCCGCTCAATTCCTCGCAGATTTCTCTAAAAAGTATAAAAACTGCCTTCTCGGGCATGTCTGTAGGTCTCCCTTTCATTATCGGGTCTCCATATGCACGTCCTAAAACTCAGGGTGTTTTTTTCTCCTGTGAATCTGTCTCACATCGATGTAATTGTCAGTTCGGGTGGGGAGACCTTGAGGGTAGCCAAGAACTTTTCCTTCCCTTCACCGCCAAGTTTTAAACGCATCAAGGGATCCACCTTTGGGGCCTAGGGGCCCCCCTAAAGCCTGGGGTGCGGACAACCCTGAAGGCAGGTGACCTTCAGAACTGTGCCCTCGTTTATCCCCCCTGAAGGAGAGTGAAAGCGAAAGCGTGAAACTTGCTTAGACCGGAAAGAGCCTGGCCCAGTCACCGCGGGCTTCTCGCGAGCTTCGTTCTCCCGGGGCCTCTGGTTCCCAGGCCTGTCTCTTGCCCCCGCTCAGGTCCTCGGGGACAGGAGCGAGCAGTGCGAATCTAGAGGGACAGAAACAGCTGCCAAGTGCCAGGCCTGCGATCCCCTCCTCAAGTCATTTCATGACGGAGGGTGACTCACAGGGGCTGGTGGGAGACGGAGGAAGGGGACTGGGACACCCGAAGGTCACGCGTGAAATGGCAAGATGAAGAGGCAGGTCCTCGATCCCATGACCCCGCCATCAGCCAGCGTAGGGACACCCGGGCTCCCTGTGACTCGTCAGCAGAAGAAATGTGAGGGTGACAAGGACACAGACTGGGCCTGCGCGGTCTGAGACGGCAGCATGTGCAACACACACACACACACACACACACACACACACAGCCTGGCTCCTGGGACGCAGCATCTTCAGTGAAAATTACCCGTGGCTAGAGCAACACCCTGCGCGGGCAGCTGGAGGCGCCTGGAGGGTAGTGGCAGGGAGAGACTTACCCACGAAAAGACCAAGCAGGAGCAGGGACCCCGGTAGAGAAAGGCCCATAATATTCACCGGCAGACTGGCCTGCCTGCCGACAGCTGGGCCAACTGCGAATGTGTGAATGTCAGCCCCCAGTCATTTCCTGTTTTTAGGGTTCACCACAATAATCACATGCGGCTTTGGAGTCACAAGATGCGGAGACGAGAGGACACGGGAGACACAAGGGTGGGAGGCCGCCGTGAGCTACTTAAGAGCCAACGCCGATGATGCTCACAGCCGTGCTTTAGACCCTTCCGAGGTCCCCCGTCCCCTACAAGGCAAAGCCTCGGCTCACAGCCCTGGTGGACGAGGCCTTTCACGTTCTCTTGCTTCCTGATGACCTTGGCCTCCTGCCGCGTCGCCACATCTCAGATCTTGGGCTCCAGGCCGCTGCACGCTGCTTCTAGAGTCTCCCCGCACCGCCCCGAGGGCTCCCCACCCCCGTAAACTGGCTCCCGCCCGCATTGTCCTCGTCTCTGCCACCTACCCCACCTACCTCGCCCTAGCTGGCTGCCACTGCCCCTCCCCAATGTCATCACCACCGTGGGAAAGACTCTCCTGAAGGCCCAGGCTAAAACAGACGCCCTCTTCTGGCCTCTCCGGGTCCCCCGTGCCTACCTCTATCAAGACATCTATCCCGACTGTATATAAATACCTGCTCACCTGCACGTCCTCCCAAGTACACTCAGCCCCTCGAGGGTAGGAGCCGTCCCCGCTCTTCTTGCAATTCCCAGTGACTGGCTCAGCGTCAGCGCAGAGTAAGGGCTCAGTTCCTGCGTGCTTGGTTGAGCCCGAGAGCAGACGGGAGTCAGCAGGCGGAGAAGCTCAAGTGCAGATGGCCTAAGGACAGAAAGGTGGAAGGCACGGGCTGCTAGCTGTAGCTTCTTTAGCACAGGGCCCAGGCCGGAAGGATCCAGGGGACAAGACCCTTGGGACCACCTCTGCCAGCAGCCATGAAACACCGGGCCAGATGTTATCTTGCTCTCTTGCCCTTTTGCTGGAGTGGTTGAAGGAGTTGCAGGAAAGTCCTGATCCGCGGGGAGAGGGGTGAGGGGAGAGCTGGCATGGGCGTGGCCGCCCCTTCCCCCCACCTCTCTACACCAAATAGTCCCGAAGGCTTTGCTGGGCTAGGCAGAGCACTGGCGTCTCCGTGAGGATGTGACCGTGACTGGCGTCTCCTGTCGGGCCCCGTACTTCTCAGACTTTGACCAGTGTCTCCCTGGCCTTCAGGGCCTAGAGGTCAGGTGCCCCGGCAAGACTTGAAGAGGATCCGCATTGCTTTTAACAAGGTACGACTGACCTCTCCTCGGCCGCGGCCTGCAGACCCTTTGGTCCTCATCTTGTATGACCACCAGTTAAATTTGACAGTGGGACCCTCCCTGCTTGAAAGTCTCTCCTCTCTTGGACTTCTGGATGCCACTGTCACTGAGTCCTCTTCACTCATTTCTTTGCCATACAGATGAGCTCCTGCCGGGCGCCACCAAGGCGCCGTGCAGAGGTCTGGGCGTCCAAAGACGAAAGGAAGTCTCTGCAAGCACATCGTTCACAGGCTAGTGGGAAAGAAAATCACGTTGATAGAAGAACAAAGTAATGCGGAATGGTTTAGCCTCAGGGCTGGGTACTGTGGTGTGGAGGCGAAGCTTTCTGATTTGAATCGCACCTCTGCTGCCTACTGATGACCTTAGCAAATGACTTCGCAGGCAATAATACTTCCCCATTATCGTTTATTTCCTAAGAGATGGGTTTTGTGCATTAAAAAATTATCCATAGGCAGGGCGCCTGGGTGGCTCAGTCAGTTAGGGGTCCAACTTCGGCTCAGGTCAGGATCTCGCGGTTCGTGAGTTCGAGCCCCGCATCAGACTCTGTGCTGACGGCTCGGAGCCTGGAGCCTGCTTCGGATTCTGTGTCTCCCTCTCTCTCTGCCCCACCCCTGCATGCGCTCTAGCTCTCTCTGTCTCTCAAAAATGAATAAATGTTTAAAAAAAAATTTTTTTAATTATCCATAGGCTATATTGCTTTAAAGAATTCATATTCAGAGCGCCTGGGTGGCTCAGTTGGTTAAGGGTCCCACTTCAGCTCACGTTGTGATCTCATGGTTTGTGGGTTCGAGCCCCGCATCGGGCTCAGTGCTGACAGCTCAGAGCCTGGAGCCTGCTTTGGATTCTGTCTTTCTCCCTCTCTGCCCCCTCCCCTGCTTGTGCTCTGTCTCTCCCTGTCTCTCAAAAGTAAACTTAAAAAAATTTTTTTTAAAGAATTCATATTCAATTTACTAAAAAAAGAAATTCAATTTACTAAAAAAAAGGCCAGTCTTAAGGGCAGTTCAGCTTACAAATCATATTCTATTTACAAATCTGGCAACCCTTAACCCCCTTCTTGGGGGCTACTGATAATATTTGACTCACTTTACAAATGTATGAATCGATTCCTTTAAAAACTTTAAATCCCACTGTTGAATGTAATATGTTTAGTTTCCTTTTAAAGTGTTTTCTTTTTTTTTCAAGGTTGAAAACAGATTTTATGATATAGCTCTTCTGCTTGCTTTTCTTTGTTTAAGACACAAGATATAAATATTTTTTATTTTTTTATTATTTTTATTCCAGTAGAGTTACCATACAGGGTTATGATGCTGTGCACGGCAGGGGCACACCTTCATCCGCACCACCGGTGTCCCCCATCCCCCCAGCACCTTGGACGAAGTATTTGAACCAACAAATAAGATTCTCCAAATACTTAAAGAAGGCTTGTAAATCGGGGCACCCGGGTGGCTCAGTGGGTTAAGCGTCTCAGGTCATGATCTCACGGTTCTTGAGATCGAGCTCCGAGTCGGGCCCTGCACTAACAGCACTGTCTGCTTAGGATTCTCTCTCTTTCTCTCTCTCTCTCTCTCTCTCTCTCTCTCTGAAAATAAATAAATAAACTTAAAAAGAAAAAGAAGGCTTGTAAATCTAGTACATTGAGCTTCTAAGTACGGTCATTCTTAAATTGCCTTAAAGTATTGCAAGCTTCATATAAACTTACTCGTACGTTTTTGGTTTTGTTTCTAGGTTCTGTTTTTTTTATTCTCCCACTCGTCGTATTTTCAGAGGACACGATGCAAAACAGGCCTTTCAACTCTAAGACACACACACATGCTAGTGACGAATATTCTCGCTTTATAGATGAAAATGTTCAAGGTACGTCGTGGGCCAAGTCCTCCAAGTGCTGGTGCTATCTCTTGCACACTTTCTGAGGTGAGTTGGCAGGGGAGCCTGGGCCCTCATACCCTTACTCCTGGAAGCTGTTAGGTGGCTTTCCAATGCACACAGAGAGAGAGAGAAGTAGGGGTGCAAGAGAGCTCGTGCTCAGACCGGAAGAGAAAAGCATTTGGTAATATTTAATGGACCTCCCTCCATGTGGCTTCAAGCTAACAGGACACAGGCTCCGCCCACACCCTTGATCTTCTCCTCGGCTCTTCTACTGAAGAACATGGCCTTCACGATGACAGGCTCTGCCAAGGTTGACAGTTGGGCAGAAGCTCTGGTTCCTCCTTAAGTGCTAATGCCTCATGCCAACTTTTCCGAAGTAACCTGGATGATTCTTGTCAAAGTTGATCCCATGGTGATGCATGCCACCAGCATTACCCCAGTCTCCTGGGTGCTTCTGGTGCTTGTCGATGTGGCCATGGCCCGGAAGTTTCCTGCATGTCGGCAGCCCAGAGGAAAGAGCTGGTTTTTGGTTTTTTTAATATAATTTATTGTCAAATGGGCTAAACATACACTGGGGAGAGTGTGCTCCTGCTTTGGGGGGTAGATTCCCGTGGTTCATCACTTACATTCAACACCCAGTGCTCATCCCAACAAGTGCCCTCCTCAATGCCCATCACCCATTTTCCCCTCTCCCCCCCCCGCCCCGCCCCATCGACCCTCAGTTTTTTCTCTGTATTTAAGAGTCTCTTATCATTTGCCTCCCTCATTCCCTCTCTGTTTGTAACTATTTTTCCCCTTTCCCTCCCCCATGGTCTTCTGTGAAGTTTCTCAAGTTCCACATATGAGTGAAAACATGATATCTGTCCTTCTCTGACTGACTTATTTCACTCAGCCTAATACCTTCCAGTTCCGGGGCACCTGGGTGGCTCAGTCGGTTGAACGTCTGACTTTGGCTCAGGTCATGATCTCGAGGTCTGGTCCATGAGTTCGAGCCCCATGTCAGGCTCTGTGCTGACAGCTCGGAGCCTGGAGCCTACTTTGGATTCTGTGTCCCCCTCTCCCTCTGCTTCAACTCCGCTCACACCATCTCTGTCTCTCAAAAATGAATAAACGTTAAAAAAAATTAAAAAATAATACCTTCCAGTTCCATCCGTGTTGTTGCAAATGGCATGATTTCATTCTTTCTCACTGCCAAGTAGTGTTCCATTGTATATATAAACCAGATCCTCTTTATCCATGCGTCAGTTGATGGACATTTGAGCTCTTTCCATAGTTTGGCTATTGTTGATAGTGCTGCTATAAACATTGGGGCACACGTGTCCCTATGCATCAGCACTCCTGTATCCTTTGGATAAATTCCTAGTAGTGTTATTCCTGGGTTGTAGGGGAGTTCTATTTTTAATTTTTCGAGGAACCTCCACCAGTTTGCAGAGCGGCTGCACCTGTTTGCATTCCCACCAACAGTGCAAGAGGGTTCCCATTTCTCCGCATCCTCGCCAACATCTGTAGTTTCCCGAGTGTTAATTTTAGCCACTCTGACCTGCGCGAGGTGGTATCTCAGTGTGGTTTTGACTTGTAAATTTGCTCACAAGGTTAAGGCATTATACTTCGTATAAACTTGGGTTCAACTGTAACACCGCTAAGTGGTGACAGATGTCAGCCACACGTGTGGTGAGCACAGCATGCTGTATAGACTTGTCGAGTCACCATGTTGTACGCCTGAAACTCATGTAACATTGTGTGTCGACCCTACTTCAATAAAAATTAATTAATTAATAAAAACAAAATCGCAAGTGTAAATCAATTACTCAGTTACATAGTTCAGATCAGAACCACAACGTTACCCATTACTTTAAAAGGCTAGATGTCTCAAATAATACATATATGTGAGCAAAAATTACTGATACCTTGAGCACGCCTACTCTGAATTCCTTCTCTCTCCAGGATTGAAAACGTAGCCACCAAGGACCCAGTTATGTCATCTCAATTCCAGCTGTTTTCTAGGGCACCTTCTCCACCAGCTAAGGCTGCTTAGGGACCAGAAACATCACTGAGACGTTAACTGCTGGTCCCTACCCAGGTCCCTTCACCTGCTTTGTCGACGTCCTCTAAAAGGCTGGTCTCATAGCCCATGTCCCTAGATTCGACTTGCACAGCGATATCGCCTAAGTCTTCCCTTTACTGTAACCCCAGCACTTGCTTTGATGTTGCGTTGCTTTTCGCTCTTAAGACCTTTAAGTGTCTTTCTGTTTGGGTGTAAAGAGTTTTAACCTTATTGAAATTCTGTATTCTTTTCATATTCTTTGAATTTGCAGGAGTAGAAACATGTTAAAACCCCATATAATATCCAAAGTGAAGTCAAAAAATATAACCATGTAAAACGCAGGGTCACCTTCGTTGCAAAGTTAATGAAGGGCTGGTTGGGGGCTGGCAGTGAGCCTGTGCAGCAGAACGTGGGACAGTGGTTACGGGATCCAAATTGCAGCCCACGCTGGGGTTTGATGCTCTCTGGGGGCAATGCCCAGGAGATGGGCAATTCTGGCACCCATGGCCAGCTGGACTCTTGGGACAGTAGCAGAGATTCCAGAAATGTTCCAGTCGTTTGTCCACATTTGCTGGCCTGGCCCAAGGACACTGAGAAACTGGAGATACCAAAGCCAACCTGCCTCTTCCCTGATTCCCAACACGAGGTGCCTTTTTGTCCACAGCTCAGGGAGAAGATTCGCCTTCCCTCTGTGCAGATAGGGACTGAGTGAGTACAGGACCTTTGCCAACTGCATTATATCAAAATTCACATTCTTTTAGGTTTTACGGTTCTTAAATGCTAATACTTCAGTTGGATTCTACGTGTCACAAGACCGTGTCCACCTGTGTCCACACTACAAAGAAGGTTATTTCAATGACATTTCCCTTGCTAAACCTCAGTTTTTTCAACTCTAAAGTGAGGATAATAAGAGTACCAACTAAGGGCGCCTGGGTGCCTCAGTCGGTTAAGTGTCCTACTCTTGATTTCGGCTCAGGTCATGATCTCACAGTTCATGGGATCGAGCCCCTGTGTCAGGCTCTGGGCTGACAGCACAACCACACAGGGTTGATTTGAGGAGCAAAAGAAAATATATGTAAAGCACGAAGCGTCACTCATCGTTGCTATTCAATACAGGTTAGTGACGAGTCTTATTATTATCAGTATCTTGGAACCCTCTCCCACCTTTGCCCTCTCCTCCCACTCAGACTGGCTGCCCTCTTGCTCTTACCCAGGCTCCTTAATAGCCCCCTACCTGTGCTTTCACTGTAGTCCCCTCCCTTCCATGCCCTCCCCCCGCTGCTGGACCAAGTTTCCAAAAGGTCTTTGAATAACCCTGCACACCTGCTTAAAAATACCTGTTGGATGCTCTTTGCCTTTAGTCTGACGTCCTGCTCCATTCAGGCTGCTCTTAACAATAACACCATAGACTGTGTGGCTTATAAACAGCTGAACTTTTCTTCCGACAGTTCCCAGAGGCTGGGAAGTTGAGGGACCAAGGCACCAGCAGATTCGGTATCTGGTGAGGACCCACTTCCTGCTTCAGAGACGGCCATCTTTCCCATTGCCATGTCGCATGGAGGGAGGGGTGAGGGCGAGCTCTGGGGCCACTTCCACAAGGACACTAATTCTGTTCACTAGGGTTCTACCCTCATGACCTAATCACCTCCCAAAGGTCCCGCCTCCTAATATTATTTCGTTGGAGATAAGACTTCAACATATAAATTTGGGGGGGGGGGGACACAAACATTGAGTCCATGACACCTGGGTTATAAGACCCTTTATCCGGGCTTCTTGTGGAAACATCTGGCCACATGCCCTGCAGTTCTCTTTGGACAATCATGCTGTAGCCACAGGGCCAGGACTAGAGTGAGGCAAGAGAGGTGCCTGCTGCACAGAATTAAGGAGGCCCTGACTCTCAGGCTTGTGCAGCACGAAACTCTGAAGACGCCCTCTGATAGGAGATGCCTGCCATCCAACTTGTCCCCTCTCTCCCCCCTTCCTCCCAGACTTCCTGGGCTCAAGCTCTTACTTAACTATAAAACTCAAAGTAAGCTACTTACCCTTGTTGTACCTCAGTCTCCTCATCTATAAAATGGGGGTGACAAAAAATACCTGTCTCATAAAGCGGTCATGAGGGCTAAACGGATCCGTGCATGTCAAGTCTTACGAGAGGGTCTCACGCCTGACAGGTACTCACTGGATGTCACCGGAAACGACCCGTGCCCGTTTCCTGAAGTTTTCTTTCCAGGTCCTCTCATGCTACGGCCTTGTAGCAGCTGTCAGCGCAGAGCCTGCTGGGGATTCTCTCGTTCTCTCTCTGCCCCTCCCCCACCCGCTCTTTCTGTCTCTCTTTCAAAATAAATAAATGAATAAACAAACTTGAAAGAGGACATGTTTGAAAAATCAACAGGGATATAAGGGAACTCAAAACAGAATACAAACAGTAAAAAAAATCAAATTTCAGGGGCGTCTGGGTGGCTCAGTCGGTTAAGCCACCAACTCTTGATTTCAGCTCAGGTCTCGAGCTCCCAGTCTGTGAGCTGGAGCCCTGCATCGACAGTGCCGTGCCCGCTCTGGATTCTCTTCTGTCTCCAGTTTCCCTCCAGTCTCTCCCCCCGCCCCTCCCTCTCCATCAATGTACTTAAAAAAATTAAAAGTCTCTCCGTTGTATGTGACTTGAAGCCAATGCAAACTGGCTTAAGCAAAACCGTGAATTCATTGGACCATATTTGTTATCGACTGTTGTGTAACAAACTACAGAACTGAGCAGCTGAAAGTAAGCATCTTGTATCTCACAATTTCTGTGGATCGGCAATCCGGGCATGGCTTAGCTGGTGCCTCCGGCTCGGGATCCCTCACTGATCAAGGTGTCCTCCAGGGGCCAGTACCAACCGCCTCACCCCTGTAGCTCATGGCAGCCTCGAGTCCCCATGATCTGTTCGCAAAGACATCACTTCCACGTTGGGTTTTGGCTAGTGGTCTCCCTGGCTCCTTGTCTCGAAGTCTTTCACTAACAGCATAGTACCCGGCTCCTCAAAAAGAGCTGGGAGTAGGAAAGAGAGAGGGAGACAGAAGGAGAGAAAGAGACCGAGATGAAAACGCAACCTTCCAGAACCTAATCTCAGAAATGACAGCTTATTACTGCTGCCACATTCTACTCACGAGCAGTAAGCCACTCCACCCAGCCCACACTCAAGAAGACGTGATTGCAGGGCACCTGGCTGGCTCAGTCAGTAGAACATGCGACCCTTGATCTCGTGGTTATGAGTCGAGCCCCACAGTGGGTGTAGAGATGACTTAAAATCTTAAAATAAAAAAAAGAGGTGATTACACACGGGCACGATTACCAGGAGGTGGAGATATTGAGGGGCCACCTTTAGGGCCGAGTTTAGAACCCAAGTTTCCTGATGCTGAAGAAGGTGATTCCCCCCATGGATGTGCAAATCCCACGAAGGCCCTGAAAAGACGTGGGACCCCTACCCCAGCCTGAGCATGTGGGAGGAGTCTGTGGTACCAGATATAAATAACCCTCCCTGGGACACACACACACACGCACGCGCGTGCACAAGCAGGGAAGCTGTGGTAAGCACTTCCTCTTTCAGCCTGAGGTCTGAGAGAAGATCATCATGGCGGGTCCAAAGAAACACCCAGATGACTGGGTGCTACGGTCCTTCTCCAGGAAACCACAGAAGAGTCAGCCGCACGTATTCTCTCCCTTACTGTGGACACATCTCCTCTTCCTGCTCGTGGGTAAGTCCACATTGCGGCCACCACCGCTTGCTCGTGGTGTCCCTCTGGGGCCGGTCACATTCTTTGCCGGTAAACTCAGGAAACTCTTCTCTTCGTGGTCATTCTGCGGGTTCCACCTCATTCCCAGCTGTGTCTCCGTGTGTGAGTGCATGCACAGTCACTCACCATGAGTAGATGGCATCCTAGCCCCAGTCTCAAACAAGTCTGGGCTCAGACTGTGTTCCTCTCGCCCTCACATTTTCCTGCTGAGAAATGCTGAGTGGTGAGTTTGCTCCCCACACAGTGTGGATAGAATGCACGGAGAGATACGGAAGTTTCCCCTGATGACTAGCCACCCCCCTTTCTTCGGGACACATAGAACTCCTGGAACTTCTTTCTACGTTCTGCCATGTTTACCTTCTATCCCAAACTTCAGGCTTCCCTGGGGATCTGGAGATGGTCTGGTGGCACTGGGCCTGATGGCTGCTCTCTGAGTGTCCTTTTCTCCTCACATCCTACCTCCCCATCAAGGCCCAAGTCCTGCAAGTTTCTGGGAAACGTCTCTCGGCAGCATGGCCAGCAGGCAGAGCTGACCCACTACCCCAGGGAATGTCTCAGCCACCCGGTGTGGTGGCATCTACTGTCCCCCGGTAATCCTATTTTCCCCAGGGCCTTGGAGCACCGTACGGTAGCATAGGGACCCGAAAAGTAGTGGGAGTAGGAGGGGTAGGCAGTGAGGGGAGTTCTAGAAGAACTCCCAGATGCATGTATGGAAGAGAGGGGCCTAGATTCCAGGGCTGAGGTCAAGTCTGAACTCTCCTCATTTTCCATTTTCATCAGTGCTCACCGTGAAAACATCGGAAGCATCATGGCTCTTTATATCGACACCCAACTTTTGGGGTGCTTCTTGGTTGTGTTGGATAAACCCGAAATTAGCCAATGCAATGTCACCCAAGCCTCAGGTGACCAACAAGTCAATTTCCAGGCAGAGAGGCATCTCCCTCTGTCTAGCTCCACCAGACGGGATAACCTCAAACTTCCCTGTTTTGGTCTAGCAGGGAGTTACCTTGATGCTTCTGTGGATCCAAGGAGTGGTTTCAGGAACTTAGGAGACAGTAGGGTGAAAAGTCCTTCCGTTTTAGTGTGTCAGGGAGCAGAACGTCCTGTCCCCTGTTTGGAGAGTAAGGATTCCTGTCCCCTTCAAGGTCCTTCCAGCTGGACTAAGAATCCAATTGACACGAGACAGATTAACAGGAGAAAATACAACTTAATAGTGTATGTATGGGGAATCCACACAGACACGGAATTTCAAAGACAGGCAAAATGAGGTCTGTATGTCATCCCAAACTAAGGAGAAGGGGGCAGGGGTCTGGGACTTCCGAGGGGAGGCGAGTAGTTCACAGGGCGACAAAGAGAACAGATGTTTGGTAATTAGATGTTCGCCGTGCCATACAGATGGGTCACGCAGATCAGATTTATCTCTGCTCATAACCCTTATCCTGGGAAAGACCCCAACTTAGAGTCTTCTATGTAGTGAAGGGAGGGGCAAAGTTCCTCTTGAGCCCACACGGTCTCGATCGCCTTCAGCTCAGAATAACCTTCATGCCAAAGTGGCTGACCTTGGGCCAGTCGGAAACATTTGAAATTAAATCCTTGTTCCATTACTTCCGAGCTGTAGGAGTCTCTGCGTCCTAAGTAGAGAATGTGATTCGTAAATTGGATCATGCAAGACTCTCTCAATAGATTAAAAATGATACATGTCAGTGCTCGGTACCTAGTTGGTAGAAGCTGATTGTTATAATGATCACTAAGTGGCTTATTTGGAAACTAGTAAAGGCAGAGAAGCCAAATTCAGTTATCACGACCGTTGAATGCCGTTTGACGATTTGCCACAATAATAGTTCAAAATAAGTAGTTCGAAATAAGGTGGCTGATACCTGTTATGGAGCATTGTTTGCTTCACCAGGTAACAGGGTTTGACCGACACGAACCGCCTCCTGCTCCCCTTGCTGACAGTCTGGGGACCTTTGCTGATCTTTGATGTGAAGAGAGAGCTGACCGACCCTGTCGTCTCAAGCAAATAGTTAAAACGCTTGAAATTTTAGCTCCTCATCTGTGAACAAAAAGGTGGGGGGGGGGGTGGCTAGTCACCAGGTAATTTTGAGGATTGAACGAGGTGATTTCTCCATGACGTAGCAATCGCCAGCATCTTCCAGATGAGAAGAGCTCTCTGTAAGGCAACTTGAAGCCAGCATCGAAACCAATCAAGTTTCTCCCTTCTGACTACCCCCCAGAATTCACCTGAAGTGACCTAGCCTAGCTTGTCCAAGGTCCCTAGCTCTGTGTCCTTCCTAGCTGCCTCTCCACAAGGTCCAAGTGCTTGGATGATGATGGATAGAGAACCCTCCACACACACACCTGATCTACACCAATCTGGGAGTCTCTTCTCTGTATCTGCATAATTCTGTACCTTCTGGGTATTCAGAGCATGTCTCGGCCTTTTTCCATCAGTCCAGGCTGTACCTGGGCCTTTCCTCTCTCTCTCTCTCTCTCTCTAACATTTTTTACTTATTTTTCCGCCCAGATTCCTGGAGTAATCTGGGTCCTGAACCCATCTGATCTAGTCCGGAGTTTTCAGAGGACTCTCCAGAGCCTCAGAAGTCCTTGAATCTGGGGATCCAGGCTGGGGTCACCCAGCCGACATTCCCAGGGCCCCTACAAGGAAATGAGCTGCCTCGGACAGATGCCGGGCCTCTGGAAGCCGCGGTAACAATGTTTATCGGGGATCTTGGTCTCTCCTGAGATGAGGCAATTAGGAGAGGATTCAACGCTACTTACTGTCCCGAACCCCAAACCTTGTTCCTAAGGACAGACCAGATTTCCCTGGCCAAGGCAAAGCCAGTCTGAGATCCCCTGGGCCATGAAGGAAAGGAAGAGTGAGACAGATGCTCCGTTTGTTGCTAACATCTTATTATGAAAATTCTTGAGCCCAGAGAAAGCTTGAAAGAATTTTACACTAACACTCAGATGCTTCCCACCCTGGACCTGCCATCACTTGGATTTCACTCGCCTTCTCACACACCTGTCCATCTATCCACGCTGTTAGGCATCCATCTCGCCATCTAATTTTTAAAAAGGTGCTCCTTTTTTTTTTTTTTACCTCTTTTGGTCTTTATGATTTACAGCAACGTGATTTTATTCCAACCCTACCATCTCTATTCATTCACACCCATAATGAACATTTCTGTCCAAAAATGAGTAAACTGATTCTCAAAGAAATTCAAAAATTCACCCAAAGTCACAAGGCTAGTTTCCCTGCTAGGACAGAAACCTAGAATGTCTGTTTCACTGATTGTTGTAGATGCATTCATGGGAGAAAGTGAATGAAAGTTAATTTGGGGAATGAATGAATGATTTTGTCAGGCAACAAGCCTAGAGGAAGGAGGGCTGGCATTTTATTTCATTTCTCATCATCTGGGATTTATTCCCACTATGTTTTTATTGAATGAGTGAATGAATGAATGAATGAATGAATGAAGGCTGACTTGAAGAGTCCAACTGCTCCTCCACTCCCTCTTCTGTCGCTGTAGGACTAGAAGCCTCTGGAAAGGACTCACCCCCAACAGTGGTGCCAGGGATTCTAGGGGGTTCGGTGACTTTCTCCCTGAACATTTCAGTGGACACAGAGATTGAGCACGTCACCTGGAATGGTCCCCAAAATGCTCTTGCTTTAGCAGTCACAGAAACACAAGTTATCATTATGGACAAAAGCTACCAGAACCGACTGAACATCAGCTGGAACTACTCCTTGTCTATCAGCAACCTGACTTTGAAAGACGCAGGATCCTACAAAGCCCAGATAAACCGCAAGAATTCTAAAGTCACCATTGATGAGGAATTCATCCTGCGTGTCTATGGTGAGTTCTAGAGGGCTTCTGTGGGTTTTCATCTTTTGGGATTTTTTTTATGTTTATTTCTTTATTTTTGACAGAGAGGGTAGCAGAGAGAGAGAGGGAGAGGGAGGGAGAATCCCAAGCAGGCTCCACACTGTCAGCACAGAGCCTGACGCTGGGCTCGAACTCACAAACTGCGAGTGAGATCATGACCTGAGCCAAAATCAAGAATCAGACACTCAACCGACTGAGCCACTCAGGTGCCCCTAATCTTTTATTTTTAAAAGCAGATTTTTTTTTTTTCTCTCCAGCAGTTTATCCCTCGAGGACAGATAGGACTATCTTGTTGGTCACTTTCATCCGGTTCCATAAATATGGATGTCAGAGTGAAAACACAGACAAAATAGGTTTAAAAGCCGTTTGTATTCTCTTTTCTGTAACCCTGTTATAATACCCTTTACCCATCTATACTAGCTTGCTAGGGCTGACATAACCAAATACCACAGACGGGGTGGTTTAAACAACGGGAACTTATTTTCTCACGGTTCTGGAGGCTGGAAATTCAAACTCAAGATATCAGCAGGTTGGGTTTCTCCTGCGGCCTGGCTTCCAGGCTTGCCAATAACTACCCTCTCAACACGTCCTCACGCGGTCCTATCAAGAAAAGAGAAGTTAAAAAGTGTCCTTTTAAATAAATTGTTTACTGGTTAATGTAGAATCCATGTAAGTCATTCTTTATTTTTAGGTTATTTTAATTCCCGTATAGTTAACATACAGTGTTATATTAGTTTCAGGGTACGATATAGTGATTCAACACTTCTGTACGTTACTCAGTGCTCACCAATATGAGTGTCACCTGTTCCCTTTGTCCCCTTCACCTGTTTCACCCATTCCCCCACCACGCCTCCCTTCTGGTGACTAGCAATTTGTCCTGTAGGCCTGAGAGTCTGTTCCTTGGTTTCTAATTTCAACTTAATTCCCTCTTTATATTTTTTTTAAGTCTGTTTATGTTTTGAGAGAGAGCACACGCTAGATGGGTGGGGGAGGGGCAGAGAGAGGAAGAGAGAGAGGAAGAGAGGAAATCCCAAGCAGGCTCCGCCCTGTCAGTGCAGAGCTCAGTCCCGCGAACCATCAGATCATGACCCGAGCAGAAATGAAGGGTAGGACACCCAACTGACTGAGCCACCCAGGCGCCCCTCCTTAATTATCTCTTGAAAGGCTCTGTCTCCGAATTCAGTCACATTCTGAGGTACCGGGGATCAGGACTTCAACATATGAATTTTGAAGGGACACGATTCAGTTCATAACAGTCTGCCCTCTGGCCCCTCCACAACTCACTTCCTTCTCATATGCGAAATACATTCATTCCATCTCAGCAGACACCCCACTATCAATTCTAAGTCCAAACGCTTATCTAGGTATCATCTAAAGCATTATGGGTGAGACTTGAGATGTAATTTGTCTTGAGGCAAAATTCCCCCCGGGCTGTGAAGCTGTAAAACCAGACAAGTTATCTGTCTCCATACTGGGATGGTAGGATAGGCATAGGATAGACATTCTTATTCCAAAACGAGCAATAGAAAAGAAGAAAGCGGCCATGGACCCCAAGGAAGTCTGCGATCTAGCAGGCCAAATTCCATTAAATTTTAACCTTTAAGAACAATTTTATTTGGCCCTATGCTCTATCCTCTGGGCCCCCTGGGTGGCCGCCCCCCCCCCGCCCCCTCCTTGGCCCTGGGCAGCAACCCTGACCCCTGGAACCAAGGAGGAAATCGCCCCACCAACGGCCCCTGGGCCTGGGCCCTCTAGGCCAGGGGGGGCAAAGGCAGTGGCAGCCCTATCCACCTCTGAACTGCTCTCGGGCATATTCTTCCCTCTTCTCGAAGGATAAGGCATGATCTCAACTGAGTAGCTCTATTGGCCCATCCTGTAGAATCCCACAAGTGTGACAGCGTTTCTTAATTTTGTCCCACCTCTGTCCCTTCAGTCCAGGCTGGAAACACTTCTGCTGATAGAGTTGACTAAATCCATGAGTCACACTGTAATCTCTTCAGCAAATGTTGTCTAGCCACACCTTATAGGCTGAGAATTTTCTAAATCTTCAAGTTCTGGTTCCTTCTTTCTCAACACTTCCTTCTTCAATTTATGGCCCTCCTCTAAAATTTACGACAAGCAGAAAGGAAAAACCACATAGTGCCCTCAATACTTTGCTTAGAGATCTCTTTAGCGAAATACTCAAATTTATCATTTAAATGTGCCACTTTCTTTTTTTAAAGTTTGTTTCTTAAATTTTTTTTAAGTTTATTTCTTTCGAGAGAGAGAGAGAGTGTGCATGTGTGAGCCGGGGAGGGGCAGAGAGAGAGAAAGGGAGAGAGAGAATCCCAAGCAGGCTCTGCACCGTCAACGCAGAGCCCGACCCAGGGCTCAAACCCACAAATCATGACATCATGACCTGAGCTGAAATCAAGAGTTGGACGCTCAACCAACGGAGCCACCCAGGCACCCCTGAATCTGCTACTTTCTACAAAACACTGGAACGCAATTTTTCTAAATTCTTCACCACTCTGTGACGAGTGGGTCACTTCCTCTAGTGTCCAATAACATGTTCCTCGGTTACATCTCATACCTCGCCAGAAACACCTGTAGGGTTCATATTTCTACCAATATTCTGCTCATGATAATACCCTGTGTGACTCTAGGATAACGGAAGCTTCCTCTTCAGCTCTCCTCTCTTCTTTCTGAGCCCTTACCAGAACCAACTTTAACATCCATATTTCTACAGTCTCTTGAGGACAGTCTAGGCTTTTTCTAACACATGCTTCAAAACCCTCTAGACCTGTAGCCGTTAGCCGAGTCCAAAGCCACTTCCACATTTTTCGGTGTTTGTTACAGCAGCAACCCATTTCTGGTACCAAAATCCATACTGGTTTGCTAAGGCTGCCATAACCAAGTACCACAGACAGTAACTTTAACAACTGAAGTTTACTTTCTCGCAGCTCTGGAGACCAGTCAAGATGTCGGCAGGTTGGGTTTCCTCCAAAGCCTCTCCCTTTGGCTTGCAAATAGCCACCTTCTCTCTGGGTTCTCACACGGTTGTCATTCTGTCCGTGTTGTCTGTGTCCCAGTCTCCTCTTCTTAAAAATTTGTTAATGTTTTTATTTTATTTCTGAGAGAGACAGAGAGACAGAGAGCGAGCGGGGGAGGGGCAGGGAGAGAGGGGGACACAGAATCCGAAGCAGGCTCCAGGCTCTGAGCCATCAGCACAGAGCCCGATGCGGGGCTCGAACTCACGGACCGCGAGATGGTGACCTGAGCCGAAGTCAGACGCTTAACTGACTGAGCCACTCAGTTGCCCCCTCTTCGTGTAAGGACACCAGTCATATTGGGTTAGGGACCATTCTAATGACCTCATTTTAATTTAATGACTTCTCTCTCCAAACACAGTCCTATATCCATATAAAAACATATTCTTAGGTACTTGGAGTCAGGGCTTTAACATCTGAACTTTGGGAAGACACAATTCAGCCTATGACACCATCTTTCTATCAGGTAGGTTTTTTTAATTGATTTGTAGAGGGCTCCACATATATTAAAGAAATGGAATTCTATGCTGCGAATAGAAATAGACTGAATCAACTCTATTGAATCAATGATCGATTCTATAATGCATCAATGTGCACCGACATACAATTCCCAAGATACAGTGTTAATTTTTTTTTAATTCCAGCATAGTTAGCATCCACTGTTATATTAGTTTCAGTGATTCAGCAGTGATTCAACACTTCATACAGCACCCAGTGCTCATCACATGTGTAGCCTTTTTAAAATGTTCGTTTATTTACTTATTTTTGAGAGAGAGAGCACACATGAGTGGAGGAATGGATGGGAGAAAGGGGGTCAGAGGTTCTGAAGGGGGCTCTGAACTGAGAGCGGTGAGCCTGATGTGGGCTCGAACTCACAAACCATGAGATCATGACCTGAGCCAGTCAGATGATCAACCGACTGAGCCACCCAGACACCCTCATCATAAGTGTACTCTTAATCCCCTTCACTTAGTTCATCCATCGCCTACCCACCTCCCCTCTGGCCAGCCATCAGTGTGTTGTCTGTAGTTAAGCATCTTTTTTTGTTGGTTTTTTTTTCTTTGTTCATTCTGTTTCTTAATTTCCACATATGAGTGAGATCATATAGTATTTGTTTTCCTCTGACTGACTTATTTCACTTAGCTAAATACTCTCTAGAGCCATCTATTGTTACAAATGGCAAGATTTCATTTGTTCTTATGGCTGAATTCACTTATATATACCATATCTTCTTTATCCATTCATCAACCGATAGACACTTGGGCTGTTTCCATAATTTGGCTACTGTAGCTAATGCTGCAACAAACGTAGAGGTGCATATATCTTTTCAAATTAGTGTTTTCATATTCTTTGGGTAAATACCCAGTTGTGGAACTACTGGATCATATGTTAGTTCTATTTTTAATTTTCTGAGGAACCTCCATACTGTTTTCTGCAGTGGCTGCACAAGTTTGCATTCCCACCAACAGTGCACAAGGTTCCTTTTTCTCCACATCCTCGCCAACACTTGTTTCTTGTGGTTTTTTTTTTGTTGTTGTTGTTGTTTTAGCTATTCTGACAAGTATGATATGATTGTAGTTTTGTAGTTTTGATTTGCATTTCCCTGATGATGAGTGATGATGACCAACTTTTCTTTTTTTTTTTTTTTTAATCTATTTATTCTGAGACAGAAAGACAGAGAGACAGAGAAAGAGAGAATGAGCAGGGGAGGGGAAGAGGAGGAAGAGAGAGGATCCCAAACAGGCTCTGCATGGTCAGCAGAGCCATAAGATCATGAGAGTCAAAATCAAGAGTCGGTCGCTTAAACAGCTGAGCCACCCAGATGTCCCAAATATCTTTTCATGTGTCTGTTGGCCATCTGGATGTCTTCTTTGGAGAAATGTCTGTTCATGTCTTCTGTCCATTTTTTAATTGGATTATTTGTTTTTTGGGTGTTTAGTTGTATAAGTTCTTTATATATTTTGGACACTAATCCTTTATGGAATACGTCATTTGCAAATATCTTCTCCCGCTCAATAGGTTGTCTTTTCGTTTTGTTGATTGTTTCTTTTGATGTGCAGAAGCTTTTTATTTTGATGTAGTCCCAATAGTTGATGTTTGCTTTTGTTGCCCTTGCCTCAGGAAACATATCTACAAAAATGTTGGCATGGCCAATGTTAGAGAAATCACTACCTGGGCTCTCTTCTAGGATCTTTATGACTTAAAGCGTCACGTTTAGGTCCTTAATCCATTTTGAGTTTACATCTGTATATGGTGTAAGCAGGTGGCTCAGTTTCTTTCTTTTGTATGTAGCTGTTCAGTTTTCCCAACACTATTTATTGAAGAGATGGTCTTTTTCCCATTGAATATTCTTGCCTCCTTTGTCGAAGATTAATTGGTATATAATCATGGGTTTATTTCTGGGCTCTCTATTCTGTTCCATGCATCTCTGTGTCCATTTCTGTGCCAGTGCCATACTGCTTTGATTACTAAAGTTCTGTAGTATATCTTGAAATCTTGTATCATGATACTTCCAAGTTCGTTCTTCTTTTTCAAGATGGCTTTGGCTATTCGGGTTCTTGTGTGATTCCATACAAATTTTAGCATTGTTTGTTCTAGTTCTGTTTTTCTATTGTTTGTTTCTATTGTTTGTTCTATTTTGGCAGGGAGTGCATTAAATCTGAATATTGCTTTGACTAACCTGGAAATTTAGTAATATTTGTTCTTCCAATCCATGAGCATGGAATATCTTTCCATTTCTTTGTGTCTTCTTCAGTTTCTTTCATCAGTGTTTTACAGTTTTCAGAGTACAGATCTTTCACCTCCTTGGTAAAGTTTATTCCTGAGTATTTTATTAATTTTGGTGCAATTGTAAATGAGATTGTTTTCTTAATTTCTCTTTCTGCTGCTTCATTATCAGTGTATAGAAATGTGATGGACTTCTGTATATTGATTTTGTACCCTGCAGCCTTACTGAATTCATTTATCAGTTCTAGTGGCTTTTTATTTTTTTTTTCAAAAAATTTATTTATTTTTGGGACAGAGAGAGACAGAGCATGAACGGGGGAGGGGCAGAGAGAGAGGGAGACACAGAATCGGAAACAGGCTCCAGGCTCTGAGCCATCAGCCCAGAGCCCGACGCGGGGCTCGAATTCACGGACCGCGAGATCGTGACCTGGCTGAAGTCGGACGCTTAACCGACTGCGCCACCCAGGCGCCCCTAGGGTTTTCTATACATAGTATCATGTCATCTGCAAATAGTGAAAGTCTTACTTTTTTGTTACCAATTCAGATACATTTTCTTTTTCTTGTCTAATTGCTATGGCTAGGACATACAGTACTAGTTTGAATAAAAGTGGTGAGAGTAGACATCCTTTCTTGTTCCTGACCTTAGCGGAAAAGCTCTCAGTTTTTCACTATTAAGTATAACGTTAGCTGTGGGATTTTTTATATATGGGCTTATTTTGTTGAGGTGTGTTCCCTCTAAACCTACCTTGTTGAGGATTTTTACCATGAATGGATGTTGTTCTTTGTCAAATGCTTTTTTTGTATCTATTGAAATGATCAGATGCTTTTTTATCCTTTCTGTGTTTATGGGATGTGTCATGTCATTTGATTTGTGAATATTGAACCACCCTTGCATTCCAGGAATAAATCCCACTTGATCATGGTGAGTGATTTTTTTAATGTATTGCTGGATTTGGTTTGCTAATTTTTTTGTTGAGGATTTTTGTATCTATGTTCATCAGAAATATTGACCTGTAGTTTTCTCTCTCTCTCTCTCTCTCTCTCTCTTTGGTAGTGTCTTTATCTGGTTTGGAATCAGGGTAATGCTAGCCTCATAGAATGAATTTAGAAGTTTCCTTCCTCTTCTATTTTTTGGAATGGTTTGAGAATAATAGGCATTAACTCTTCTTTAAATGTTTGGTAGAATTCATCTATAAAGATGTCAAGTCCTGGATTTTTGTGTTTTGGGAGTTTTTTGATTATTGATTCAATTTCATTGATGGTAATCAGTCTGTTCAAATTTTCTATTTCTTCCTGATTCAGTTTTAGGAGGTTATATTTTCTAGGCATTTATCCATTTCTTCTAGATTGTGCAATTTATTGACATATAATTTTTCATAATATTCTCTTATAATCCTTTGTACTTCTGTGTGTCAGTTGTTATTTATCCTCTTTCATTTCGGATTTTGTTTACTTGAGTTTTCTCTCTCTCTCTCTCTCTCTCTCTCTCTCTGTCTGAGTCTAGCTAAACGCCTATCAATTTTGTCGATCTTTTCAAAGAAACAGCTCCTGGGGCGCCTGGGTGGTGCAGTCGGTTAAGCGTCCGACTTCAGCCAGGTCACGATCTCGCGGTCCGTGAGTTCGAGCCCCGCGTCAGGC
>NW_024412438.1:458885-459431 GCF_014898765.1 Herpailurus yagouaroundi | reverse complement strand
GCCATACTGCTTTGATTACTAAAGTTCTGTAGTATATCTTGAAATCTTGTATCATGATACTTCCAAGTTCGTTCTTCTTTTTCAAGATGGCTTTGGCTATTCGGGTTCTTGTGTGATTCCATACAAATTTTAGCATTGTTTGTTCTAGTTCTGTTTTTCTATTGTTTGTTTCTATTGTTTGTTCTATTTTGGCAGGGAGTGCATTAAATCTGAATATTGCTTTGACTAACCTGGAAATTTAGTAATATTTGTTCTTCCAATCCATGAGCATGGAATATCTTTCCATTTCTTTGTGTCTTCTTCAGTTTCTTTCATCAGTGTTTTACAGTTTTCAGAGTACAGATCTTTCACCTCCTTGGTAAAGTTTATTCCTGAGTATTTTATTAATTTTGGTGCAATTGTAAATGAGATTGTTTTCTTAATTTCTCTTTCTGCTGCTTCATTATCAGTGTATAGAAATGTGATGGACTTCTGTATATTGATTTTGTACCCTGCAGCCTTACTGAATTCATTTATCAGTTCTAGTGGCTTTTTTTTTTTTTTTTT
>NW_024412438.1:383120-458785 GCF_014898765.1 Herpailurus yagouaroundi | reverse complement strand
AGAATCGGAAACAGGCTCCAGGCTCTGAGCCATCAGCCCAGAGCCCGACGCGGGGCTCGAATTCACGGACCGCGAGATCGTGACCTGGCTGAAGTCGGACGCTTAACCGACTGCGCCACCCAGGCGCCCCTAGGGTTTTCTATACATAGTATCATGTCATCTGCAAATAGTGAAAGTCTTACTTTTTTGTTACCAATTCAGATACATTTTCTTTTTCTTGTCTAATTGCTATGGCTAGGACATACAGTACTAGTTTGAATAAAAGTGGTGAGAGTAGACATCCTTTCTTGTTCCTGACCTTAGCGGAAAAGCTCTCAGTTTTTCACTATTAAGTATAACGTTAGCTGTGGGATTTTTTATATATGGGCTTATTTTGTTGAGGTGTGTTCCCTCTAAACCTACCTTGTTGAGGATTTTTACCATGAATGGATGTTGTTCTTTGTCAAATGCTTTTTTTGTATCTATTGAAATGATCAGATGCTTTTTTATCCTTTCTGTGTTTATGGGATGTATCATGTCATTTGATTTGTGAATATTGAACCACCTTTGCATTCCAGGAATAAATCCCACTTGATCATGGTGAGTGATTTTTTTTAATGTATTGCTGGATTTGGTTTGCTAATTTTTTTGTTGAGGATTTTTGTATCTATGTTCATCAGAAATATTGACCTGTAGTTTTCTCTCTCTCTCTCTCTCTCTCTCTCTCTCTCTCTCTCTCTTTGGTAGTGTCTTTATCTGGTTTGGAATCAGGGTAATGCTAGCCTCATAGAATGAATTTAGAAGTTTCCTTCCTCTTCTATTTTTTGGAATGGTTTGAGAATAATAGGCATTAACTCTTCTTTAAATGTTTGGTAGAATTCATCTATAAAGATGTCAAGTCCTGGATTTTTGTGTTTTGGGAGTTTTTTGATTATTGATTCAATTTCATTGATGGTAATCAGTCTGTTCAAATTTTCTATTTCTTCCTGATTCAGTTTTAGGAGGTTATATTTTCTAGGCATTTATCCATTTCTTCTAGATTGTGCAATTTATTGACATATAATTTTTCATAATATTCTCTTATAATCCTTTGTACTTCTGTGTGTCAGTTGTTATTTATCCTCTTTCATTTCGGATTTTGTTTACTTGAGTTTTCTCTCTCTCTCTCTCTCTCTCTCTGTCTGAGTCTAGCTAAACGCCTATCAATTTTGTCGATCTTTTCAAAGAAACAGCTCCTGGGGCGCCTGGGTGGTGCAGTCGGTTAAGCGTCCGACTTCAGCCAGGTCACGATCTCGCGGTCCGTGAGTTCGAGCCCCGCGTCAGGCGCTGGGCTGATGGCTCAGAGCCTGGAGCCTGTTTCCGATTCTGTGTCTCCCTCTCTCTCTGCCCCTCCCCCGTTCATGCTCTGTCTCTCTCTGTCCCAAAAAAAATAAATAAACGTTGAAAAAAAAACCTAAAAAAAAAAAAAAAAAGAAACAGCTGCTGGTTTCATTGATCTGTTCTATTGTTTGTTTGTCTGTTTTGAAGTTTTGATTTCATTTATTTCTGCTCTCATCTTGATTATTTCTTTCCTTCGACTGGTTTGGGGTTTTGTTTGTTCTTCTTTTGTAGCTCCTTTAGGTGTAAAATTAGGTTGTTTATGTCAGATTTTTCTTGCTCCTTGATGTAGGCCTATATTGCTATAAAATTCCTTCTTAGAACAACTTTTGCTGCATCCCAAAGATTTTGGACTGTTGTGTTTTCATTTTCATTTTCTACGTGTATTTTTTTTTATTTCCTCTGATTTCTTGGTTGACTCATTCATTGTTTAATAGCATGTTATTTAACCTCCATGTGTGTGTATTTTTTCCAAATTTTTTCTTGTCATTCATTTCTAGTTTCATAGTGTTGTGGTCAGAAAAGATGCAGATATGACTTTGATTTTTTTAAGTTTGTTAAGACTGGTTTGGTGGCCAAGTATGTGACCTATTGTGGAGAATGCTGATGAGCACTTGAAATGAATGTGTATTCTGCTGTTTTAGGATGAAATGTTGTGAATATATCTATAGATCCATCTGTTCCAATATGTCATTCAAAGCCACTTGTTTCCTTGTTGATTTTCTGTTTGGATGATCTATCCATTGATGTAAGTGGGGTGTTAAAGGCCGCTACTAGTATTGTATTACTATCGATTACTTCCTTTTCTTTGTGTTTGTTATTAGCTGCTTTATGTATTTGGGTACTTCTATATTGGGTTCATAAATATTTACAATTGCTATATATTTTCATTGGATTGTACCCTTTATGATTACACAGTGTCCTTTTTCTCTTGTCACACTCTTTGTTTTAAAGCCCATTTTGTCAATTATGTAAGTATTGCTTTGCCAGCTTTTTTTTTTTTCATTTCCATTCACATAATCAATGATTTTCCATCACTTCACTTTTAATCTGCATGTGTCTTTAGGTTTGAAATGAGTCTCTCATAGGCAGCATATAAATAGATCTTGCTTTTTTTTATCCATTCTGCCATGCTTTGTCTTTTGACTGGAGCTTTCAGTCCACTTACATTCAAAATAATTATTGACAGGTATGTACTTACTGCCATTTTGTTGTTTGTTTTGTGGTTGTTTTTGTAGTTCTCTTTCTTCTCTGGCTCTCTTCTCTCACCATTTGTTGGCTTTCTTAGTGATATACTTGGATTCTTTTCTGTTTATTTCTTTGCATATCTATCAAAGATAGATATGATTTTTGATTTGTGGTTACCATTAGGTCTATATATAACATCTGTTTCATATAGCAGCCTATATTAATTTAATGGTCATCTAAATTTGAACCTATTCTTTACTCATCTCCCTCCCACATGTTAGGTATATGGTGCCATACTTTACATCTTTTTATTTTGTGAATCCTTTGACTGATTTCTACAGATAAATTTATTTTTATTGCTTTTGTGCTTCCTACTTCTCTCACTCCTACTTATGATCTTTCCTTTCCTTCAAAGAGTCCCCTTTAACATTTCTTGTGGGGCTGGTTTAGTAGACATGGATTCCCTTAACATTTGTCTGGGAAACTCCTTGTGTCTCCTTCTATTCTGAATAATAGCTTTGCCTATTATATTGATAGAGTATAGGCAATTGATAGAGTATTCTTGGTTGCAGGTTTTTTCCTTTCAACACTTTGAATATATCATGCCACTCCCTTTTGTCCTGCAAAGTTTCTACTGAAAAATTAGCTTTCTACTGAAAAAATAGCCTTATGGGATTCTCCCTTGCATGTAACTGTTTTCTTTTCTCTTGGTGTTCTTAAATTATTCTCTTTATCACTACTTTTTGCCATTTTAATTCCTATGTGTTTTGGTGTGGACGTTCTTGGGAGATTTTGGGGGGCTCTCTGTGTCTCCTGGATCTGGATTTCTGTTTCAGAAATCAGATTCAGCAAGTTTTTACTATTATTTCTTCAAATTCTCTTCTCCTTCTGGGATCCTTATAATGCTATTATTACACTTGATGGTGTTGCTGAGCTCCCGGTCTATTTTCTTTTTTTTTTTTTTTTTTTTTTTTTTTAAATTATTTTTTTCCTCTGTTCAGCTTGATTGTTTTCCATTACTTTATCTTCCATGTCACTGATCTGTTCTGCTTTCTCTGGTCTTTTTATTCCATCTGTGTATTTTTAATTTCAGTTGTTGGGTTCTTCTCTGTGTGGTTCTTTTTATGTTTTCTATCTCTTTTTTAAAGAGAGGTCTTCCACTCCACTGAGGTCCTCCACTCTTCTCAAGTCCAGTAAGTATCTTTATGACCATTACTCTAAATTCTTTATCAGACATACTACTTATCTCCATTTCTTTTATTTCTGTTGCCATGATTTTGTCTTGTTCTCTCATTTGGGACATAGTCTTCTGTTTCCTCATTTTATCTAACTCTCTGTATCTGTTTATATGTGGTAGGAAAGTCAGTTTCATCTCCTGCTCTTCAAAGTAGTGGCTTGGGGTGCCTGGGTGGCTCAGTCAGTTAAGCATCCAGCTTCAGCTCAGGTCATGATCTCACAGCTCATGAGTTCAAGCCCCATGTCAGGCTCTGTGCTGGCAGCTCAGAGCCTGGAGACTGCTTCAGATTCTGTCTCCCTCTCTCCCTGCCCCTCCCCTGCTTGTGCTCTGTCTCTCTGTACATAAAATATAAATAAACATTTGGAAAAAGTAGTGGCTTTATGAAGAAGAGGACCTAGAGTGCCCTGCAGTGCAGTGTCCCTTGTTCACCAGAACTTGGAGCTTCAGGGGTGTCTCCTACGTGTGTTGTGTATGCCCTGCTGTTGTGGCTGAGCCACTTTTGCCTTCAGTCCAGTCATCTGCAATGGCTGTCCTTTCCTGTTGTGGGCAGGGTTTGGTCCTTGTGTTGTTAGTGGGCCAATCTGGGGCCCTGGCCTTGAGTCAATTCAGACCAAGCATTTGCCAGAGATGCAGTAGCACTGAACTGCAGGGTGCTTTCCTTGTTTTGTTTCCAGAAAAGCTTTCATTGGTGGGCAAGGCCTGTAGTCAGACCAGATGTCTGTCCCCGGCCCATTGCTGGCCCCTGCTGGCACTGCTTGCACACTGCCAGGCTTGTGGCCTCACTTTGGATGGGCTCCACCCAAGAGTGCACTGGAGGGGGCAGGGCCACAAGAGAAAGCAGGGGCAGGCTTGGCAGCATTATCAAGGTTTGCGCTGGTTGGTTGCAGAAGGGGACCTGTAGCCAATGGGAACCAGGCAGGCTGGGTTGGAGGGGACAGATCTGCAAAAGCGGTGGGGCCGGAGGAGGAGGGATTAGTGTGGAGGACAGGGTGTCTGACGTTAGCAAGGTTTGTTCAGGTCTGCTGTGGGAGGGGACCTAGAACAGAGGCATAACTGGAGAGGGCATATCTATGGGAGAATGCAGGGGTGGAGTGTGCGGCTAGCAAGTTAGGTATTAAGTGTTGGCCCTACACTGGTTCCCACAGGTGTCCATGTGTCTGGGCTGGCGGGCCAGGGAGGGATGTGATTCCCACCAGCTCCCTCGTTCCTGGAGAAGCTCTCAACAATCTCTGCCCCTACAGCACACACTCTGAGATTAGTAAACAAATGTCTTTCCCATATATTACAGGGGTTTCAAACTGCTGCTTCTATGTTGTATCTCCAGAGCCGTTTGTGGTGCTGCCTTTTTAAGGGCAGGTACTCAGTTTCCTCTCCCCCTCCCAGAGCTGAGCCCACTGACTTTTACTTTCAGGTGTTAGGGCACCTGGGTGGCTCAGTCAGTTGAGCATCCGACTTCAGCTCAGGTCATGATCTCACAGTTCGTGGGTTTGAGCCCCAAGTCAGGCTCTGTGCTGACAGCTCGGAGCCTGGAGCCTGCTTCAGATTCTATGTCTTCCTCTCTCTCTGCCCCTCCCCCACTCATGCTCTGTCTCTCTCTTTCTCAAAATTAGACATTAAAAAGTAATGTTTAAGTTCCAGGTGTTAAGCCCCACTGATTGTAAGAACTCATGAAATTAGGCCCCACTGTTTTTCAAAACTAAATGTTATGAGGACTCATCTTCCCTGTATGAGAGTCTGTTTCTGTCCCCTCTTGCACCTTCCCTCCCTTGGACAGTCCTGTGTGTCCATTTAGCTCCCAACTGCATCTCTGCCCTCCCCACCCTCTTTGATGTGACCTCTTCTATACATTTAGCTGTGGAGAGTTTGTTCTGCTAGTCTTCAGGTCGTTTCCTGGGTTATTTACGTTGATGTGGGTGCTACCTGGTTGTATCCATGGGACAAAGTGAGCTTGGGGCCCTCTTACTTGGGGTCCATCTTCCCCAGAAATCCAATATGTTGTTAGATTTTTAAAGGGTTCAGAACAGTATATATAGTACGCTATCATGTATGCATCTATACCTAGGATATTTCTAGAAAGATCAACAAGAAATGCCTCGGAATAATTCCTGGGGAGAGGAAATAGGTGTCTGGGACAAGATAGCTTGCTTTTTAAATTATATACTCTTTCGTGTATCTTTTCAATTTTATGTATTACTAATTCCCCAAAAAAGCAAACTTAAACACACACCTGTACACACACACACACACACACACACACACACACAGTGGATAGGGGAAATGGAACAAAAGGGAAGGAAAGGACTAGGAAGGAGTTCTGGAAGCACAATGGGTCATAAATTCAGATCAAAAGACAAAAGGAACTCAAAAGTCTAGAGGCAGAGCTCCCTACTCCACAGTGTTTGGGGCTGACTCATTTATCCATTTATTCACCAAACATTCAAGAGTGACTTTCATGGGCCGAGCCTGTGTTAGACGTCCAGGCACAGGCATTGGCCCTGTCCTCAAGTAGTTCAGATACTGATGGGGAGAGGAGTAATCAGTCATGTTGAGTCATGGAAATAACACCTGTCGAGGATCTACGGAAATGTAGAAAAGAGGCAGTCTAGCCTGAAAACTTCCCCTTGAAGGATGCTGACTTCTCCCTTCTCTGCCTAGCTCCTCTGTCATCATCACCCTCTTCTCTCAGCCTTGTCCTGCTGCAGAAGGAGTGTGAGTAGTCTCATTGCTGTTGTCCATACAGAGCAGGTGCAGGTGCCTCGAGTTGTCGTGAAGTCCGTGAACATGGCTGATAGTGCCTCCTGCAACATTACCTTGATTTGCTCTGTGGAGAGGGCAGGGACAAGTGTTCTGTACAGCTGGACCCCGAAGAACACCCATGCTTCTGAATCCCATGGGGCCTCCACCATCACCATCTACTGGATGCCATGTGACCCAGACCTTCCATACACCTGCACAGCCAGGAACCCAGTCAGCCAGAGCACCTCCGGCCCCATCCATGTCCGGCAGTTCTGTACAGGTACAGGTTCCACTTAGGCCCTCCTGGCGATTCCAGAAAGTCTGAGTAGCTATGGAACCCTGCCAGGGTTCTGGTAGGACACGGAATAGGGAAGCAAGAAGATAGGCTTGAAGACCCCTCGTACTCTACCATCTGAGGCCTGAGAGAGACTGATGGGGCATCTAGGAACTACCAGGGAACTGAAACTCTAAGGGTAGAACAAGGGAAGGGAAGAGAGTTTGGATGAAGAGATCCAGTTTGTTCTTTGCTTGGGTGGGGGTATCCCCTGGGGTCTCCTCAGAAGGTCAGGAAGGGCAGGAGAGGACTGGGTATGTGAAAGGCAGAGCCAGGTGCATATCCGTCTGTGACAAGTGTTCCGCAGGGATGCCTCGTGATAGGAAGGGAAAGGGGGTGTGGGCAGGAGAGCATGTGGGACTTCAGTCTCCTTCAGGCAGGCTGAGGGTTAATAGGGCCAGTAACTAAAGTCACAATGTCTCACCTCTGATTGCAGCTCCGGGAGCCTCCAGAGGAGGATCAGCGGGGGAGACAGTGGTGGGGATCCTCGGGGAGTCAGTCACCCTCCCCCTAACACTCCCGGCCAGTCACTACGTGAACAACATTGTCTGGATGTTTAACACATCTATTATCGCCAAAAAGCAGGAGGTGAAGCCCAAGATTCCTGACAAGAACTCTGGCCAAGACTACTCCCTGAAGATTGGCCAGCTAAAGATGGAGAATGCTGGCCACTACTATGCCTATGTGTGTTCAAAGGCCTCCAGAGTCATCAGCAGAAAACATTTCACCCTGCTCATCCACCGTGAGTTTCTGAGCAGAGCGCTAAGCATTAGATTCCTTCCCTGAAATGTTTCTCCTCTTTGCTGCTTTCCCTGCCTCCTGCTTCCCTCAAGCCTCTCCTCCTACCAAAATGCCTCAGGCCACCTGAACAACTATTGGGTCCACACCAGTCAACTCACAGGAGGAAAAATTTTTAACCAGCAGCTGGGCAAAATCCACCTTCCAGTGTCCCCCTTCTAGACTTCCAGTTAGGTCTCCACCATCCAACTTTCAATACTCGCCACTGTTTTCCTGCATCACTTCTCGTTTGTTTGGTTTGTTTTTATAGAATATTATCATTTTTGAATAAGAGAACAGCTGGCTGGAGTGGAATTGGAGAAGACTGAGGAGAAAGCCTTTAGTGTCCAAAGACCCTCTGACCCCCCCACGAGGGCTGCTTGGCTCTCCTGTCATCACATCCCCTGCCTGGGTTTGTTGATGTCTAAGTAGCTGAAAAGAGTCACTGTCCATGGTTCTGCTAAAGTATGCTGGAAGTCAGCTAGTCCACGTCGATAGCAGCTGTGACTCAAATATAATTTTTTTTAAGCAAGAAGATTTAGTAAAAATAATAATGCATTGGGAACAACTGATGCCCATCTTACATTTCTGTTAAAATTGTTAACATTTATTGGGCACTAACTCTGTGTCAGTGCTGCACTCACCTCTCTACACTTTATCTCCTGAATAAAAGAAAAACTTAGACGATGGCACCTCAACACATAAGCCTTGAAGAGTCTTTGGAGCACATGGAATGTTGTGCTTACTTGTGTGGAAGGGTTTGCTCGTCCTTCACAGGGTACTCCATAGAATGATGTGGTATCTTTGTTTTTCTACTTGTTATTAACTCCTTTAACATCCAAGCATCCAAGCATCCAAGAGTTGAAGTGGTATGTCTGAGATTTCATGGCCACTAAGGGAAAGGCCAAGTGCACTCCAAAATGTCTGTGACTCCTGGAGGCACTTTCTCAGCCCTAAGGCAGTTCCAACACACAATTTCATGAGCATATTCTGAATGAGTAAAGACGTGGTGACTGCCCAGTGGGTGGGCCTGACTCTACATTAGGTCTTTCTCCCCACACAGGGAGGCTGAAGGAGGTTACCGGGAGCCTTGAGCTCACTGAGGATGGCATCTGCAGGGTCAGCCTGACATGTTCAGTGGAGGACAGTGGACACAATGTGACATACTTATGGACCTTCCTACAGAAAGGAACTGTCATGTCCCAAGGGGGATCTCACCTCAATATCTCTTGGAGAAGTGATGAAAACCATCCCAACCTCACATGTACCACCAGGAACCCTGTCAGCAAGAGCTCCCAGTCATTTCTTCCCGGTGACACCTGCCCAGGTTGCCTTGGATCCAAGAGTCTGCATTCTGAGTGGTTCTTTATGAAGTGCAGCGAAGGAGTGTGGGCAAGAGTACTTTAGAGTAGCACATTCCAATAGAAATATAATGGAAACCACACATGGAATTTACATTTTCTAATAGCCACATTAGATAAAGCAAAAAGCAACAAGTAACATTAACTTCAGTAATATATTTTGCTTAACCCGCTATATCCAAATATCATCATTTCAATAAGTAGCCAATATGCAATTATCCTTGAGATAATTTACATTTCATGTTGTGCTAAATCTTTGAAATCTGGTACGTTTTTACACTAACAGCACATCTCAATTCAGATGCCAAATTTTCATGGGAAGTACTCGATCTGTATTCAGATTTCATAAAACTTAGAGTTGAAAAGCTAGATTTACATATCCAAGTTGCTCCAAACCTACTTATCAGGTTTTTCATAAGAAACTGAATAGCCATACTTCAATTTCAATTTTTTTTAAATTTTTTTTTCAACGTTTTTTATTTATTTTGGGGACAGGGAGAGACAAAGCATGAATGGGGGAGGGGCAGAGAGAGAGGGAGACACAGAATCAGCCCAGAGCCTGACGCGGGGCTCGAACTCACGGACCGCGAGATCGGGACCTGATTGAAGTCGGACGCTTAACCGACTGCGCCACCCAGGCGCCCCACAATTTTTAAAAATTAAATAAAGTAAGCAATTCAGCTCCAGAGTCATCCTGGCCACATTCCAATGGCTCCTGCCATGGCTCGTGGCCACTATACTTGAGAGTAGAAGCAAGAAATGAAGCCCTGGTGGCTCTTACTAGATGCCAGGCACTAGTCTAGGTCCTTGTGAGTTTTAACACAGTCAGCTTTACAATAATCTAATGTGGCAAATATTCTTATTATTCTCCATTACATGAAGAAACCGAGACTCAGAAAGTATAAGGGACTTGAGCAAGGCCACACAACAAAACATGATTGAAACCCTGAGCTCTGTGCTCTGTTCTGCTCTAGAAGGAAGTAGAAAAAAGGAAGGTTTACCTAGAATGTGACAAGGCTAGGTCAGGCTAGCAGATGGATTTAGAGCCCAATTAAGTGGGAATTTTGACTCTGTCTTGAGCCTGGAACTGCCCTTATATCATTGACAGAAAGGAGCGGTGTAGTGTGATGGATAAGGGTGTTTAAGAATCAGGCAGCCTACGTTCAAATCCCGTTCAGGATGAACTCTGCGACACTGGGCAAGGGCCTCTACCTAGAGACAGTGTCTGTCATAAGACAGACTATAGCTTCTTGTCCAGAACAATACCTGCTCAATGAATAGTTGTAGAATGAATGAAAAGGAATATGCTCTGCAATAGCATGAAATTTTAAGAGGCAGGTAGGATGGTCATTATGCTGTGTCCACTGATTGTTCCAACCTCTCTACCATTATTTATACTAATACCATTCATTTCCTCTCCAAAGGGCACGAGAGAAACATGAAGCTCTACATTGGACTCTCCTTGATGTCTCTTATTCTTCTGTGCTTTGGGATCTCCATCTGGTGGTGCATGTGGAAGCAAAAAGGACGGCGTGGGTTTCTGAGATCAATGGCATCTGCCCTAGACCATATCCTGGGACCTTTGCAGGCTTGTCTGTCCTCTCATGATCCCCCCTCCCCCACACTCCTTTCCGCACCCCCCCCCCCCGCCCCTCCTCCGTCTATCCGAAGACCTCATTTCTTCTCAGAGTGATGGGGAGGAGGGGTGCTCGTTGTGGGGAAGGCAGGAAAGGAGCTGGCCTTAGGGACAAACGTTACCAGAGACTCAAAAATGACCAGAGCTCTCCATCTCTCACCCCTACTTTGTCCTTCGAGCCAGCTTAGTTCTTTCCTACTGACCCCAGCCGATGGGTGGGGTGGAGTGTACCACAACACAGCAATTGCTCTCTCCAGACGCACACCTACTAGGAGATACGCCACCGGGAAGAGAAAAAAGAGGTTTCCCTCCAACTCTCATTTGAAAGATCTCTGATTGGCCTGGCCTCGGGTCATGTGACCATGGCTTGGCCCAATCACCGTGGCCAAGGGGATTAGCTATTATGATTGGCAGCTCCGTCGGAATCTCGTATTGCAGTGGAAATGGACTAGTTCCCAGAAAGAGCCTATTGGTTAGAACACGTAGGATCCCTGGAATAACTGATGCGAGCCAACAAACCAATCTGAGGAGTGGCTACCACAGATGGGGCAGAGGGATGGCAGGAGGCTCCAGGGCCGCCTTCTCAGCTGAAGATGACCTTAGACTCTGGTCACCCTTTCACGTAGGTTCCTGCTCACATCAGGGTTCACCTCCTCCCTAAAGCCTTTTCCTTGGCCGTGTCCCCAGAAATCTCTCCCCGTCTGTTTCGACACTCACAAAATCAGACGCCTCTCTCCTCACAGCCCTACTGATAAATCTTCTCTACTTTGGTTTCTCAGACTCAGTCCCAGACTCCAGCTCCAACCAAGCTGAAACCCCAGCGGATGTGCCAGGTAATATCCCCAATGACACAGGCTATGGGGTCCCTGGGCCCGATGGAAGCTCCAAGGCCTGGCTATTTATTCTATGTGGTCTGCCAACCAGCGACATGAGTATCACCCAGGAGCTTGTTAGAAAGGCAAATCTTGGGCACCACCCCAGAATACTGAGCTCTAGTCCGCATCTTCACAAGATGAATCATATACCTGTTAAAGTCTGAGAAATAATGTGGTTTGGAGAAGGAAGGCGGTTTGGGGTACAGAAACCACAATGAGGATGGACTCCAGAAAGAAGGTGACCAAAGCTAGGAGAGACAGCCTGCCCTCTGGGGTCTCTAGAGCTCCTCAGGCTTTGATCATTATCACTTGAACTTAGCCTCTGATGAGGGTGGAGTGATCTTCCTCATTCTGAGAATGGAGACACAAAGGCCAGATAGAATGGCAAATCTGCGGCAGAAGCCAAACTAAAACCCAATGAAAATTAAACCCGTGAGACCGTCTAGACACCTATGACCCAAGAGCATCACTGAGGAAGTAGTTTCCCAATTTCTGAAAAAGCTAAGGCATGCTTTCTTCAAACAAAATACTGCGCGACACCCCAACAGCACAAAGTGTGTGAAGGCGGGCCTGTCCTGAGAGGTGTTGGGGTGGTGAGCTGAGATGCCTGCATCTTAGCTTCCCACCCCCGTTCCCATCCCTTGGTGTCCTCAATTACCACCTTGGACTCTAAGCTCTGGAGTTCTAAGGAATCCCCAAACTCCACCCACTCAAACAAATCCTCCTTTTAAAAACCCCTGGTAACCCCTCCTGGAGGAGCTCCCCCATGGAGATGTACTAAGAGGAGGGACTGGGTGGGAGGCCAGGGGCTCAAACAATCCAACAGTGCAAGCTTCTCTGAAGAAAAGTATAACCAAGAGAAAGGGGCCAAGAAACAGGACTGAGGCTAAGGGTGGAGCTTCCCACCAGCTACCTCCTCATAGCTGTCAGGGCAGACTCTGGTCTCCCCCAGCTTGTGCCCTCATTCCTTGGTACCCTGGGCACAGGAGGAGGAAGGTAGTACTGGGGACACCACTGTCCCTTTCGCCCTCCCCAGCGCACCTTTCCTCCACTCCCATGGTCTGCTTCTTTAACCTCTCCACCATTTCTCCAAAGCCTCTCCATCTTCTGTCACTGCCTAGGTTCATGCTGTCACCATTTTTTTTTTTTGTTTGTTTGTTTTATTGAATAGGATTTTTTTTTTAATTGAAAACTCATATAGTCACATGGTATACAATGAAATCTCCCTCCAAATCCCAATCTCCTAGTCTCTCCAGCAGCCTTCACTGTTAGGATGTATTTCTAAATCCTTTCAGAGCCTTTTAATGCATTTACAGGTGTCAGATATATTTGTGCGTGCGTGCATGTACGTGTGTGTGGTGGGTGTGTAGGTGGGTGCCTTTCATTTAATTACACATATGGAAGCAATCTGTAACATTTTTCTGAAACTTGCTTTTTGAATTTAACAGAATATCCTAGTAATATTAACATATGTATATTAAGACTGACTCCCATTTATTCCATCCTACGGATGTGCCTTAATTTATTTCACCAGACCTCATCACTAGACATTCCCATTCCTTGTTCCTTCTTCCCTAAAATAGCGTACTAGTTTCCTAATTGGCCATTCCTTCTCCTTTCTATCTCTCCTCCTTCAAGAGCAGGTCTGGGGCACCTGGGTGGCTCAGTTGGTTAGGCACCTGACTCTTGATTTCGGCTCAGTTCATGATCTCACAGTTGTGAGATGGAGCCCCACGTCGGGCTCTTGGTTGGGCAAGGAGCCTGCTTAAGATCCTTTCTCCCCTCTCTCCCTTTGCCTCTCCCCCGCTCACTCACATGCCCATGTGCATTCTCTCTCTCTCTCTCTCTCTCTCTCTCGAAAAAAAAATAAAACAAAATAAAATAAATAAGAGCAGGCATAATGACCTTTGTGTTTTCCCAGAGTACCCATCATGGCACTTATGATGGTTCACCCAATGGGGCCACTTCTGCTCCCTGAGAGTTGCTAAGTCGTCAATGCTTGAAGGGAAAGAGGAAGGGAGAGTGGGATGGAACCCCCTAAGGGAAGACTGGAGAACAACGTCTCCTCCAGTTCTTAGGGCCTCACCCGGGGTAGAAGTCAGAGTAGCTTGGCTCCTTCCACAAAACAAGAAAGAGGCGGGGGCGGCCATACTTCCTACCGACCCTGCACCATGTGTTCAAAACGCACCGCTGGCCACACACTGTGCAACATGCTCTCCCAAGGGTATGAGAAGCTGGACACTCTTCTCAAGACTGCCAAGCAACGGTCTAGGCCCCCCTCTGCCAGCAGCTCTGACAGCAGTGGAACAACCGAGGAGACGACAGACATGGTCAAGGCTGGAAGATACCAGGAGGACACTGGACCTGACTCGGCTTCTGAGACGCCAGCAGAGTACGATCTCCTCATGCTGAGGAATGCGCCTGCACCTACGGCCCAAGACAACACGGTGTATGCGCAAGTATTCCTCAACTTGCAGGTGAGCCCTTTTGACCAGTACACCTTCCCTCCTCCTCCAGTTCTAACACCATCCAATATCCCGGATGACTTAGTCCCCCCACACGGGGAGCCAGGACCAGCAGCACACGAGCAGACAAGGGTGGCTCTGCTCATGTTAACCAAACATTGGGATCCCTTGGAGTGAAGGAGCTCGTCCTCAGCTCCCAATGTTGGGCTATTAATAAGGGAGATGTCAAACAACCAGAAGCACTGTACCCACCGCACTAAGACAGCCACCGCCCTCTGTGTGAAATCTGAACCTGGTGGGTGTCCCCTCTCCTTAGGGGCTGAGAGTGACACCCTGAAAAGCTCTCATCGGGTGCGTACAGATAGTCTGATGTTGATCTGTTACAGGGAAAGACCCTAGTTCCTCAACAGAAAGAGGGTTCGGCCACAATCTACAGCTGTATCCAGACACCCCAGAAGGTGAGAACAATTTTCTCTGTATCCCGAGGCTCTTAAAGTAAGGAATTATTGTGCAGACCATTTTAACTGAAAGTCCTAGATTCCCATGGCAAAGGAGCTTAAGTCCTACCCACTGCCCCCCCCCCGCCCCCCCCAGACACACTCCGTGGTCAATAGAGATGCTTACACAAATGTTTCCGATTTATATCTGTTTGGCCAAAGGCCGAACATTTCTAATTGAATTAATAATATTTTATACTGATTGTTCTTACCACTAACTAGCATAAGGGGCTGCAAACACAAATAGTGTATAATCTATGTATATTTCTAAATCTATTTCTTTTCTTTTTCCTTTCTCTATAGCTAATCTTTATTGCTTACGTTGTGCCAGGAATTGTGCTAAATGCTTCACAAGTTGTTGTTGTTGTTATTGTTGTTTTTAATGTTTACTTATTTTTGAGAGGAGGAGAGAGAGAGAAAGAGAGAGAGCAAGCAGGAGAGGGATAAAGAGAGAGGGAGACAGAATCTGAAGCAGCTCCAGGCTCTAAGCTGTCAGCACAGAGCCCGAGGTGGGGCTCGAACTCACGAACCGTGAGATCATGATCTGAGCTGAAGTCGCATGCTTCACCAACTAAGCCACCCACATGCCTCCTAAATCTATTTCTAACCCATCTCAATCCACCAAAATGGCAATTTCCCCAAATAATTAGAAATTAGCCAAGAGTCCAATGCCAAGATGTTTTGGAGAATGTGCCATTAACTACAACACATTGGTTTTATTGTGGTGTTAAAAGATCCCTTAATGGTAGAACTTACCATTAAATAATAATAATAACCCACTTTAACACGAAATTTTACAGTTTACAAAACATTGATATTCTCGCGTGATCCTTAGGACAGCTCTATAAATGTGCTGTCATCCCGCAGCCGAGATCCGGAGAAGTTAAATTTGCCTAAAGTCGTACAGATAGTAGTTGGACTTTAAGTATTAAAAACCACAAGGAGCTTTAAAATAATCCTGAGTAATCTTAAACAATTAACCTTGGCTTGAATCTAGCTGCCTGCTTCACTTTCACTTCCCTGAGAACATTGGGTTCATACATACTTTTGCTTTCAAATCTCCAGAATCCCCTCCCTGTTTTCCTCCTTGTTTAAACATGTCCAAACAAGATTTTTTAAATGAGTATTTTATTTATTTTGAGAGAGAGAGAACGTGCAAGCAGGGGAGAAGCAGAGAGAGGGAAAGAGAGAACCCCAAGCAGGCTCCAAGCTCAGCGTGGAGCCCAACACGGGGCTCGATCGCACGACCCTGAGATCATGACCTGAGTCAAAACCAGGAGTCGGATGCCCCACTGACTGAGCTGCCCAGGTACCCCCAAAACAAGACTTTAAAAAAGAAGAACCTCAAAGCTTTTCAGTTATGCTACTACCCTGTGATTGATGAATCAATCAGTAGACATTTAGTGAACACCTTTGGTTTGCCCAGAACTGGGCTGAGGGCTCTGGGGATTCAGATGTGCTTAAGGCACCATCCTAAACCTTGAAGACCTGTTGTCTTATTGGCTTTCGGTGGAGGAGTGGAGTTGCTTCAGTCACCTGCAAGGGCAAGGAAGACACTCTACATTAGTTGGGCAGTTCCCAAGCGTTTTCCAGACATTGGAAGCGGAAGATACCACTGCACTGAGGTAGACAGGAAAGGCTCCACGAAAAAATTAATTTGAATTAGACCTTAAAAGATGGAGAGAGGGGCGCCTGGGTGGCTCAGTCCGTTAAACATCCGACTTCAGCTCTGGTCATGATCTCGTGGTTCGTGGGTTCGAGCCCCGAATCGCGCTCTGTGCTGATAGTGCAGAACCTGCTTGGGATTCTCCCTCCCTCTCTCCCTCTCCCCCTCCCCCACTTGGGTACCCGCATTTACACACACTCTCTCTCTCAAATAAACTTGAAAAACTGGGCAGAATTTGCTCAGTAAAAGTTTGTGCAGATGTGTAGCTCAGTTCAACCACCATTGGCCTCCTGTCTTGTCTTGTGGGAACGTGGCCTATGCTGAGCCAGTGAGGGACGTCACCTATGACCTTGAGGCCACACCTGTACTTTTCGCTGGATTCTCTCTGACCTGGCCCTCTGTGTTTGGGCCAACACTCGTCAATCTTAAAGTCAGGGACATCAGTCCCTGCTCTGAGTTTCAGAATGGCCTGGAGTCCCCACGTGTCCGGTCAGTGGTACGTGGGTCCCACGCCACCCCAGGGACTCCAGACCCCTGCAGCCACGCTCATCCACAGCCTAAGTGGAAAGCAATGCATTTCCCCAGCCAAGGTCTTAACAGGATTTATCCCTTGCCTTCAGAATTTCGAGGACCCGTCCTGATTCCGGGTCCCCTAAGGCTCTCGCCCACTTGGGCAGGAAATTCTCAAACTTATTTTCTCACCCAAGTCCCGGCACGACATCTCGAAGGTTTAAGCCACCGTCAAGCTATTGCCGGCCCCCCCGCCTCCCCGCCTCCCCCGCTCCCCACATCCGCTCACATCTCAACTGTTCCTCAGAGCCCTCCCTGAACAGTCTCCGAAAAGGAGTCCTCAGAACCCTGGGACCACGAAGGCCTACTGGTCTGGGCCATGACTTTGATCCATAATCTCTGCCACCCGAAATAGCTTGACATCTTTACATTCTCCAGCTGGGGCAGAGGCTGAGTTCACGAGACCATGGCTTCTTGAGAGCGAGGCCTTTTATTGTCATTTTTGTGGCCCCTCACCTTGCAGCGCTAAACTGTCCTCTCTCTCCCTCGCGGAGAGCCTAGCCAACTTCCCATTAGGAGAGTCCCCATAAATGCCTGCTGTCAACTTGATGGATTGTTCCATTGCTGGGTCAGTCCATATGATCCGACTTCTACACCATGGACCAATCTTAGCCTGGCCTCACCTCCCTGTCTCACCGGCACAGGGGCGAGGAAACCAGGGCCTCCCAGGCTTTACTAACCATATTCTTGCGTGTCTTTTGGCTCACAGGTGGTGCCACCACCACAGCAGAATGATCTGGAGTCTCCTGAAACCCCTACCTATGAAAATTTGGACTGAAAAGAAAAGCAGCTGCTGCTTCTCTCCCTGTGGTCGGAGAGGGTTCTGGACTGTGTAGGGCCTGATGCTCTTGCAGACAGAGCACTTCAGAACTGCCTTCAGCATCTCAAAGGTGCCTGGGTTTGACCCTCGCCCTTCCTTTCACCCTTGTAACTTCCCAAGCCCATGAACAGATCAGACACAGGCTCCTTCTTGGAGTCCCTGGCCTTCAAGATGCCCCTGCTCCATCCATCTCCACGCAGGCTCAGTTACCCCCCTCAGTTCAGAGGCACCACCTTAGAGCTTTGCCAAGGCTGGCCACATGTGGTTGAAAGGGCCCTGGACCTTCACACCATCTTCTAAACAGGTGATAAAATGGATCCAACAGATATTCTCACTCATGGGCACGAAGATCTGTGTAAAATTATGTCCACTGCAGTATCTTTTAAAATAGAAGGACAGAGGGGCACCTGCGTGGCTCAGTCGATTAAGTGGCCGACTTTGCTCAGGTCTCGCTGTTCGTGAGTTCGAGCCCCACGTCAGGCTCTGGGCTGACGGCTCGGAGCCTGGAGCCTGCTTCCGATTCTGTGTCTCCCACTCTCTCAGCCCCTCCTCCATTCATGCTCTGTCTCTGTCTGTCAAAAATAAACTTTGAAAAAGGGGCGCCTGGGTGGCTCAGTCGGTTGAGCGTCCAACTTCGGCTCAGGTCACGATCTCACAGTTTGGGGGTTCAAGCCCCGCATCGGGCTCTGTGCTGACAGCTCAGAGCCTGGAGCCTGCTTGGGATTCTGTGTCTCCTGCTCTCTCTGCCCCTCCCCCACTTGTGCTCAGTCTCTGTCTCTCAAAAATAAATAATGTGAAAAAAAATTTTTTTAATAAAGTAAATAAACTTAAAAAAATTGAATGAAAGAACAGAAATAGCCTAAATGTCCATTTAGGAAGAATCTGGCTAAATGCCCAATGGCGTATCCAGGCAACAGCAAGCCCTGCCACTTTTGTAAAGACCAGTGTGTGCTACTAAGGCATGAGCTCTAAGAACGGAAAGAACAGGGTCCAACACAGTACGTGTCACTTGCTACCAGTTGGATAAAGAAGAAATGTGTACCGGGGCACCGGGGTGGCTCAGTCGGTTAAGCAGTCGACTCTTGATTACGGCTCAGGTCATGATCTCATGGTTCGTGGGTTCGAGCCCCACATCGGGCTCTACTCTGGCACCACAGTCTGTTTGGGATTCTCTCTCTCCCTCGCTCTCGCTCTCTCAAAAATAAATACGTGTTAAAAAAAAATAAAAACGAAGAAATGTAGATCTGTATGCTTATGTAGTTATGCAAAAGCTCTGAAAGAAAATAACAAAAAAACTTATCAGGGGCTGCCTCTGGGGAGTGAACTAGGTTGTTGTTTTCACTGTATGCTTTTTTGTACCTCAGATTTCTTTTTTTAATCATATGTGTGTATCATTCTTTGGATATCTTTTTTAAGGGCTTAAAATGCCCCTTCCACATAAACTTCCCATATTTACCCAAAGGAACTTCCCTCCTTATTGTCAGGTCCGGCTGTAGAACAGTCATAGTATGTCTCCTCTCCCCCAGACTGTAGCACAGCCTTATCCCCGTGAGTTGTTCTACCCTTGACTTATATTCATGATACTATAGTGTACGTTTGTGTCACATGCACCTCGAAGCCCATTTTTTTTTAAATTTAAGTTTCTTTATTTTTGAGAGAGAGCGAGCGAGCACGAGCAGGGGAGGGGCAGAGACAGAGAGAGGGAGACGCAGAATCTGAAGCAGGCTCCAGGCTCTGAGCTGTCAGCACAGAGACCAATGCAGGTCTCGAACCCACCAACCATGAGATCGTGACCTGAGCTGAAGTCGGATGCTTAACTGACAGCCACCCAGGAACCTCAAAGCCCATTTATGTCCTTTAACGTTGGGATTCTGCTGTCATACTCTCCTGCACGTGGCCGTGGAATCAGTAAATCATCTGTGTCCTACAGTGGGTACCCCCCGGGGGCCAAGCAGTGCTTCATACACAGCAGGAGCTTAATTACTGCTTGTTTGCTGGCTGGTCGTTGCATGGATAATTATCCTTGTAAGGCATTATTTCAGAAGCCCAATGAAGACACATAATATGATGATGTTGTACATTATTACACCCCAGAATACAGCGTCCCCAAAAGCCCTGGGCCCCCGGGGTCTCTTCTGCTCCTTAGATAAATCTGGCCAACTCAATATCTACACGACTCAGGATGCATGAAAGGCCAAGTCAATGGCGAATGTCTTTGGTGTTCATCTGAACTGTTCCAACACCCATCATTTCCTGCTCCTTCTGCTTCCAGACTCCTGACACTACAACTCAGCTCCCAATACATGCCCCGGAACCCTCAGACTCCTTTTGCATATGTTTTCCTGGTTTTTAGCCCTGACACCTCCTCCAAAATGAGGTCTGTCCACATCTGTCTCCAGGAGGAAGGCAGCCAACCGGCCACACAGCCCCCAGGGGACAGGGACCAGGCAGGACATGAGCAAGTGTGTACTGTGTGGCTCTCCCCCACGAGACTGAGTGGCCCCGGATCTGGGAATCCCGGGATCGTCTGCTCCAGTGTGAACAAGGCTGGGAGACCCTGATAGATTGCAAGGAGTCCAGACCCCTCTCCGTAGGAATCAATCAGACATGTGTTTAGTGATGGGCACAACTGCCCTTTGGCTACGACAGAGAGGAAAAGTACAGAATACGGAGGGGAAGCATTCAGAAAAGAAATTTAGATTGCCTCCGAATAACAGCATAGTCTTCTGTTAAATTCATATGTTAAATACAGAGCGGGGTAATTGAAGAACCAGGCTCCACATGCTGCCTTAGGGCGTCTGGTCTCTGAGTCGGACCTCTTCCCGTTCACCCTCACCCGTCTCCTGGGCTCAGCCAGTCTCAGGCCTGGGCCCCACAGCCTGGTGGAAGAGTCTGGCCCGAGGACTCTGGGAGCCCAGCAGAGTGCCTAACTCGCAGCTGCTCGGCTGGCTGAGCCCTCCCTCCAGCATGCGCCGTGGAGAGCGCTCATCGGCACTCAGAACTTGAACAGAATATGGTCTCTAATTGTGAAGAAGCTAAGACAGATTTCTGAACATGTTTTTTAATCAATAACGGGTTAATAATCACATATCATACCGCAGACAAAACTGGTCCCACGGCCCAATTATTGGGAAGCGTGGACTCACGGTGATTTTTCCACTCTGAGATGGGTTTACTTTGTACCATCTGCTCTCACTCCTGCCCTCTCCCTTGTGACCAAGCGGCCAGAGGTAAAGGTTTACTATGTGGTGGGGGAGTTTTTCCTCTGTTTTTGAGGACAGCCTAAGTCTGGTCCCTTGGAGAACCTGCCGGCAGCTTACAGCTACTTAGTTCATCCTCGTGGGGTGGAGCTGTTTCTCTCCCCCTGAGTCACCATGATCTTTCCTTCCCCTTTGGAAGAGGGGCCTGGGGCAAGGGAGGGTCTAGAAATGTGGCCATCTCAGATTAAAGAAGAGGAGAGATGAGGAACACATTAGAAATCCAGGGGAAGGGATCTTGATGCTAATAATACAACACTCTGCATTTGCATAGCATTTGAGAGACTCGTGGTGCACCCACCCGTGGACCTGCTTTGCAGTCTTTCGCGAACTACCCAACCTCTCCGCCCAGTCTTGTCCAGTCTGTAAGTTGAGAGCTATTATTTAACAGTCTTGGCTGAGAGAAATCATGTTAAGAACAAGATATAGACCCCGAACGAACTCCCGTATCCTCTCCAGACCAGGCACCATTCTGTAGACTCATGTGGTATCGTCCACTGGGCTGAGTCCCAAAGCAGATACTGGGATGTGAGAGAAGGGAGACCAGCGGCAGCAACTAGGAATACACAGAAAAGTTCTCCAGCTCCCTGCGGCTCAGTCGAGCTGGGTTCTGGGCTTTGAGCTGTCTCTTTCCAACCTGCGGGAGAGAAGAAGAACTTCAGACCCTCCCACAGGAGAGCCTCACAACACCCTTGTGAGGTATGAATTGTTGCCCCCATTTTACAGATTAAGAAGGTGAAACGTGGAGTGGTACCACAAATAACTCAGGCTCAACGACGAATATGAAGTAAAGGAGGGGCTTGAATTCAGTTCCTCTGGCTCCAATCCTAGTGTTTTTTTTTTAACCACCGTTCTCCATGACCCCATCCTAGATTGCATTGGCCCACTCAGTGCCCCCTACAACACTGGGCTGTCCCCTGGGCTGTCCAGTTGGCGTTAATGTGGGGCTACAGCTGCAGTGCCAGGAATCCCAGCAGACACCCATCCGCCTTCTCCCTCACGACCACTGGCAACATCTTTCTTGGACCACAGGTGGAAGCTCTGGTGTACCATGAGTCTAGTGGGTGGGAGTGCCCTCCATGCCTTCGTTTCTCTGAGTAGAAGTGGGAAGTACAATTATCCCTACCCCCATAGCATTCTGTGAAGATTAAATGAGATAACTGACTTGAAACCACTGTCGGGCTACAATACACCTGATACACCTCCGGTATACCCTCAACTGTGGAGTCTCTATTTTCCAGTCCTTAAATGGCCTGATGGGAATCCATTCAACTACCAGGATCAATGGTCACTTTACAGTGTCCGCCCCCAGCAGCAGCTTAAGATGACCTGTGTCCTAGAATGGTCCCCAATTACTTGCTAACTTTAGAAAATCGTTTAGATTTACTTATCCTCCCTTCTCCACACTCCTGCCCTACACACCCTTGGAAAGGAGAGACGTCCAATGTGCAGCCCACAACTGGGGACTAGCCAGAGGACAGCCCTAATTTAAAACCCAAGCTCCCCAGTGGGAGTCCAACACCAACACGTGATACAACCTTGAATTAGACCCTCACTTTCCTTCGACTTCAGATTCTTTGTCTCTAAAATGAAAATTTGGATTAGGGGATCCCTAAAACCTCTACGATTCTGAGACCCTATGCATGACTTTTTCACAAACGTACAACTTCCAGGCTATCCTGTGGGCACTAGACCCCTCCGGAAGGAGCTCCAAAATCTTACCTCTTCATAGATAGTATTATTGAGGGAAGGGCCGTGGTTCTTCTTCTTGGATTCAGACTGGAAATTCAGACAGTAAAGAGTACTTAACTTCAAGTTGGGAAATGTCCCACTCCTAACTGACGTGAGGCTCCAGAACAGACCTCTGAACCCACTTCCCACACCCACATACCCCTCAGGCCCGCACGTATACACATTCCCAGCACATACACACGTGTCTTCAGACAGACCTGATACAAATACCACCTGTGACCATGCATCTCATCAACATGTAATAGACACACCCCCGCGGCGTAAGCAGTTCTAGAACACACGGGAGAACTAACCGTAACACCTACCCTGACCCTGACCACGGCGAAACACTGGAAACGCTGGAATTCAGAAGCACTTTCAGTAATATGTAGTCTCCCAAACAACACCAAGCATGTGACCCTGGTGCCTGTGACCATCCATATGTCCTTGTATTACGGCCCAGAACTTAAGTACAAATATCCCTTGAGGTGGAAGCCAAGTGGATTGAACGGCTTATTGGAAGGAGAGTGAATAAAAAAGCCTGAAAACCTGTTTGAAATCTCTCCCCCCATTTGACCCTGACCTGCAAGTACTCAACACTTCCGCAGTTTGGCACATTCCCGACTTCCCATACTCTCATGTTAAGTTTATGTCTTCATACTGTGACTCCAACCTTGGAAATACCATTCTTCCAACCCCTCTCCCACCCAAGGTGAAAAGATGACCATGGGCACCAGGTACACATAAGACCTGTGAGCTCAGCTTGGAGCAGGGTTCGAGAGGACCATGACGGGTTGCCTCAGCCTAGAGCCCTCCATCAGCAGATGACTGGCCAGAGCCGTTTTCTGGTTCCCTGAAAGTCACCATTGTGTCTCTCTAGGTCCTGACTACTCCTCTGGCTCTGGGCTATATTCTCCCACCTTGGTAACCCCTCTGGTGTCTCTCTCCGCCATAGCCTCAGCTGACCTGCTAAGGACTCCATGGTCCCTGTGCACAAAGCACTGCCCTTCTGTCTCTGATTGTACTTGTCTCACAGAAACTCCTAGAGACACTCCTTTAAGCCACCGTTCTCTTAGACTCCGACCTGTTCTTTTTCTCCAAATAGACTTCTAGTTAGCCCATTAACATTTAAGTAGAGCCCTTGAACCCGAGCTGCTCAGATACACACACAGCAGAAGACAACTCACAGGGAAGCACACACACCACACTCGGCAAACGCGCACCTGCCTGTGCACACGCAAAATACACAGCACCCCCTGCGGGAAAAGACTCACCTTCCGGGAAGGCTGTACCAATGCATACAAGGTGTTTGCTTCTTGTGATGTGGAAGCAGAAGGCTAATGAGAAGACAAGTAAAAGTATTTCAGAAGCATAGATCCAGGACAATCCTAGGGAGGGAGGTCACCTCTTCCACGCCTCCCCCCAGTTCTGCCCGGACAGAGCTGAAAATATTATTCAAAGGAGCCCTGGACTCCAAGAGGTCAGACAGCCTGGATGCTGGTCCTGCTGTGTCAGTAAACATAGCTGCTATCCGTTCAGCACTTACTGTGTACTGTAGGGCCCCCCCAACCCTTATAATACACCCCTGTGATAGGAACGATCACCATTTGCCCCATTCGACAGACGAGGTTCCTAAAGGGAAAATGGTCCAAGTCAGACAGTATGTTCGCAGGAGAAGCAGAATTTAAACCCCAGACTCTCCACAGCGCTGTCCTCAGCCCCTCAAGTGCCTCCCTTTGGCAACACGCCTTCCTTCTTCTGCGCCTGAACCAGGTGTCCTCAGAGGCAGGTAACCGTCTTCCTTCTAGGAACTCCAGAAGAAGAGGCTCCTTCTCACTCACTCAACCTCTCAGTCTGGGATGACCTCTTCCTTGCATATATTCAGACTCCTTTCGTGGGAATCCAATGTGGCTAAAGCCAGAAAACTGGCAGATATTTTACATCTCTCTTGGAGGCGCTTTGACTTGGACCCACTACCAGGGAATCACATTATCTTATGGGGAGCAGGACGAGGAAACGCCCAGCTTGGGAATTCCAAAGTGGCCATGAGGGTTGAGCACCTCTCTCCTTCCTCCCCTCCCTTCTTCCTCCGCTCCCCTCTTCCCTCATTGTCCTCCCTTCCCCTCTACCCCATTCACTTTCTCTCTTCCTCCTCTCTTGATCTTTCTCTGAAGCCTGTCACCATCCCCCAAGGATTTTCTCTGCCCCGCAGCTTAGCCACCAAATTGGAGAGGTTGCTCCTTCCGGACTTAATTCTTTTTTTTTTTTTTTTAATTTTTTTTTTCAACGTTTATTTATTTTGGGGACAGAGAGAGACAGAGCATGAACGGGCGAGGGGCAGAGAGAGAGGGAGACACAGAATCGGAAGCAGGCTCCAGGCTCCGAGCCATCAGCCCAGAGCCTGACGCGGGGCTCGAACTCACGGACGGCAAGATCGTGACCTGGCTGAAGTCGGACGCTTAACCGACTGCGCCACCCAGGCGCCCCTTAAGCCATTTTTATCAGAGACTTTTCATCACTGCCACCTAGAGGCAGTGTTACCCTTGAAGGAGATACCCTGGCCTAGGGTGCAATGTCGTTTTAGTTGTCGAAATTAGAGGATGTTTCTCCAGTTTAGGGGCGAATGTCTGTAATCCCAGCATGTTAGAGGTGGGGAGGGGCAGGTGGAGTGGAGGCTCAGAAGCCCTTTAGCTCAGCTTTGCCACCACCCAAGTCTGTGGCCTGGGGCACGTTAGTTAACCTGTGTCTGTTTCCTCATCTGAGAAATGGAGGTTGTGTGAGACCTACTTCGTGAGGCTGCTTTGTGAGATTCATTAAGGAAATAGACGTGGGGGCGTCTGGGTGGCTCAGTCGGTTAAACGTCTGACTCTTGAGCTCAGGTCACGATCTCACTGTTCATGAGTTCGAGCCCCATGTAAGGCTCTGCCCTCACAGTGCAGAGTCTGCTTGGGATTCTCTCTCTCTCCCTCCCTCTGCCCATCCTGGGCTCTCTCTCTGTCTCTCTCTCAAACTAAATAAAATAAACTTTAAAGGAGTGAAAATAGACATAGTAAGGACTTACTAAATGTTATCGTGAAGTCATAATAAAAGAGAACAATCCAGATCCATTCCTGAAAACACATATAATGAAGAGCAGAGATTTTCTTAAAAACTATAAGGGCCCCAAGTATTGGCAGTAGCAGGGAGGGAGAACAGAAGCTGGGTCCCCTGACGAGCTCCCTCTTCCTGCTGACTATCTGGGCCACACCTGCTGCCAGGCATGGAGAGAGAAAGAATGCCGGCACCGGTCTTCCCCGCTCTGTTCAGCTCTGCCAAGGTACTTCAGAACCATATGGATCTTTCCACCAACATAACGCAGACTCCAGGAGCACCAGGCTCTTATTTCGCCGTTCAAGAGCGCGAGCTTCCGAAAGGCATCAGGAAGCCCCACAGACAGGTATGGAATGGATTCAAGAAAACAGAACCGTACCTGGGACTGGATCATGGAGTAGATGGTGCTCCCTTCTCCAGGGGGATTCGGCTTCTGCTCCTGCACAAGAAATTGTAAAAGGGGGGTGGGGGAAGGGCCTGGGTAGCTCTGTCTATTGAGCATCTGACTTCCGATTTTGGCTCGGGTCATCATTTCACAGTTCGTGAGATCGAGCCCAGCGTCAGGCTCCACACTGATGACACAGAGCCTGCTGGGAATTCTCTCTCTCCCTCTCTTTCTGCCCCTCCCCCACCTGCTCTCTCCCTCTCTCTCTCTCTCAAAATAAGTAAACATTAAAAAAAAGAAAGAAAGAAAAGAGCCCCTGGGTGGCTCAGTCAGTTAAGTGTCCGACTTCGGCTCAGGTCATGATCTCACGGCTCATGGGTTCAAGACCTGCGTCGGGCTCTGTGCTGACAGCTCGGAGCCTGGAGCCTGCTTCCGATTCTGGGTCTCCCTCTCCCTCTGCCTCTCCCCCCCCCCCCATCTCTCTCTCAAAACTAAACAAACATTACAAAAAAAAATTTTTTTAAGACGGTCTCCTGGAAGGAGGTGGTCATTAATCACCCCAGGATGGGGAAAAACAGTAGAAAAAGCAACTCACACTGGAGTCATTAAGTGTCACGTGCAAGGAACCACCCAGGTGTGAAGGGATCCCACCGAGTGACCCTGTCCAAGGGGTCTCCTGCCACTTCCTTTACTTTGGTAACTTAGAAACTTGCGTTTGCCACATAACCATTGATAACGGGCTGAGCTCTGAGCCTTACGTCAGGGCCTTCACATTCAGAGGTTTTCACTGTTTCAAAGCCCCCTCTCTAGATCCAGCCTTAGCAGCTAGTCTGCCCTTGGCCTCCAGCCAGCGCCTGGGCAGCTACGGAGCCGGATGAAGTCCTGGACACAAGGCCAAAGGCGCGTGCCTTTCCTGTTCTCTTCCTGCCCACAGGAGACGGGGCTGAAGGTGTTTTGTGCTGCCCACTCCTGACTACATATTTCCAGCTGGGCTCTGATGAGGAAGTGAGAGGAGGCCAGCAGGGCTCGTTGGACAAGGAAGAAGCTAAGAGCAAAAAAACAGCAGCCGTCTTGGAGGGCTAAAGAGTTGTGGGCATCTGGCAAGAAACAGGAGCTTCCTCTTTTTCTTTTCTGCCCAGACCTGAGGAAAGTGTCTGCAGAGAGGTCAGAAGCGAGCCCCAGAGGAAGATCACATGAACTTGAGATTTAGGCCTGCAGACAGAACCCTGGAGCCAGGAGGGAAAAGCCAGCAAGGGAGGAGGTCCCAGAGGGAGGCGCTCCTGAGTCAGAAGCAGAGAAACAAGCCTGAGTCCCCCAAGGGGCTTCTTATACTCTAAATAGATTTCCTCTGGGGGCGGCTGGGTGGCTCTGTTGGTTGAGTGTCCGAGTTCGGCTCAGGTCATGATCTTGCGGGTCTGTGAGTTCGAGCCCCGTGTCGGGCTCTGTGCTGACAGCTCGGAGCCTGGAACCTGCTTCGGATTCTGGGTCTCCCACTCTCTCTCTGACCCTCCCCTGCTCACGCTCTATCTCTGTCTCTCTGTCAAAAATAAATAAAACGTTAAAAAAAATTGTTTTAAATAGATTTCCTCTGTTCTCCTTCATAGACCTAACTGAAAGGAGAGGCAATTTGTCATGAGCATGGGCTTCAGTGACTGCAGTCAGATACACTTGCCCTCAGGAATTTGTCCCAGCAAATGGTGGTGATGGGGGGAAAAGAGACCCTTTGTGTTTCTTACCCCATTATTCCACTGCTGAGCAAGGAAACGGGGGCGGGGGTAGCTGCCCCGATTCGTGGTTCCCCCCAAACCCAGACCTGAGGGAAGTGGCTTCTCTGTTCTACAAGGCCTCACGCAGAGGAGCCCAGCCCCTGTGACTTCCTGCCTTGCCCTCTCAGGCCGAGCTCCAGGAATGGGGATAGGAAGAGGGCCTTCCTACCCCCCCCCCCCCACCCTGCCCACTGGGCAGTTCGGTTAGGCACTGCCTTTCCCCCAGGTCTGTCACCACTTCCTGCCCTGTCCAGGGGCAGAGCGGTGGGGGGCACCCTGCACTGTTCTGCAGTTCCCTTCTCTGCTGCACCCCCCCCCCCCCGGGGACCAGGCGGAGTTGGCCCCTGCCTGCCGAGGCTGGCTGGAGAGGTTCCCAAGGAGGCCACGCCGGCTTCGCGGCTTCGTGCTAACCTAGCTCCCTTCTCCAGCACCTCAGCCGGACTCAGGCCTCTTCCCAAAATGCCGTGAACGCAGACCACGGGGCCAGCTGCAACGCTCTTAAGCTTTGGCTGGTCGGCCTGGCATCCTCCGCAGCCTGGGTGACAGCCAAGGGACCCAGAAAAGCAAACTTGGACTTGCAAGGCATGAGACTCTGTGGCCAGGCGCAAAATACGAGACAGCTGGACTCTTCCCAGGGCTCAGCCCAGCTGGAGAGGCTGGGCAGAAAGGAGGACGCCAGGGCACCATTTGGCCAGGCAAGAGCGGTGCTCCGCCGTCTGCTGGGGATTTGTCGGGCTCCGTCCTTCTCAGCAGGTTTTCTCTTGTTTTCTGCTTTTCCTCCACAGCCAGAGCTAGCAGGCTGGTGGGGAAGACGGACGGAAAGGCCACGGGTCACTTGGAAAAGACACTAGTGTCCCTGCTCCTGATGGCCATCCTCCCGAGAAGCATCTCCCAGGCTAGTGAAGAGACACCCCGGGCCCTAGGGTACCGTACCTGATTCCTCTTGATTTGCACGTTGTTGACATCTTCATAAACCGTCAGAAACTCCTCTGTGCCGTCCTCTGTGAGAGAAAAGCAGCAGAGACAGAGATGCAGAGACCTCCCGAGGGCGTCCTGTCCAAGCTTCTGCGTTGCACGGTCCCACCTCCAGCCCAGGTGGCCAAGACCTCGAGAAAGGTTCTAGAAAGGAGGCAGACGGGTGCTCTCCCCAGAAGGCCAGCACGGGACCAGCAACCACCCGACACACCTACTCCATCAGGCCCCGGGCAGCACCCCAGCAAGCCGGCCACCGGCAGGTAAATCTGCACGTTGGGCTGTATACACCTCGAGGAACCCCGGAAGGCGTGAGCTGGGAGAAAGGCCCCCCAGACACACACACACACGCACGTGCACGCACACACGTCCCAACGCTCTAGAAGAGAAGCAGGTGCTGTGCTCCCAGGCGGATGCGTTGGGGGATGGCAGGTCGGGGAACAGCACGTCCTGGGGACCCTCCACTTACGTGACTGCTTCATCTTCCTCCTCCACACACAGAAGCCGGTGAGGGCGCCCAGGAACAGCGTGATTAGAAGGACCACGATGATCACCAACAAGTGCAGAGACTTGTCCTCTGGGGACATGGACGCGTGAGGCCTGAGCACTCAGCCTTCTCTCTCCTCCCTTCCCGTCTGACACGGGACTTGCCTCAGACCCACACTCCTCTCTCAGGCCCCGCTGAGCTTGTCAGCAAGGCTGGCTCTCTGTGCAGTGGGGTGACCTCCCCCAAGTGATGCTAAGAGCGTGACCTCCCCCGAGTGGTGCTAAGAGCGTGGATACTACTGTCTCACAGGCCTGGCTCCGTGCCTTTGGGCAACTCCCTTAACTTCGCTGAGCCTCCATTTTCTCACTTACAAAAGGAGACAATGTTGGGGCACCTGGGGCTCAGTCAGTTAAGCGTCTGACTCGACTTCAGCTCAGGTCGTGACCTCACGGTTCGTGGGATCAAGCCCCACGTTGGGCTCCTTACTTCCGGTGTAGACACTGCTTGGGATTCCCTGTCCCTCCCTCTCCCTCTCTCTCTCTCCCTCTCTCCTCTCTCTCTGCCTCTCCCCCACTTGTGCTCTTGCTTCCTTCTCAAGATAAATAAATAAACTTTTTTTTTTTTTTTTTTAAAGAAAGGAGAGGGGCAGGGCGCCTGGGAGGCTCAGTCAGTTAAGCGTCTGACTTCGGCTCAGGTCGTGATCTCGCGGTTCGTGGGTTCGAGCCCCACCATCGGGCTCTGTGCTGACAGCTCAGAGCCTGGAGGCTGCTCCGAATTCTGTGTCTCCCTCTCTCTCTCTCTCTCTCTCTCTCTCTCTCCGCCCCTCCCCCGCTGACCTTCTCTCCCTCTCTCAAAAATAAACAAACGCTTTTTTAAAAAGGAGATAATGTCATCTACATAAGGGGGTTGACCACATGATCTGATATGTGCACGGCATATGTTACATCTGTCCGTTCTTTTGTTAACTCAACAGAACGTATTGCACCCCACTACGTGCCGCGAAAATTCTCCCATTTCCCCTTCCTGCCCCTCCCGCCTCCGCTGCTCTTCCTCATTCGAACTTCCACATTTAACGTCAGTGTCGCGCATGCCGCCCGCTGGATCAGCCCGCCCGCAAGGGGAGAACGGAAAGGAATTACGTGCTCTTCACAAGCATTACCTCATCTAATCTTACCAGCAGTCCCGCCAGGTACCTGTTATCATCCCCCATTACCCGGCAGAAAAACTGAGGCTCAGAGAGGTTGGGGAAACTGCCTGAGATCACAGAGCTAGTGAATCATGAAACCACAGCTGACATGACCCAAAAGCCAGTGTCCCTGTCACTCCAAATCACTTCGGCTTGCTCATTTCTTTTTTGTCCAGGAATGCCTAGTTTTGTGGCCCCTGCTGGGCTGTAAGCTCTTTAAGGACAGAGACAGCAGGTAGGTTTTTACCTGCTGCGCCCGTGCTGATGGAACATTTTTATCTGATAAAAATCGGTGCAAACTTAACTCAGGGTAACTCTTAGGATGTGCATAAGCAATAAACCAAGAACTCTTCCAGGAACCCCTGTCGCCATCCTGATGTTCCCCTGCCCCAGGACACTGCTGTTCCCTCTTGGGGAACTACATGGCCTGGGGGAGTTATCACTTGGGAGGAGGAAACAGGTTCCCCATCAGTCTCTCCCAGGAAGGGATAATCAGCAGCCATAGCAGGGCTGTGACTCATCAAACAGACCAGCATTCCCTAAAATGAAGGAAAAACTCGAATCTTCTGGGAGATGCTTGATGGGGATGAAACTCATCCCGACTAAGATAAGCCTGGTTTATGGGAACTGTGTGCCCAGAGACCAGGACTGCCCCAAGGAGATGCTGCAAGGCAGCCAAGGGATCTCATGCCCAGGTATGTCGGGCATGAGCCTGGTTATGGGGTCCAACACTTTCAGCCCCTGTTAGAGCCCAAAGTGCTCCACTTACGCTGGGAGTCACCCGGACACTGCAGGATGAAGGTGCGGTTTGTCCAGCTGACCGAGTTGCTGACATTGCAGGTATATATGTGCGAGCTGTTGGCATCGATCTGGTCCTCCAGCGTGCTGTGATTCCTTGCTGTCTCGATCAGCACGCTCCCTCTATACCAATCATAGCTCACGTTATCACCGCTGGGGACCGAGCAGGACAGAGTCACTTGGCACCTCCCTCCCTCCAGGTCCTTCAAGTCCTGTAGTACGTGGGGCTCCCCTACGTGATCTGGAAGCAGAGATTCTGATCAGAAAGGCACTGGAAATAAAAGTCCTACAGGAGTCCGAGGGGCAGGCTGCGCTGTTCTAGGGACTCACCAAACACAGAAACCTGGAACGTGTAGTTCTTAACTTTTCCATGCTCATCAGTCGCCTCAAAGATGTAGAAGCCGCTGTCCTGCTGCTGAGCTGCCTGGATGGTGAGACTTAAGTTCTGGGTTATAAAACCGAATCTTTTGTTGAGATGATTCAAAGTCCAATTTTTATCGCTGCAATAATTAGACCCACACTTCCATGTCAGTATCACAGAAAATTCTGAAGGTGAGGGCCCCGGCCTCTTCCATTGAACAGATTCTATGTTCTTTGCCAGTGTCGTGGGAGGCCATAACCGGAGACATGTTCCTGAGAGTCCAACCACACGTTTAGCAGAATCTAGGGATTCCAGAGAAGAGAACTCAGGCTGGAGGAGGTAGGAAAGGCATCAGCCCTGAACATTGTGGGCAATCGGATGGGACTTCCCTTGTGGCAAGAAGATGGGGACACCTATGAGGACACCAGAGGCTAAGAGAGCCTAGAAGTGTACTTCCCTTTCCAGCCTCCCCTCTCCCCAAGCTCTGTGCCACTTGTCTAAAGGAGCCCACCGGCCAGTAATAATAGCTAAACTCTCTCGACTTCTTACTGTGGGCAGCAGATTTTAAACACTTCATGTGCTTTAACTATATTTAACTACATGTTTTAACAGTGACCTTATGAGAGTTTTATCCCCATTTTACAGGTGAAAAAAAAAAAAAAAACTGAGTTAGAAAGAACTTAAAAGCAACTAGCCCAAGCTACACGGTAAGAACAATGAGCTTGAAATCCACTCAATTTGCTTTTACAGGATGGGCTCTTAACCACAATGTTACAAACACCATATCCGACTTGACTCCCTCCCTGCGGTGCTGAGGCAGCCACTACTGGCCATCGGTGACTGCTGGAAATTCTGAAGGGCCACACCCAGTAAGCCTGGCCTTCCAAGCTGAATCCATAGCTCGCTCCGCTGTCCTCCCACAGAGCGAGGTTCATAACCCTCTCTGGTAGCACTTAGCACATCAAACTGTGGTCATTACTTACTAATGTTTGCCAAGTTTCTAGTCCCTAGAAAGTCTCCATGGGGATTGATCCCTAAAGAATAATTAGAGAAAGGGGCGCCTGGGTGGCTCAGTTGGTTGAGGGTCCGACTCCGGCCTGGGTCGTGATCCCGCGCTTCCTGGGTTCAAGCCCCACATCGGGCTCTGTGCTGACGGCTCGGAGCCTGGAGCCTGCTTCAGATTCTGTGTGTGTGTCTCTCTCTCTGCCCCTCTCCTACTCTGTCTCTCTGTCTCCCCAAAATAAATAAACATTAAAACAAATTTTTTTAAGAAAAAAAGGAGAATTAGAGAAAAATAAAAGCACACTGCCTTGGTATATCCCAGCACTTGTCCTCCACAGGGATCGAGATGTATGCTAATTAACAGGGGTGTGACAGAGCTGCTTGCTGTTGCCTGACCTAGGAAAGCCTAGTGCTGTCAGTGAAGAAAAACAGAAGTTTCAGTGGCCATTTTTGGCAGGGGAGCTATGTGGCATGGCCCCGTGGATGCAGGAAATAAAAAGGTCTGCCAGAGAGGGTCAGAAAGAATTTGGAAGAGAGAGTAAGACATGGGGATTGTTATACAAACAAATCTGTTAACATAGAGGACATTGAGGGGAAAGCGAGGGAGAAGGAGGTTTTTAGATGTCTTACGTGCATTATAAATGCCCTCACTCCCAACCACACCTTCACCTTGGCATTTCCTCAGGAGCCGGAGTAAATAATCAAAGAAAGTTTAATTACTATTTGGTTGATAGACTGTGTTTCTTTGATCTTGACACTCCTATGAACAAAACACATAGGGTTCCAGGGCACCTGGTTGGCTTGGTCAGTAGAGCATGCGACTCGTGATCTCAGGGTTGTAAGTTTGAGCCCTGTGTTGGGTGTAGATACTACTTTTTCTTAAAAAAGAATCTTTAAAAAAACACAAGAACAAAGAAAACACATGGGATTCTTATGCATAGTCTCATGATTTGAACTGGCTCAGCCCATTGCCAAACTTGAAACAGACATTGTGCCTTTGTCTCCTATGGTCCTATGTATGAGAACAGGCCAACCTATCAAATATTGCACAGAGATCCTGAGAACAATCCCCACTGGTTACAATCCCCAGTGTGACCAGGGCCCTGAAGAGGTGGGGCCTCTTTGTGTTTAAGACATGCTTCCTGACTCCAGAGGGTTTGTGATCTGAGAGCAGAACATACTTTTATTTCACAGCATACACTGAAGAGTTAAGAAAGTCATCTAAAGAATTCTTTTTTATTTTTTAATGTTTATTCATTTTTGAGAGAGAGAGACAGCATGAGGGGGTGAGAGGCAGAGAGAGAGAGGGAGACACAGAACTCGAAGCATGCTCCAACATGCTGTGCTGACAGCTCAGAGCCTGACACGGGGCTCGAACACACAAACCGTGAGATCATGACCTGAGCCAAAGTCAGACGCTCAACCGACCGAGCCACCTAGGTGCCCCTAAAGAATTCTAATTCTAATAATGAAAGACCACATTAATACATGCTAACCAACCCTCCCACAAAGAAAAACTAGGAAAAAAAAAAATGAGCAAAATATAAAAGCATGTTGCTAAAGGCATCAGGGAGCTAATAAAACAGTGAAATATTATGGAGCCAAGATCTGGAAGAAGGAAACTCAGAGAGGTAAGACCAGCATTTTTTGCTTCTATCCCTGGAGGTTTGCAGTAAACTCAAGGAACTAAAAGAACATGGGGTTCAGGGACCTCGTGTTAAGAAGTGGGTATACCTAAAATCCAACAGATTTGGTGGTAGTACCATGAAGAGCTACACTCTGAGAGTAACAGTGAACAAGAAGTAGACAAGATCTCACAGGAACTGAAGCCTAGTTTTGAATGATCTCAACTCTGAACTGGATTAAAGTGATCTAGAATTTCCAGTATTTCTGACCTGGCTGTCTACTAGAGGCAAATGTAAGTTATTCCTGGAGGAAAATAACATCGACACGGGCATTAAGTTATTTCTAATGCATAGTGTCCAAAATGAAATAAAAAAACAAGCCAGCATAAGAAGAGGAAACGTGTCCAAAACCCAAAAGAAAATACAGGCAATAGAAACAGGCTCAAGGGGCATCTAGATAACAGAAGTATCGGTCATAAACTTTAAGGTAATTATGTTTAATGTTTCAAGGAATTAAAATTTAAAGTTTGAAAATTTCAGCAGAAAATCAGTGTGATAGAATGCAAACCTGGCCATGCCCCTTGCAATGTGACTTTGTAGCTCCTCCCCTCGTCAAAAGATGGGGTTCATTTCCCTATCTCCTGTAACTGGGCTGGCCTTTGCAATACATTGCAGCAAGAATGAGGTTGTGCCGACTCTAAGCCTATGTCTGAAGAGGCATCGCCCATTTCTACTTGTTCTCTGGGAGCCTTGTGTAGCTGACGTGTTAGCAAGTCTAAGATAGCCTGCTGGAAGATAAGAGATCACACAGAGCGAAGGGAAACAACCACAACTGAGGCCACCCTAGATCTGCTGCCATCCCCAGCCAACCTGACAGCTGACCATATATGCATGAGTGACGCAAGCAGAAACCAAAAGAACGATCCAGTGAGCCCAGCCACAATCGCAAGCTAGCACATTCGCTGTTGTTCTAAACTACTAAGTTTTAGGGGTGCCTGGGTGGCGCAGTCGGTTAAGCGTCCGACTTCAGCCAGGTCACGATCTCGCGGTCCGCGAGTTCGAGCCCCGCGTCGGGCTCTGGGCTGATGGCTCGGAGCCTGGAGTCTGTTTCCAATTCTGTGTCTCCCTCTCTCTCTGCCCCTCCCCCGTTCATGCTCTGTCTCTCTCTGTCCCAAAAATAAATAAAAAACGTTGAAAAAAAAATGTTAAACTACTAAGTTTTGGGGTCGTTCATTATGCAGCAACAGTTATCAGAGAAACTGGATTTTTTTAAGAACCAAAGGACAATTGTAAAAATGAAACATAAAATAACTGAAAAATTGGAACTGAACTCATTGGAAAGATATAAAAGCCATTTATGCCACTGAAAAGAGAATCAGAAAACTGGAAGATAAGGCAGAACAAAATATTCAGATTGAATTACAGAAAAACAAAAGTGGGGCACCTGGCTGGCTCAGTCAGTAGAGCATGTGACTCTTGATCTCAGGGTCTGAGTTCAAGCCCCATGTCGGGTGTGGAGTTTACTTAATAAAAAACATATATTTCAAAAATGAGGGTGCCTGGGTGGCTCAGTGGGTTAAGCATCCAACTCCTAGGGGCGCCTGGGTGGCGCAGTCGGTTAAGCGTCCGACTTCAGCCAGGTCACGATCTCGCGGTCTGTGAGTTCGAGCCCCGCGTCAGGCTCTGGGCTGATGGCTCGGAGCCTGGAGCCTGTTTCCGATTCTGTGTCTCCCTCTCTCTCTGCCCCTCCCCCGTTCATGCTCTGTCTCTCTCTGTCCCAAAAATAAATAAACGTTGAAAAAAAATTAAAAAAAAAAAAAAAAAGCATCCAACTCCTGATGTCAGCTCAGGTTGTGATCTTGCGGTCGTGAGATTGAGCCCCACACGGGGCTCTACACCGGGCAGGGCCTTCTTGGGATTCTCTCTCTCTCTCTGTCTCTGCCCCTCTGCCACTTACTTGCACGCATGCACTTTCTCTCTCTCTCAAAATAAATAAACTTAAAAAAAAGAAAAGAAAAGGATGGAAATATACAAGAAAAAGTATAAGAAACGTCTGAGATACGGTGAAAAAATCTAACCAAAGTGTAACTGGAGAGCCAGGAGAGGAGAGGGAGATAAATTCAAAAGAAATAATGGATGAGAATTTTCTAAAACCGACAGCCATCAAAACAGATTTGTAAGAAGCAGACTCATAAATATAGAGGACAAACTGGTGGTGCCAGAAGGAGGGGAGATGGGAGGATGGACAAAAATAGGTCAAGAGCATTAAGAGACAAAACTTCCACTTATAAAATAAGTCAGAGAGATGAAAGATGAGATGAAAAGTACAACATAGAGAATATAGCCAATAATATTGTAGTGACCAGGGCGCCTGGGTGGCTCGGTCCGTTGAGCATCCGACTCTTGGTTTCGGCTCAGGTCATGATCTCACTGTTTGTGAGTTTGAGCCCCATATCAGGCTTCACACTGATAGTGCAGAGCCTGCCTGGGATTCTCTCTCTCTCCCCCTCTCTCTCTGCCCCTCCCCCACTCACTGTCTCTCTCCCTCTCTCTCTCTCTCAAAATAAATAAATTTAAATAATAATAATAATAATAATAATAATAATAATACTGTAGTGACCTTGCATTTGACCAACGGCAACTATACTTATCATGGTCAGCACTGTGTAATGTATAGAATTGTCAAGTCACTACTTTGCACACCTAAAACTAATATAACATTGTATATCAACTGTAGTTCAATTGTAGTTCAATAATAAAAAAACTAAATAAAAATAAATATAAATAAAATGAGGAAACTGATAATAAGCCAGAGCACAAAAAAAAAATTCTCTAAGACAGATTTATAGAATGTACTACAAATACCAGGAGCACCTAGGTGGCTCAGTTGGTTGAGCATCTGATGCTTGATCTCAGCTCAGGCCTTGGTTTCAGAGTCATGAGTTCAAGCCCCATGTTTAACTTGTTAAAAAAAAAAATGTGCTACAAATCCCAAGCAATATTAAAACAAAACAAAAAAACCCTAAGCACACTTTTAAAAATTATGCGAACCAAAAGCAAAGAGAAAAATCTTAAAATAGCCAAAGGGGCAAAAAACTAAATGGCGTTCACAAAAGAAACAATTTACCGCCGACATTTAAACATAAAAGATAAAAACCAGAAGATAATGAAATGATATTTTCAAAGTGCTGATAGAACATAACTACCTACCTAGAATTTTATACCAGTGAAAAAAAATACTTCAAAGATGAAGATGAAATAAAGGCATTTTCAGAAAAACAAAAACTGACAGAAATTGTCACAAGCGGATCCCTATTAAAGAAAATGCCAAAGGATACCCTTCAAATACAGAAAATGACCCAAGATGGAAACTCAAAGATAAGAATAAATAAATGAAGAGCAACAGAAACCACAAATACATAGTTACACATAAATGAATGCTGACTGTGTAAACACATAATAATGAGGTCTTGCGGAGTTAACATATTGAGAGCATTAAAATACAAACAATAATAACACTTAATTTGAAAACAGGACGAAGAAAATTAAAGTGCCTTGTCCAGAAGTGACAAAAAACTAGTACTTTATATTAACTTTGATAAGCCAATAAGGCATCCTCTAATCTGTAGGCTGATACCTAAATGAACAGTAAGATGATATGTAATTATGAAGTTAATGCATAGTGTGAAGAAAGAATGAAGAAATAAATGTAATCAATCCAAAAGGAGAAAATAAAGAATTAAAAAAAAGGAGTATAGAATAGGTGGAAACCGGGGAAGGTAAACGGCAATATGGTGGATTTAAATCCAAAACACTAAGTAATTACATTAAATATAAACAGACTTAATACTCAGATAAAAGGCAAAAATGATCAGACGGTATTAAAAAATAAACCCAACTACATGCTTCTTACAAGCACCATTTCAACATTTTTTTTTTAATTTTTAATGTTTCTTTATTTTTGAGAGAGATAGAATGTGAGTGGGTTGGGGCAGAGAGAGGGAGACACAGAATCAGAAGCAGGCTCCAGGCTCTGAGCTGTCAGCACAGAGCTCCACGTGGGGCTCGAACCCACAAGCTGTGAGATCATGACCTGAGCCGAAGTCAGACGCTCAACTGACTGAGCCACCCAGGCGCCCCACCATTTCAACATTTCTTACAATTGAAAAATACATGGGGCACGTGGGTAGCACGGAGAGTTAGGCATCCAACCCTTGGTTTTTGCTCAGGTCATGATCTCATGGTTCATGGGTTTGAGCCCCACATCAGTCTCCATGCTGACAATGTGGAGCCTCCTTGGGATTCTCTCTCCTTCTCTCTCTGCCCTCCCCCACTTGCTCTTTCTCAAAATTAAACAAATAAACTTAAAAAAAAATTTTTTTTAATGAGAAGTATGTTCCAGGGGTGCCTGGCCGGCTCAGTCAGAAAAGCATGCGACTCTTGATCTCAGGGTCATGAGTTTGAGCCCCACACTGGGTGTAAAGATTATTAAAAAATAAATAAATAAACTTCAAGAAAATGAAAAATATGTTTCATACAAACACTAACCATAAGAAGGTTGGTATAGCTATATTAAGATTAGCCTACTCTGACACTTAAAGTCTACTTTGAACTTTAAGGGAAAATGCATTATTAAAGATCAAGAGGGATCACTATGTTGTATACCTAAAACTAATATAACACTGCATGTCAACTATACTTTAATGTTTATTTATTTTTGAGACACAGTGACAGAGTGCAACCAGGAAAGGGGTAGAGAGACCAGAAGACACAGAATCCAAAGCAAGCTCCAGGCTCTGAGCTGTCAGCACAGAACCTGACCAGGGCTCGAACTCACGAACCGCGAGATCATGCCTTGAGCCGAAGTCGGACGCTTAATCAACTGAGCCACCCAGGCGCCCCATATGTCAACTATACTTTAATAATAAAAAATTTTTAATTAAAAAATTTAAAAACAGGGGCACCTGGGTGGCTCAGTCAGCTGAGCGTCCGACTTCAGCTCAGGTCAAGATCTCGCAGTTTGTGAGTTCGAGCCCCGTGTCGGGCTCCGTGCTGACAGCTCAGAGCCTGGAGCCTGTTTCAGATTCTGTGTCTCCCTCTCTCTCTGCCCCTTCCCTGTTCATGCTCTGTCTCTCTCTCTGTCTCTCAAAGATGAATAAACATTTTAAAAAAAATTTTTTTTAATTTTAAAACAGATAATTAAGTCATTAAAAAATAAAAAAGACAAATAAGAATGCTTAATAAAAACACAAAGTCCAATACACCAGGAAGATGTACAGTAAATTTGTTTGAACAATTTAAAATTGTTTCAGCCTTAAAATTTACAGAAGTAAAAGGAAAAATGGAAAAAAGCCACAGTCATAGCAGGAGCTACCAATAATACCCCCAGTAACAGATGGAAAAAGCCGGCCAAAAATAATAATAATAATCAGTAAGGATATAGATTTGAAAAACAAAACTAATTAACAAATTTGACCTAAATAATCTATTTAGGATACTTCACCCAGTAATGTCAAAATTTACATTATTTTCAAAAGTACATCAACATTTTGGGGAGCCTAGCTGGTTCAGTCAGTGGGGCATGCAACTCTTGATCTTGGGGTTGTAAGCACCAGCCCTACGGTGGGTGTAAAGATTACTTAAAAATAAAATCCTACAAAAAAAAAAAAAAAAAGAGAGAGAGAGAGAGAGTACATAAACTTTTACAAAATTTGAACCATAGGTAGAGCCGTAAAACGATCTTAAAACTAGAAATCAACATAAGGAAAGATACCTTACAAAAAATTTCTATTTGTTTGACTGAACTCAAGAGACAGATAAGAAATCACAACGGAAATTAGGAAATATTATGAACTAATTAATAGTGAAAATACTATATATCAAAATTCATGGGGCAGCTCTTTCTGCCCACAGGTCCTGTCCCTGTGCTTTAATAAAACCGTAATTTTGCACCAAAAAAAATGAATAAATAAAACCTCATGAGATGCATCTAAAGCCATGATTAAAGGGGAAATTATATATATTATACATATATTTAAAAATACATATAAATACATATAAATACATATATAAAAATAACAAGGTTGAAAATCAATTATTTAAGCATCAATCTCAAGAACCCACAAAAGGAACAACAAATTAAGTTCAAAAAAAGAGAAAGGATGCAGAGAAAGAAGAGATGAAAAATAATTACACAACAGAGGATCAACAGCCTTTTTTTATTTTATAAAAAAAATCAAAATATGGTTAATGCATAGATAGATTGATCAAAAGAAATGTGAAAAGGTACAAATAAGCAACATCAGGGTGTTTTTTTAAGTTATCACCACAGTTCCTACAGATATTAAGACCTTAAAAAAATAATAATAAAAAAATAAAAATAAAAATAAAAATAAAATAAATAAAATAAAAAATAAAAAAATAAAAAAATAAAAAAAGACCTTAAGAGTTGTAGGGGTGCCTGGGTGGCTCAGTCAGTTAAGCGAATGACTCCTGATTTTGGCTCAGGTAATGATCTCAACAGTTGCATTAGTTCGAGCCCCACATTGAGCTCCACGCTGACAGCACAGTCTCCTTGGGATTTTCTCTCTCCATCTCTCTCTGCCCCTCCCCTTCTTGTGCTCTCTCTGTCTCTCTCCAAATTAATTAATTAATTAATTAAAATGTATATTTTAAAAAAAGATCTTAAGAGTTGTAAACTGCTTTCCATCAATAATTTTTTAGAATTGAGATTAAGTAGAAAAATGTATTAAGTACATTGAATCTATACTGAAAAACCTTCCCACAAAGTAAACTCCAGACCTAGTTAGCATCCCTAGTTAACTCTAAGAAATATTTTAAAAGAAAGAACTCCAATCTTACACAAATGCTCTTAGAGATAGGAGATAATATTTCCAAATTTGTTTTATTAGGTTAACATATTTATCAGGTTGACACCAAAATCTTCAAGGATATCACAAGAGAAGAAAATGCAAGGCTCTTTCACTCAGAAACAAACAATCCTAAGCAAAAACTAGCAAACTAAATAGATCAAAATATATAAAAGAACAAGAAAGCACGGCCTATTTATAAGGGGAGGGGGGAGGGGGGAAGAAAGTAACAGAAACTACTTGTGAAGAAGCACAGACATTGGACTTAATAGGTTCTCTTAAATATGTTCAAAGGGCCAAAGGAAACAAAGAACTGACAAAGAACTGAAGGAAGCCAGAGGAATGATGTCTCAACAAGTAAAATATCAATAAACAGAAATTATAAAAAGGAATCAAATAGAAACTCTGGAGCTGGAAAGTATAACAACTGAAGTGAAAGATACACTAGAGTTTCAACAGCACAACTAGAAGCTAGGTCAGTTGACATTATTCAGAGTGAGGAACAGAAAGAAAAAAGAATGAAGAAAAATATGTGAGATGCCCTGTGGGATGCCAGCAAATATACCAACATGTGCATAGCAGGAGTCCCAAAAAGAGAGGAAAGAGACAAAGGGGCAGAAAGAATCTGAAGAAGCAAGGGCTCAGAACTTCCCAAATTCAATAAAAGCCATGAATATACACATCTAAGAAACCCAGGGAACTCCGAGTAAGTTAAACACAAGAGATCCAAACTGAGATAATCCCTAAAATGTTGAAAGCCAAAGACAGAATCTTGAAAGCAACAAGAGAGAAACAACTTGTCACACACAAGAGATCCCCAGTGAGATTAACAACCAATTTCTCTGCGGAAACCATGAGGCTAGAAGGTGGTAAGATGACATATATAAAGTGCTAAAAGAACAAAGCTACCAACCAAGAATTCTATATCCAACAAAATTGTCTTGCATAAAAAATGAAGGACCAATGAAGAAGTTCCCAAACAAAAGCTGGGAACTGTTGCCAACAGATCTGTCCTGCAAGGCATGCTTGAGGGGACAAAGATGTGAGGCAGTAACTCAAAGCCATGTGAAGAAATATAGAACAGAGTTAAAGGGAATTACATAGATAACGATAACAGCCAGTATTATTGCATTCTGGGCTTGTAACTCCTCTTTTCCTATCTGATGTGGAAAAAAAAATACTCAAAACAACAATTATAAATCTATGTTAATAGGCACACAACGTATAAGGATGCAACTTGTGACAACATGAAGTGGGGAAGAGAGAACTGTACAGGAGGGTTTGTATTCTCTTAAAGCTGAGTTGGTATTAATTCAAACTAGCCCCACACCCTATCCCCCAGAGGGCAGACAGGACTGGAAGCAGAGTTAATAACTGATCACGTCTGTGTGAGAAAGCCTCCATAAAACCCCAATAGCACAGGGGCACCTGGGTGGCTCAGACGGTTAAGCATCCGACTCTCAACTTCGGCTCAGGCTATGATCTCACGGTTCGTGAGTTTGAGCCCCACATAGGGCTCCGCACTGACAGTGCAAAGCCTGCTTGGGATTCTCTCTGTCTCTGCCCCTCCCCTATTCTCACACACCTGTGCTCTCTCACTCTCTCTTTCTCTCTCAAAATAAATACACTTTTTTAAAAATCCTTGTTTAAAAAAAAAAAAAATCCCAATAGCACAGGTCTGGGAAATTTCCAGGTAGGTGAACACGTCCACACCAGGAGGATGACACACACCCCAACTCCATGGAGACCGAAGGTCCCGCACTCAGGACCCCCCACCCCAGACTTTGCCTTATGTGTCTCTTCATCTGGCTGCTCATCGGTATCCTTCGTCATCTCCCTTAATAAACTGGTAAACATAAGTGTTTCCCTGCTCCAGCAAATTAATCGAACCAGAAGAGGGGGGGGGGTCCTTGGAACCTTTGGTCTCTAACCAGTTGTTCAGAAGCACAGGTGACAACCTGGGTTTGTGACTGACGTGTAGTCTTGTGGGACTGAGCCCTTAGCCTGTGGGGTCTGACGCTATCTCCGGGTAGACAGCATCAGAATTGAGTTGAATTATAAGACGGACACCAAGCTGGAGTCACAGAGAATGGGTTGGGAAAACTCCCACACAGGTGGTGACTAGGAGTGTCAGAAGCAAAGCATTCTGTGTGAGTAGGAACGGAGACACACGGGAAAGGAAGACGAGAGGGGGAAACTGGGTGGTGTTCCAACAGTTTTTTTGAAATGTGAGGGGAATGAACGGGGAGCTGAAAACCAGCAGACACGGAGCAGTTGAAGGTCAGAGATGTCATCAGGGGTCACGCGGGTCTTGGACGGACTCGTGGATGAAGTGGTGATGCCCAGAGCAGGCGGAAAAACACCGGCCACGGAAAGGCAGAGGTGGAGGGGGTTGCTCGTGGGGGTAAACGAGGTGCTTGACATTGGGGAACCCCTCACCGGCGTCTCTGACACTGGGGAATGGTCGGCGGGTTGCTGGAATCCCTCCCTGGCATCCGCTTTCTTGCAGAAGGAGGGGTAGGCTCATGAATGAAGCCTGTGTCAGTGGCACAGACCCTGGGTGAGATGCGGAAGGTCTGGAATCAGCTTTCTGGGGAATAAGAGGAGCGGAGGGCCAGAAACAAGGATTCCCAAGACACCTGTTGCTCGGCTGAGGTTGGAGGCTCCGAATCGGTGGTTGCTCTTTGGTGCTGAATTACCCTCTGCAGCCCTCACCAGCCTGGTGTTGCGGGGGAGGCCGGAGGTTGGAACCGGCCGGGGCTGGAAGGGGATGCAGGCGGGGTGTCGTGGGGAAGGTACAGTGGAAAAGTGAGCAAGCAAGGTACTGTATACTGGGTGCTGTGACTCAGTCCCTGTCCCGGGGGGCTTATACGCCAAATGGAGACCCAAGAAATGCCAGTGTGAAAACAGAACCTTCGCACAAGGTCAGCCCTGCTGGGTGAGAGATGGAGAAGGTCTGACAAGGGAGGGCTGGCTTGTTCAGAGGGGAGAAGCCACAGCAAATTCCGGTGGTCAGGGGAGGCCCCCGGGGCCACCACCACTGCTGTTGCTACTGCTTAGCAGCTCTGGGGCCCCTCTTCCGGTGGTTAAGAGCGAATGGAGTAAAACAGTAGCTCTGCAGAGGGAGGGCAGAGGACAGGTGATCAACTCCACCGCCAACTCGGGACGACGTGGGCAGCCCCCATGGAGGGCGGTCAAGGACTCCAGGGAGTCGCTCAGCCCGGAGCCCGGGTGCCGAAGCTGCAGCCTCTAAAGCCAAGCCGTGCAGCGTCTGCAGTCAGCTCCCTCTGCCTTGGACCTGCTGGTGGAGGAGGGGTGCGGCCTGAGAGCCTGGGAGGCAGGCGGGGGAGAGGCTCGGAGCAGTTTGCTTCCACCAGCCAGCAAAAGGATGTTGAGGTTTTCTCAGCTCAGGGTTGTGCCACCAGGCTCGGGGTGAAGGCGACGCAGAGGGCAGCCGCTGGGGACTTAGTGAACAGAGCTCAGTGAGATCCCAAAAGTGCTGGGGCAGGGCCGGCTCCAGTCGAAGCAAAATCATAAAGTAGATAAAACACCCTCCAGGGCCCACGTCCCATATTCCCTCCTGTCTTCCTTTTGACTTAGCCCCACCCTTGGGGCGCTTCACTGGCTATATCGACTCCTCTGCTCACACAAGGCAACCCCCTAACCTCTGTCGACCTTACTCAGCCCATGCCCTGCTCCCCAACTCCTTGTATCAGTTAACTGGATCAGCTCATTTCTGCTATCTTTCTCCAAGGTAACAGGTGCGCTTGCTTTTTGTTTCCCGTTCAAACCCTGTGTTTTCCCTACATCCGTTCAGCTGTCCCTCTGCTCACGTTATCTTTCTACCTTATCCCCACCTCCTAAGCAAGTCTTCATCCTTTAAGGCCACCCCCAGGCTCCCCTCTCCCACCAGAAGCAATCTCCATCTTCTCAGCTCCCACTGTGCTCTAAATGAATCTCGCCCATCAGTGACACTGAGCGTTGCCTGGCTTCCCTTATCATCGCTGCTGCGCAAGCCTGTTTTCCTCTGTCTGAAAGATTCTGAGGGATACGATCAGCAGGTTCCATCTGTGCTTCACCCACAGGATCTCTCGAAGTTCTTGGGACACAGTAAAGCCTTAGTGAAGTTATTTATTTAATCAATTAAACTCAAGAATGCACCTCGGCTAACTGCCAGGAGTCTACTGCAGGGATTTCCCACAGAGGGGTGGTTCCCTGGGCTGTGACCTTCGCCTTCCAGGCTCCACACCCTCGAGCCTTCACTTCCCATTTGTAGGGCCTCAAAACAAAAGCCAGCAGCCCTGAAGCATCATGCGACTCTCATATACTGCTTGGTTCAACCATTTTGGCCAATGGTTTGCCAGCATCCGCTGTAAGAGTGCACACATACCCCCACGAGTCTAGACATACACCCAACAGATGCATGTACACAAAAAGCATGTACAATAGGCTCCCAGCAGCATTATTTTTTTTTTAATTTTTTTTCAACGTTTATTTATTTTTGGGACAGAGAGAGACAGAGCATGAACGGGGGAGGGGCGGAGAGAGAGGGAGACACAGAATCGGAAGCAGGCTCCAGGCTCCGAGCCACCAGCCCAGAGCCCGACGCGGGGCTCGAACTCATGGACCGCGAGATCGTGACCTGGCTGAAGGCAGACGCTCAACCGACTGCGCCACCCAGGCGCCCCAGCCAGCAGCATTATTATAATAGGGGAAGGACCCCAAAAACAAACCAAAGATTCATCAGTAGCATAATGGACGAATAAGCTCGTACATATAGTCATACATTGAAATGCCGCAGAGTCATATCATACCAGCTACAAGTAATAACACAGATAAATCTCATCAGATGTTGAGCCAAAAAAGCCACACACAGGGCACATAGCACATGATTCTGTTTATATAAAGATCAAACCAACCTATAATGTCAGAAGTCAGAATAATAGTTGTATTTGGTGTTTTGTTTTGTTTTGCTAGTTTATTTATTTGAGAGACACAGAGCACGAGCAAGGGAGGGCCAGACAGAGAGGGAGACACAAAATCCGAAGCAGGTTCCAGGCTCCGAGCTGTCAGCACAGAGCCCGACGCGGGGCTTGAACCCACGGACCACGAGAGCATGACCTGAGCCGAAGTCGGACGCTTCACCGACTGAGCCACCCAGGCGCCACTAATGGTTGTATTTGTGAAAGATAGAAGAGCTAACAAGTGGAGAGAATGTGTGGTAGATACGCAAGCGTGTTCATTTCACAGTAACACACTGAGATGTACGTTTCCCATTTTGCACGCTGTTCTGTACATGCGTCACACTTTAATAAAAATGTCTGTTTACGAAGACAATGGCCCAGCTATCCCTAGAGTGATGTCTATGGAACCAGTTCCCTCCGGGATGGTGCTGCAGCCCCGAGCTCTCTGAGTCCCAGTCCACCCCCTCTGCCCGATGACTTCACCGTTCACTTTGCTTCACGGGAGGTGCAATGAGGAAGAGATAAATAAAAGGAAGGGCAGCCGTCTTAGGACTTGCCTGGATCCCAGCCAGAGGGGTCGGAATCAGAGGCTCCTTCCTAAGAAGTGAAAATTCAACACAATCTGTAAGAGCAGCCGGCAAGCAAGCCTTAGAGTCTAGAATCCATGAAATGCTGCCCCGCCCTTTTGCTTTGTCCACGGCCCCTGGGCATTCACAGTCTAGCATGTCCTTTGGGGTTCGCTCAGTTCACGGCTGTGATTATAGACCGAGTCCTGTGACAGATGTCAGCTCCGTGAACAAGGCGCCCATGTAACGATTCACCACTGAATCCTCAACACCTAAGCCCAGGGCCTGGCCCAGAGGCGCTCAGGCACATCAGGGAAGGAGCAGGAATCAAGAGTGTGGAAACAATTAGAATGTTTTACAATACAACAGAATATAATACATAATACAACACAACATAATAATAGCACTGAATGTCTTGAATGCATGTTCTTGTGTGTTAAAAATGTTGCCTTCTCTGGGGCACCTGGGTGGTTTTGTCAGCTGAGCATCTGACTCTTGATCTCGGGTCAGGTCATGATCTCACGGTTCGTAGGGTCGAGCCCTGCGTCAGGCTCTGCTCTGACAGTGTGGAAGCTGCTTAGGACTCTCTCTCTGCACCCTCCCCCCCCCCCCCGCCGCCTCTATCTCTCTCTCTCAAAAATAAATAAATAAACTTAAAAAAATGTTGCATTCTCCCAAAGATCCTGGTTATGATGGTGAAAAAACCCTCAGAAAAGGGTCCCTCATTAAAACTTATCATCTCATGCAGAATTCTCTAATTCACTTTTGACTCAATGAATTAGCCAGCAAATTAGTCTCTCTTCTTGAGTCTGATCACCAAACTAAGTGAAACATAGTCCCTGCCTCCAAAGAACTGAGTAACACGAGGGATCATTTTGGGGGGCTCGGTATAAGAACACCTTTCTTTTTTTTTTTTTTTTAATTTTTTTTTTCAACATTTATTTATTTTTGGGACAGAGAGACAGAGCATGAACGGGGGAGGAGCAGAGAGAGAAGGAGACACAGAATCGGAAACAGGCTCCAGGCTCTGAGCCATCAGCCCAGAGCCCGACGCGGGGCTCGAACTCACAGAACGCGAGATCGTGACCTGGCTGAAGTCGGACGCTTAACCGACTGCACCACCCAGGCACCCCAATAAGAACACCTTTCTAAGCATATTATATACCGTACCTTCCCTAATGCTCACATATCGCAATAGAGCAGCCACCACTGTTGACTTCACCTTGTGGATGAAACACTGAGAAACAAGAGGTTAGTTAACTTCCTCAACGCCACGGCGTAGTCTGTAGCCTAAAATCTAGAACAGCTTTTCCCAGTGAAACTCTCCGGTAGACAAATAAACTCTCACTTTATTCTACGGATTCTTTAAAGTAGTCCCCCATCTATTCAACCAATAAGGATACATTGAGACTCTAATTGTGCCAGATCCTGTTCTAGAGGCTGAAGATACAGCCATGAACCAAACAGAGGAAAGCCCTGGCCTCGAGGATCTTATGTTCCAGTGAGGTAAAGAGGTGCCTGGGAGACGGAAAATAAAGAAGCGAACAGTAGAGCCCACACAAGGGAGATGAGAACTGTGGAGAAAAATAAGCGGAGAGGGAGGTAAGGCGTTGCAGGGTGGCAGGTTGGCACTCTTAGTGGGAGGCCATCACTGAGACAGTGGTATTTGAGCAGAGTCCTGAGGGGCTGCGGGAGCAGGCCAGGCGGCCAGCAGGGAAGCGGCATCCCAGGAGAGAAAACAGAGTGCAAAGCCATGGCACGCGTTTCGTGCATGTATCGTAGCAGGTCGGGGAGGCTGAATGCAGTGCTATGGGAGAGAGGAAGGGGTCGGGGGTCAGGGAGGCCAGATCTCATAGGCCACCGTGACATGTGTGGCTTTGACTGAGCCTGGAGAAGCCATTGGAAAAAGTTTTGCAAAGCTCGAGAACGATAGAAACTTCTTACATATATATTATGCATATCAAATTCTTCAGTAAGCCAAGTTTTGTTGTTTTTTAAAGGGTTTCACTGCCATCATATGTCCTGATGGGATGCTCTGAAATAGAGCATCACTGGTGTGGTATTCCTGCCCAAAATGCATAGCCTGGATCACACAAAGGAGCCTCAGACAAACTCAGATTCAGGAGCCTTTCACCAAAACAATGTCTGGTACTCCAAAAATGTCAAAGTCATGAAAGAAGAAAAAAGGCTAGGGAACAGTTGTAGATTAAAAGACATAACAGGGGCACCTGGGTGGCTCAGTTGGTTAAGTGTCCAACTGTTGATTTCGGCTCAGGTCATAATCCTGGGGTGGTGGGATCGAGCCCCTTATCAGGGCTCACGCTCAGCTTGGAGCCTGCTTAGGATTCTCTCTCTCCCTCTCCCTCTCCCTCTGCACCCCCCCCCCCAAAAAAGACAGACCAAAAGAAGGAACACCTGGCTGGTTCAATCGGTAGAGCATTTGACTCTTGATCTCGGTGTTGTAAGTTGTGGGTGCGGAAGCCTACTTAAAAAAATTTTTTTTAATAAAAAAACAAAAGACATAACAAAAAAATACGTAACTGAATGTAATATACGATCTTGATGGGATTCCGCACCCGGGGAGAAGGAATGCCATTAAGCCCGTTTTGGAGACAACTGGTAATATGTAAATATGGTGTCTTTAATGGTATCTATGTTAAATTTACTAAGTTTGATAACTGTGCTGACATAATATAAGAACGCCCTTGTTCTTAGAAGATACATGCTACAAAATTTAGGAGTAACAGGGCACAATGTCTACAACTCAGTCTCAAATGGCTCAGCAAAGATTATTATTATTATATTATATATATTATTATATATTATATATAATATAATATGTATTATATATTACATATATTATATATTTTATATACATAATATTAAATTATTATTATTATTATACATTTATACACATATATATATATATATATGGAGAGAAAGAAATAAAGCAGAATCCTTTGTACTATGCTTGCAACTTCTCTGGAACTCTGAGCTTATTTTAAACTTTTTAAGGGTTTAAAAACGACAGCAAATAAACAGGACAGCAGCTTCAATCAGCTTACACCAGGCCAGCCCCACAGATGCAGGGCACAGCACGAAGAGAAAGAAGTTCCTTGAGACCAAAGCCCAGGGGCCCCAGAGCCCGGCTCCTGTGTGACGGTGCCACGGCCCCAGGTGTGGGCACGGGGCCGCCCCTTTCTCCGGACACACAGGCTCACCATCTCAGACCGCCTCCACTTCTGGCACTCCCATCCCCAAAGCCAGGCACCAAATCCCGTCAGTCCTGTCTCGGCTGTCCCAGCCGCTTCCAAGGCTCCTAAGACGGGGTTCCAACCCCCCTCTCCTGCCGAGGGTCCTGGGTCACTGGGTCCCACAAGGGCGCACACGGGAACCCAGGCTCCAAAGCTCCCTTCTGCAACCTGTTCCCAGCACCCTCTGCCCTGCTCTGCCTGTATTTGTTATAGATTTGTAAATACAAAGTCATTTGTATTTATATTTACAGCCCCCACCCCCCAGTCCTCCGGAACCTAGACTGTGTCTTTAAGGACGCAGGAGTGCCTGAGATGGGTCTTGAAGGGGCTTCTAACAGGCCCTGCACAAACACCGTCCAATGCCCCACGCTCTGCCCTTTGCACCCAGAGGGGGCCCTCCTCTTACTTTCTCAGCCATGATGCCCCTCGAAGAGCCACTGATCTAGAATGCAGGCTCCCATCTCAGAGCACCCTGGACTCCACCGTCGGAGAATTGGGGGGGGGTTGGGGGCAGCCCTCAGCTCTGGAAGTTTCCGGATACCATCTCCTTCTTCCCCCCCTTCCTGACCGCCTGACCCAAGCCAACATTTCCTGAATAATTCTCAGGTCCCTAGGAGCGCCTGAGGGGCTCAGTCGGTTAAGCGAAGGACTGCGGCTCAGGTCATGATCTCACAGTTCGTAGGTTCGAGCCCCACATCGGGCTGTGTGCTGACAGCTCAGAGCCTGGAGCCTGCTTCGGATTCTGTGTCTCCCTCTCTCTCTGCCCCTCCCCTACTCTCTCTCTCTCTCTCTCTCTCTCTCTCTCTCAAAAATAAATAAACATTAAAAACATTTTTAATAAATAAATAAATAAATAAATAAATAAATAAATAAATAATGCTCAGGTCCCTATAGCCTCTGGGCTGCTGGAAGCTGCCGAGGCCTAAGGGACCAGGCCATTCATGCAAAGTGGCTGTTGGTCACTCCCTTCCCCTCCGTGCTGTTTCCCTGCCTCGGGGAGCAATCTATCAGTCTCCGCTTTCCAGAACCACCCAACTTCCTTAGAGAAACTCAAGCCCAGGGGTCACTTCTCTCTGTTGGTAATCGTACCAAATTAGAGCATATTTCCTTTGTCCTTCTTACAGCCAGCAAGAGGACGCTTTCTCCCCACTACACAGAAAAGTCAATGGAAGCCAGCGGAAAGGAATCTCCTTGCCCCGGGCTGCCCGGATTGCCGAAGGCATGGCCAGACAGACAGGCTTCTCAGGGGCCTCCCACACCAGGGCCAGCCCGTTCCGTCCTAACCAGCCCGCCCGGAGCTGTCAGGAGCCACCCAGACTCACACTTGCAGGTGACCACGTAAGTGGGCACGAACCAGAGGCTCAGGGTTCCACTCCCCCTGCGGGCCCCAGTCCCAAGTCCAGCCTCTCCCCCACCCACGCCAGGCTGGGCCTCCTTACCTTGGCCCTGAAGCCCCTTGACGAACAAAAGTGTGAGGACGAGAGCCAGCCCCCACATCCCCAGAGGACAGACGGGTCAGCCGGCTCCTCTCCCGCCAGACACGCTGCTGGGCACGGGCTCAGCTGCAGCCAGCCAGCAGCAGAGTGACTGACAGGGGAGCAGAACTGCCTTGCTGTTTGTCCGGCCACAATTTCCTCAACTCAGGGCTGTTCTCAGCAGCTGAGAGCTAACAAGGCCACTGAGAAAGTCCCAGTACCTGGACCTGGTCCGACAGTTCATACAAGCTGAGCTTTCAAAGTTGGCCTCAAGTGGGCGGGTGCTGAGAGTTCACAGTGACTCACAAAACCAGCTTCCAAATCCTGTCCATCCCTCTGCCCCAGCAAGGCTTCCTTGTTCAAAGAGCAGACTCCCAGGACATGTTCCGGTTCTGGAGGAGGCTGCATGGGGACCCAAGAGCCATTATCCCACACTGCCCCCATTCCAACAGGCACTGTGAAGGTGGGAGGGCTGGGGGCGCGTGGGCTGAGAAGTGGAGCCTTGCCTAAGGGGGTGAAATGTGGCAGGAAAGGAGCAGGGGACCCCAGAGAGGTCGAAGAGCTGGGTAAGCTCTGCAACTTGATACCCTGGTCTAAGTACATGCCAACTGCAACGTCTTTACCTAGACTTGCTTTTGCTTGTTTCCTATCTGTGCTTCTATATCCCCTCTTTTCCTCTTTTTCTACTTTCCCGCAGCGTCCTCTCTGCCTCTCTTGCCTTCTGTCACCCAGACAGGACACAGACCTGCCTTTGCTGTGCCTCCCCGCCCACACTTCCACCCTCCGGGAAGGCCAGGCAGCTTTGATCCTTCTTATGCCCCCATGGAGGGGCACAGGCGGTGGTCCCACCTTCCCCAGAAAGCATTCGCTTTGAGGCCTTCCCCCGGAGGCCCCCTGCCTTTTTCTTTCTTCTGATTTCCCCTTCGCAGCAAATACTTTCAGTTCCCTTTAGGTCAGTCCCGTTCTTTTTTCATCCTTTGATCCATTTCCAATCACCGCAGCTGAAGCTGGGCTGAAGGGAGGCAGACTAGAGCCTTGGCTACCGAGGAAGGAAGCAGAGCGTTCCGGACAGAGCGCAGAATTGGAGGCAAAGACATAGTATACTTGAGTGTCAGGTCAGCAACTTAACAGCCTGTGTGATCCTGGCCAAGTTACCTTCCAAGCCCGTGGGGTCGGTCCTTGGCTCGGGTTCCTCGCAGGCTAGTTTTCAGGATCAAATCAAAAACTGTAGCTGAGAGTATGCATGAAAAAAACTCTGGACACAGGTAAGGTTCCATGTTTTTTTTTTTATTTTATTTGAGAGAGAGAGAAAGAGGGAGCCCGTGAGTACGAGTAGGGGAGGGGCTGGGGGAGGGAGAGGGAGAGGGAGAGGGAGAGGGAGAGAGGGAGAGAGAGAGAGAGAGAGAGAGAGAGAGAGAATCCCAAGCAGGCTCCATGTTCAGGGCAGAGCCCCACACGAGTCTCGATTCCACAACCCTGGGATCATGCCCTGAGCTGAAATCAAGAGTCAGACGCTCAACTGACTGAGCCACCCAGGCGCCCCCCTTTTATTATTTTTTGTTGCATTTTATTTTTCTTAACATAGCCCTGCGTGACTTATTCCAGCTGGTGCCATGGCTGTCAACTGTGCTGTTCTATGTCTCCTCCCAAGGGGCAGCCCCCACCCTTAGATGAGGCCAGAGCCCAACTAGCCATGCCCTTGACCTTGAGAAGGGGTGCTCAAGACTGATGCAATAAGAGTAAATTTCCTGCCACAAAAGATGGGGGACAAAAGCCAACCGTTCAAAGCAACTAACCAGCAACATTTACGAACCGGCTTCACCGATCCCGACCCCAACACCAGCTCCATCCTGTCTCCATCAGTCGCGTGGATGCCCCACCAACCCCTGGAAATGAACTGGGACCAGACATACCACTTGGGTCTTGTGGTCTCGTCAGCTAGAATGCAACGGGAAGTTACTCAAATCAGAGAGCTGAAAGCTATCAGCAGAAGGGAGGAGGGGAAGGGACAAAAGCAGGGAAGGAATGTGTTTTGTTTTGCAGAACTAACAGTTCTGCCCAAAGAGATGCCCAGCTAGGTGTGCCTCGCCTGATCAGCCCCTGATGCAAGCCAGCGTGAGCTGGGTTGGAGCTGAGGACCCCTGCAGAAGCCCCCCTAAGTTGTCCTGAAATTACCCTTAGCTCGTCATAATACTAAGATCTCCTCTGGGCAGAGTTTTCTGCCACTCTTCGAACATATGTGGTATGCACCAGCCTGTTAACACGCTAGGCGTGTGCGATTGAACTGAAGTGCTTTTGTAAGCTCCCTGCCCAAGTCTCCTGACACACTGAATGAAGGCTTCCTGTACTAACCCCACGGGAGACAGCCCTTTGAGAGCTCTCCCCCCGTCTCCTTACTTGTAGCAAGTAATGAAAAGTTCTTTGTTTTCAAACTTCCTTGGGGTGTACTCAGTGCATGCACCCCAAGCAGCGAGCCTCTTGAGTTCGGTTACAGTCTTAACCATACTCTACCACATGATAACTGCTATTCGTCTCCACGCTGCCCTGCCTGACACTGAGTGATTCATCATGAAGTCTGTGCTCTCCCTAGCTAGTGTTTCCAGAGCCTGGCCCAGTGTCTGGTTCTTAATAGTCAGTTACAGAGTGCTGAGGGCTGAAGGAATGAATGATTTCCCTAAAGAAAGCATTTTCCATCCATCCTGAGATAGTGCTAGTGAGCGAAGCCATTGCCATCCTGCCTTCATGGGGTTTAGAACTTGCCCTGCAGGGTCGTCGTACGGAGGGCCCTTCTGTGCAATTCGGCCACTTTAGCATGAAGAACCGAACCCCTACAAAGTCCACCTGAACTCAAGGACTCCCATAGCCCCACTTCCCATGCAGAGTCTCCAGGTCTCTGTGAGTCTGGGACATCGAAATTCAGTGACCATCCAGGAAGTACAGGTTCATCAAGCCCTCCCTCTCATCCTTCTTTTTCTAGAACCATACTGGCATCGTGTTTCGCTGAGTCAGGGTCATTCTTGTATCTGAGCCCAACTGCAAAAGTCACAAGTCACCAAGACCACCCACTTGTAAGATTAATTATATGTTTGGTGTCCCTACGACCCCCTTTGGTTCTGATAATTCACTAGAAGTCGCTTTAACAACCATTCACATGTGAGATACCTATGCCCTTTGACCTAGCAATACCCCCTCTTTGAATTCATACAACAGAAATACTCCAACGCACCAAAAATATTTTCACTAATGTCCAAAGATAAGTACGTTTCTTTCTTACAACACTGTTCAGTGAAAAAACTGAAAATAGCCAAAATGTTACTAAGTAGGGAATTTTTAAAAATGGTGTATTCATTCTATACTATAGTATATTAAGAAGGCTTTAGGGGCACCTGGGGGGCTCAGTCGGTTGAGCGTCCGACTCCGGCTCAGGTCATGATCTCACAGTTCGCGAGTTTGAGCCCCACGTCGGGCTCTGTGCTGACAGCTCGAAGCCTGGAGCTTCAGATTCTGTGTCTCCCTCTCTCTCTGCTCCTCCTTTGCCCATGCTGTCTGTCTCTCTCTCTCTCTCTCTCTCAAAAAATAAACATTAAAAAAAATTTTTTTAAGGCTTTGAAAAGAGTAAGACGGGGTCACCTGGGTGGCTCAGTCAGTTGAGCAACGACTCCTGATTTTGGCTCAGATCATGAGCCCAGGGTCACGGGATGAAGCCCCACATCAGGCTTTGCACTGAGCATGGCGTCTGCTTAAGATTCTCTTTCTTTCTCCCTCTGCCCCCTCCCCTGTTTGCACTCGCTCTCTCTTTCTCTCAAAGAAATTAAGAAACAGAGTAAGACCAAAGTATATATATATTCACATTAAAAGAGCTCTAAGACATTCACAAAACAATCTGCATAATGTAATTCAGTTCAGGTGGGCAGAACTGAGTGTGTGCATTTGTGTTCTCTGAGCGGGTGTAAAGGCAGAGAAATGTGCCTGGGGGACAGTATTCGTGACAGTAACCTTTAGATAAAGAAACAGAATTTTCAGGAGCGGTGAGTGAGAGGGTGACTGACTTTTTGTTCTTACCTATACTTCTGTTTGGAACTTTTTACAATGGCTATGTTACACGTGTGATGATTGGAAATAACAGTTCCCCAAGTTCCCAGGTTTTCGAGTACGTAACGTGAGACCAACGCATTAGCCAGGGATTTCCAGGGAAACAGAGCCACCTAGGAGATGTGTAGACATAGACAGAGAAACAGACATAAAGATAGAAGTAGAGATTTATCACGCAGAATTGGCTCATGCAATTGCGGAGCCAATGTCATGGCTCGAGGGCCATCAAGCAGGAGAATTCTCTTTTACCCGAGGGAGGGTAAGCCTTTTGTTCTCTTCAGGCCTTCAACTGATTGGATAGGGACCACCCACATTGGGAGAGCCGTCTGCTTTACTCAGTCTACCAATTTATCTTTTTTTAATGTTTACTGATTTATTTGAGAGAGACAGAGCATGAGCTGGGAAGGGGCAGAGAGAGAGAGAAACACAGAATCGGAAGCAGGTTCCAGGCTCCAAGCTGTCGCAGCACAGAGCCCCACGCGGGGCTCGAACTCACTTATTGCGAGGCCATGATCTGAGTTGAAGTCAGACGCTTAACCAGATGAGCCACCCAGGTGCCCCAAAATTCCATTAAACTTTAAAAGATCCCTACGCGCTGACACAGTGTTTTCCAGAGTTCCTAGTCCAGAACTCACGTCACCAGGCAGTCTGCTGTTTCTGGCTCTTTAGAAAAGGTGAACTATGTTAATCCAGCTCAGGACACTGACCTTTGCTCTTGCCTGTCAGAGTTGTGGAGTCCCACATTCCCCACCTACTCCTGAGGGGGGCTTCCCTACCAGCCACTAGCCTTAGAACGCTGCAGGATGTAAGTAAAGCCAAGGTCTCGATCACCAAAAGTGTTAGTCACTGCTTGTGGGGCCGAGTGGAGGGGGACGATGAGGCAAGGAAGAGTATAAAAGTTCGAGGGCTGCAGGGTAAGAAAAATGTTTCAGCCTGGGGCACCAGGCTGGCTTGGTCGGTAGGGCATAGGGCTCTTGATCTCAGGGTCGTGAGTTCAAGCCCCGCATTCGTTGTGGAGCCTACATGCATATATACGTGCATACATAAATACATTGGAGCCTGCTGGATGGAGACCAGAGGAAAAGAAATGTGTCAGCCAAAAGGTGGTAAGGGGAGGAAAGAAGGCAGGAGGCAAGTTCATGACCCCCGGGGAAGCATGGAGCCTGGGTTTGTACTGGACAGGAGACCATGCAGTAAGGCACTGCTAGGGCTCAGAGAAAGATCTAGTGTCTGTAAGGGCTGTAAGAGGAAAAGATACGAACCACAGGTGACAAAAAGTGAGTCCTCGTTATCTACCAGACACTCCACGCTGATTAATGGCCCCGTTTTTCAGGTGAGAAAACCAGGTTTCAGACAGAGCTGGGACTTGAACCCGGGACTGAGTTCAAAGCCTGAGCACGGAATCATTAATTATGCAACAACTGACCCCACCAAGGGAACTGCTTGAAAATAAGAACTTTTACATATTCCTGCTGAGTGAGAAACGCAGAGGAAAGGAAGGGAAATTCGGCAGTAATGACTTCCTCTTGCTAGAAGTCATGTCTCCCAGCCTCACTGAGAATCTCTGCCGAAACTAGAGAAAACGCCTTGGAACCTGTTGATGAAATGCAGGAGTGAATCCCCGAGCCTTGGAACCTGTTGATGAAATGCAGGAGTGAATCCCCGAGCCTTGGAACCTGTTGATGAAATGCAGGAGTGAATCCCCGAGCCCGTGAGAGCTGCTGAGCTGGGTGGAGCTCCCGGCTTGTTTCCTGGGGCCCCAGATCCATAAATTAAAAGAGATGCCAGGCTGAGATGCAAAGGGAAACGACCCTGTGGGCATCAAGGAGACAGTGGGAGACACTCCCAGTCAATACGTAGGTGCCCCAGGTATAGAGGGTGACAGGCCACCAATCAGCTCCTGAGGAAATGGGGCTCAATCTCTGCTTCTCTGGGCTGGAATGAAATGTTCCTACAGGGGCGCCCGGCTGGCTCAGTTGGTGAAGCACGTGACGATGATTTTCATCTTCAGGTTGTGAGTTCGAGCCCCATATTGGGTGTAGAGATTACTTAATAAATAAATAAAAATAGAATCCCTATAATAAAAGTGTTTCTTTTTTTTTTTAATTTTTTTTTAACGTTTATTTATTTTTGAGACAGAGAGAGACAGAGTATGAACAGGGAAGGGGCGGAGAGAGAGGGAGACACAGAATCTGAAACAGGCTCCAGGCTCTGAGCTGTCAGCACAGAGCTCGACACGGGGCTTGAACTCACAGACCGCGAGATCATGACCTGAGCCAAAGTCGGCCACTTAACCGACTGAGCCACCCAGGCGGCCCTCTCTCACTTTTTAAAAACAAGTGCATGGATCACAGTTCAGTATTGTCATCTGGAACACAACCAAGTTGACTTTTCATTTCAATGATATGAATGTACACAACGGACCATAAATAACATTGTTTTGACATGGCAAAACTTCATCCTGGAGGGTTTTATTCTTTTTTTTTTTTTTAATGTTTATTTATTTTCGAGAGAGAGAGAGAGAGTGAGGCAGAGGAGAGAGGAAGACACAGAATCTGAAGCAGGCTTCAGGCTCCAGGCTCCGAGCTGTCAGCACAGAGCCCGACGCGGGGCTCAAACTCACGAACTGCGATAGTGACCTGAGCTGTAGTCGGACGCTTAACTGACTGAGCCACCCAGGCACCGCATGGATGGAGGGTCTTATTCTATTTCATGTTATCGTCTGTCACGTGTAATCCATATCCGTGTTGGCACTTTCCCTGATTGTGTGTAGTCACATCTCCCACACGGGTTCCACGTGCCCACACACCCACTCGCTACCCCACAAGGATGAAGAGCCTAATTTGAATTTCCTGTTCCCGCGACGATTCCCCTTTACCTTTACCTTCCCCATCCGTGCCTCTGTCCCACGCCCCTACGTGACTTCCTCGCAAAGTCCTCAGAGTCTTTCTGGCAGACCTGTCCTTCTGGGTGTCTCTGATGCTGCTCCTTAGCACACCTGTGGGCTTCCCTCGCCGGGACGGAGCCTTGAGATCACACACTTTGACCTGCCCTTGCTCCACGCTCTTCCCTGACGCGTCTTTCCCGCCTTCCGTCCCAGCTGTACGGCCCAGCCTAAGTTCAGACACTTAGATACGCCACCAAATGCCGAAAATCCAACAGCTTCATTCCAACGGATGCTTTTTAAGCATCGTTTCAGGTTTACACGTCCTTAGCAGAGACTTGCGCCACCTTGCGTTTTGGTTTTGGTAATTCTTCTCAGCCTATATCAAAGGCCAACTTTCGGGTCTGGGACCCTAGAAATTTGACTCCCAGCCCCTTAGTCAAGTCTTAAAAATAAGTTCATCTTTCACTTCTAGCCACTCGCTTTTCCAAATGTGGTGGTTCCTCCCAGCCTGTTCCTCTTTTTGCTCTTAATTTGTCGAGCCTTTAAATGTTTGCCTTTTTTCCTGGCTGCAGTCTAGTTTGCCAGTTCCGGTTACACATTTATTTTAGCATGGTCGTGCTGGCAATATATCTTAAATATTTTTTGTGCATACATATGCATATGTATGTATACACATATGCATATATACATATGTATGCGTATATAGTGACACAGCCTAGCTTTAATTACTTAAAACAAGTAATCACTTAACAGTTTTAACTACTTAAAACAAGTAAGCTTGACACAGGATTTATTACGTAAAACCTTCCACCCCACTTGAGGGAAGAAAAAACGTTGGAACTCCACCAGCCTGAGCTTTTAGATACTACTGATGAAATCCATGATCGATACACAGTGCTTAAGGAAAGACAAATGGGATTCCCGTTTTTCTATCATGTCAACCATTACTGACTGTCCAAGACTTGGTTGAATAGAGAATGAAAGCCACTGGCTTCTGCTCAGAGAAAGGAGAGCAGAGAAACCATGTTAGGGGTGGAGACGGTCTTCCGAGTCGAGTGGGTTTTTCCCATTCCTTAGGGGATGTGCCATGGGATACTACAGTTATTCACCGTTTTGAAATTTCAAGATAATGTGAACAAGAGACAATCATCTTTTCACTCTCAGGGTGCCTGGGGGCTCAGTTTGGCATCCGACTCTTGATTCTGGCTCCAGTCATGATCTCACAGTTCGTGGGATCGAGTCCTGCATCAGGTTCTACACTAACAACACAGACTCTGCTTGGGATTCTCTCTCTCTCTCTCTCTCTCTCCCTCCCTCCCTCTCCCCCAGCCCCACTCACTCACTCTCTCTCCCCCTCCAACAAAATAAATAAATAAACTTAAAAAAAATAAATTAAAAGGATGCCTGGATGGCTCAGTCAGTTAAGTATCTGATTCTTGATTTCGGCTCAGGTCATGATCTCATGGTCCATGAGTTCGAGCCCTGAGTTGGGCTCTGTGTTGACAGCTCAGAGCCTGGAGCCTGCTTCCGATTCTGTGTCTCCCTCTCGCTCTGCCCCTTCCCCACTCATGCTCTGTTTCTCTTTCTCTCAAAAATAAATAAACATCTAAGAAAATTTTTTAAATAAGTAAAAGTAAAAGATAGACATTGACAGAATATATTTGCACCGCATAGTAACTAACAAAAGATTGGTGTCAATACTAATACTTAAAGAATTTCTATTAATCAATAAGGAGATAAGAAAAGGATAATCCAATAGAAAATCTGGCAAAATATATGAACAAGCATTCCACAAAGAGACACATATGGCCAATAAACACATGAAAAGATATTCAACCTCCCTAGGAGTGGAGAAATGCAAATTCAGAGTGTATAATTGGCAAAAACAAGGAAGTCTAATGATACGCAGTGTTCAAGAGCATATGGATCAATTGAATAGTTATGTATTGTTGATGAAAGTATAACTTGGTACGATTTTTTTAACTTAATAGTATCTTGCAAAGCTATGAATATTCATAAAGTCTAATGATCCAGCAATTTGACTTCTAGTCACATACCCAAAAGAAACTTGAGCAACTAGGTACCTGGAGACATACTCAACAATGTCCCCAGCAGCATTGTTCCTCACCAGGGGGGGAAGAAAAAAAGAAACAAACCTGGAAACAAAACAAATGCTCAAAAACGGAATAGCAGGAAAATTGTGCCATATTCATGCAGTGATATATATAAATAGCATTGACTACGAACATGTGAATGTGTAACCGCATAGGATAATCATAGTTATATATCATAGGGGACAAGGATGTTCCAAAGACAACATGTAACATGTTAGTATTTTCATACAGTTTGAAAACAAAGGAATTAGACAATGTATCACTTAAGCATATGTGTGATGTGTACGCACATGTGTGTGATCGTTAAAAAGTAACTTAAACAACAGAATGATAACCACAAAATCAGACAGTGGCTACTACTGAAGCAGAAGCAAGGTGGGGGAGGGGAGGTGGAGTGATCTAGAGAAGCACACGGATAGGAGTAGGGTAATAATGACATCCTAGCCCTTGGGTTGTGCCGTGGTTCACAGATGTCTGCTGCATCACAGAAGACAGGGAGAGAGGGAGGGACACAGAGAGGGAGGGATGCCCTAGTTCCCATGCATCTCTGCTATTTGTTACAACCACCAAGAAAGGACCACTAATATTATTTCATCACGAGGCTAAAATGGTGTTTTGGAAGCCCCTAACCCTTGCAGTTCAGTCCTCAAAGGTACAGAATGTCTGTACCTGAACAGAGGGTCCCACAGCTCTGGCCCTGAGACTCAGCAAAGAGTAAGGAAAGGTCACATTCCCACACATACATACCAGCCTCACACACACACACACACACACACACACGCACACTGAACAACAACCTTACACAAGTGCCCTTGATCCCCACAAGGACTCCCATGTTCCGTGTTACACCCAGTGACTCACTCCAACACAATATGCTCCTCAAAATCTGAAACATCACTTTATCACATGATCCGGCAATTCCACCCCTAGGCATAGACCCAAAAGAATCGAAAACAAAGACTCAGATATCATACACCGGTGTTCATTACAGCCTTATTCACAATGGCCAAAAGGTGGAAACAACCCAGTGTCCATCAGCAATGATAAATGTACTATATACCTACGATGGATAAAAAGGAACGAACCTCGGACACACGCTACAACACGGATAAGTCTCGAGAATATTATGCTAAGTGAAAGAAGTCAGACGCAACAGGGTAAGTATTGTATGATTCCATTTATAGGAAGTACCTAAAACAGGCAAATTCACAGACGTAAAGAGAAAAACAGAGATCACCATGGGCTGGGGGATGGAAGGAATGTGGAATTATTATTGCTTAACGAGTACAGAGTTTCTGTTTGGGGTGATGAAAAAGTTCTGGAAACAAGCAGTGGTGATGCCACACGATAGTGTGAAGAGATTAATGCCGCTGAACTGTACACATAAAGATGATAAAAATAGCAAGTTTTGTATCACGTATAGTTTACCACAATTCTAAATAATAACTCCCGGAAGACAAAAAACCTGATTGCCCCAACTGGGCTCTATTTAAATTCTTCATCACTCAGGGTTCCCGGGTGGCTCAGTAGGTTGAGTGTCGGACTCTTGACTTCAGCTCAGGTCACGATCCCAGGGTCGTGGGATGGAGCCCCGTGTCAGCCGTGCATCGGGCTCCAAGCTGAGAGTGGAGCCTGCTTGGGATTCTCTCTCCCTCCCTCTCCTCCCACCCCCTCCCTTCCCTTAAAAAAAAATCCCTCATCATTCCACCTCCTGCGTGAAGGCACCCCTCTCTGATTTCCTCGCAGCCTCTGGGCAGAGATGGAGACAAAGGAGGACAGGTCCATTCTCGGGTGCGGCAGTGACCACAGCTAGAGAATATGCAGAGTTTCAGTCTCACTACCTTTTTGACACAAGACCAGCCTGTCCTCGCTACCAGCCCCGAACCATCCCACGTCTGTAGCACAGCCTGGGTGGCAAGGCCCTGAGAGGACCAGCGTCGTATCCACTCAGGGCCTCTGACCCCACAGCACAGACCTCCTACCTGCCTCTTTCCATACATCTCCATGCTTGTGCTGGGCCCTGTCCAGGGCACGGGGCACTCAAGGTAAGAAGACATGCCCTCAAAGGACTCATGTCTCAAGGGAGTTGCTGACAAGTCAACAGAAAAGTAAACTGAGAAGAATAAATGAAAGGCCAGCCCAGGAGAACAGCAGAAAGACGTGGAGACGGGACAGGAGGGTGGAGAGGCCCGCAGGGGGTCAGGTGGCTGTCAGGGAAAAGGTCCTCAGGGTTCCATCAGAGCGAGCTTCCCAAGCCTAATGACACCTTAGCTTATTCTGAATGAATAAATATGACTTACCAGTAGAGAGAAAAAGGGATTCGAGGCAGGGAGACAGCAAGGCATGGAGAAAAAATGTGTAGCATAGCCCAACCTGTTGAAGAAGTGGAAACAGATTCAAGCGGCTGAACCACAGGGGGTGAAGTAGGGGGTGGTGGGACCGTGGCCACGAGGCTAACAGAGGAGCAGAATGAAGAACTTTGTGTGCTCGTCTAAACGTTAAAGAGTTCGCAGACAATTCCAAAGTCTAGAAGAATGAAAATATTCACAGACTTCAAGGTCAGAGGGGGTCAGTGCTTACGAGTTGAGTGTCCTCGGGATTGTACTTAACGTACGTGAGCCTCAGTTTCCCCGTACCTAAAATGAAACTGGTGCACATGATTTTGTGGGGGTCAAGTGAGATGATCTTTAGAAACATGCTTTGGTTCTTCAAAAAAAAAAAAAAAAAGAAAAGAAAAAAGATCAATAACAATGAAGAGGCCTTTGTTACTGACCCTGTGGAGGAAGTCCTCACTCAATGTGAAGAGAACAGGCACAAAACAGACCTTGCAGCCACATCTGGAAATCCCAAGGCCACTCAAGTGGGGAGTGGCTGGGAGCTCCTACTAGACCCCCTCAGGGCCACACGAAGGCAGAGCATGGGCCCAGGACACTCAGCCAGCCTACACCCTAACAGCTACAGGTCAGATAACACCAGGGGTAAGAAATGATCAGTCAGCCCATGTCTCAAGTCTGCAGGGGGATGTGGCCTTGGTGCATAACAAAGACCTTCCCTCTGACCCAGGAGAGACCAGGCCCCTGGGAGCAGGTTCCTCGACTGGGAAATTCACGGACCTGTGTATTTCCCCAAAAGAAAATCGTTGAGAAGACCAGTATGAGTTGATATTGCTTTGGGGTTTTTTGTATCTTTTTTAAGATTTTTTTTTTTTTTAAGTAACCTCTACACCCAACATGGGGCTCGACTCCACCCACTGAGCCAGCCAGGGCCCCTTGTGGGTCTTTCTTACAAGGAAAAACTTTTTTTTAATTAAATATCTACCAACATTATCATTTTATTTAAAAAGGAAATTTCTTTTAATTTTTTTTTTAAGTGTATTTATTTTTGACAGAGACAGAGTGAGAGCATGAGCTGAAGAGGGGCAGAGAGAGAGGGAGACACAGAATCCGAAGCAGGTTCCAGGCTCTGAGCTGTCAGCACAGAGCCTGACACGGGGCTCAAACTCACGAACCGTGAGATCATGACCTGGGCCGGAGTCGGACGCTCAACCGACTGAGCCTCCCAGGCGTCCCTAAAAAGGAAATTTTAACAACAAAACAGGAACATGATCATTTCAGAATAAATATAAACCTTTAGCTGAATTAAACTGAGCTCCATACAAAGACCCGAATTTGTTCTTCTTAATTTTCTCATTTTTGCCACAAACTAGTGAAAATTTACTATAGGTGACCGCCAGTCTGGAGACAACATTTGAGAATAAGTCAGCACAACCTGCCCCCTGATGCCTCTGACCTCCTCCACCGCCTTTCAGCTGCAAGAGAACTGATCAGGCCCTCCACGGTGACACCATGTACCTAATGCATATTATCATAGCACTGATACTATTGCAATGCTTAGGAAAAGGCTGTCTCTTTTTTGCTAAGATAATCTTTTCTATCTTTGTAGGCTCAGAGTACTGATTCACACCAAATACTCAGATATGTTGATAAAAAAAGGAGAACTCCAGGGCGCCTGGGTGGCTCAGTTGGTTAAGTGTCTGACTCTTGATTTCGGCTCCGGTCCTGATCTCATGGTTTGTGAGTTCAAGCCCTGGATCGGGATTCTCTCTGTCTGCCCCTCTCATGCTCTCTCTCTCAAAATAAATAATAAAAAAAAAAAAGAAAACAGAGCAGCGCCCAAGAAAATAAGCTCCAAAGAAAATTTACATTTCTTTTGTGTTTGTATTGATTTAAGACACATGTGTTCACGTTTTGACGTTTTTAATATCATTCTGCATTTCCTCTTTAGTGGTATATAAATTGCGGAATGACCTATAGTTGATGGCACCTAAGAGTCTGGGAGGACAGCAGACCTAATCTCAGGGACGTCACCCCTCTGACCACCGCCACCCAGCCGCCACCCACGACTGTGTCCCATCGATCTCACCTCCTACCCCCTCTTCAATCTGTTCCCCCCACCACCTCCCCCAGATCCCACTGCGCCGATGTTTATTTGGCTCGGGTCTAGATCGGCGAGGGTGTTTTCAGCTGTGACCCACAGAGATCCCATCTCGAAGTGGCTTAAACAAAAAGTGAAGAAACTGCCTCACGAGATGGCACGAGACACGGCAACTCAGGCTTGATCTACTCATCAGCGCGTCCGTGCCTTCGAGGACCCCTTCGTTCCCCCTGTGCTGGCTTCACCAGCTGCGTGAGACGTCGGCTGAGTGCCGAGCCTCGCCTGCGTATCAGCTTGCCAGGGCCTGCCCTGACAAAATACCCAGACTGGGGACTTCAACAGCAGAAACGCATTTTCGCACAGTTCTGCAGGCGGCAAGTCCAAAATCAGGGTGTCGGCACGTGTGCTCTCTCCCGAGGCCTCTCTCCTTGGCTTGCGGACCGACAGCAGCCTCCTCGCTGGGGCCTCACACGGTCTTGCCTCCGTGCACACGTCCCAAGTGCCTCTGTGTATCCAAACTTCGTCTTCTTATGAGGACACCAGTGAGGGGCCCCTGGGTGGCTCAGCCGATTACAACGTCTGACTCTTGGTTTCAGCTCAGGCCATGATCTCACAGTTTCGTGAGTTCGAACCCCACATCAGGCTCTGTGTGGACAGCATGGGGCCTGCTTGGGATTCTCTCTCTCCCTCTCTCTCTGCCCCACCCCTGCTCATACTGTCTCTGTCTCTCTCAAAAACAAGGACGTACATAAACCCTTAAAAATAAATAAATGAATGAATGAATGAATGAATGAATGGAGACCAGTGAGATTCGACTAGGGCCCACTCAAATGGCCTTATTTTAACCTAATCACATCTTTGCTGACCCTGTCCTCAAATACAGTCACATTCTGAGGCACAAGAGTTGAGGGTCCGACATACAAATTTGGGGGAACACAATTCAACTCATAATCTATACACCAAAAGAACGTCCAGAGGGAAGAGAGCTCCTCTCTTCCTGCGGCTCCTTTTAGGAGAGGGGATGCTTTTCCCAGAGGCCCCAGCACACTTCTCCTCATGTCTCATTAGCCAGAGATGGGTCAGATGCCCGCTCCTTGGGCACCTGGCTGGCTCAGTCGATACAGCATGCGACTCTTGACCTCGGGGTCATGAGTTCAAAACCCATGTTGGGCATAAAGCTTACTTAAAAAAAAAAAAAAGCCCACTCCTGAACCAGACTCTGGCCAGGACGGTGGAACTTCCATGATCGCCTCAAACCAATCGTCTGGACCTGGGATTGATGTTGGTGACACCTATAACAAGGCCCTCCCGTGGCCCCCTTCCCTGAAATGGCCTCCTGACCACTTCCAATCCTCTTCGGTGTCCAGAACTGGCCCACCTCCATCCCTTGTCCATACGGCTGCCAACAGAGATCCTTCTAAGACCCTAACCACCTCCGCAATCCCATGGAAACATTCTCAGCATCTGCAAGAGCGTCTCGCACCAAAGCCCAAACTCCACACCATACGAGGTGTGTCTCAGTCACCTACTGGCGCGTAACAAAGCGCCCCGAGACTTAGCGGCTTAAGACAATCGTCGCCTCTTGCTCGTGAGTCTGCAGTGCGAACAGAGCTCAGTGGGACGGCGTGTTTCGGGGACATACGAATGCCCCCCCTTTTCTTCAGTCACTTCTCCATCTTTCTCTCCTCCCTCCATGACCCCTCTGCTCAGCGCCTCAACTTTGCCACTCCCTCTTTCCTTTCCCTTCCTCTTTTGCTCTCCGCTTTCTTTACCTCCTGACCTTTCCCTCTGTCACACCCCTTCCTCTCTCTGCCCACAGCTGTCCCTGTTTTGTCATGTTGCAACCACTCTCCAGCCACTCTCTTCCAGGCTGGAGAATGCTCCACAGGACACGGGCACACACTCCTCGGGTCTCTGCCTCCGCATCTCTTAGAGAACTTTTGCCACAGACTTTCCTTTGCAGACAGTACCAGAAACGGTTCTGGAAACAGGCTGTCGGGGTGGGATTTTGCAGCTGGATTGCTCACACGTCCAAAAGGAACAGTGACTCCATTGCTGTCGGTCAGCGGGATTGCCGGAATGCATCACGTTGGCCCTCTCCGCCTTTCTCCTCCCCACTTTGGGCCTTTTATACATTTTAGGTCAACTCCTCTGTTCACTGAACTTCCGTGTGCACTGGAAGACAGGAATCGGGGAGAGAAGGTAGGAGAGTAACAGGAGAACCAGCAAGGAATGTCAAAGCACGGCAGTGGAGAGGAGCTGGGGGGTGAGGGAGGGTTTAGGAGGTACCCATGGCAGCCACCCAGTCTTTCCACCATGCAACAGCCTAAATGCAGCAGCATGGCGGAGTTGGAGGCTGGGTTGTGCATGGTGACAAGCTGGAAATTGTTGGGAGGTGGGGTAGGGTTGGTAAGAACGTAAAAGAAGGAATAGATCAGGGAGCCCAGGTGGCTCAGTCCGTTGAGTGTCTGACTCTTGATTTCAGCCCATGTTGTGATCTCAGGGTCATGGGATCGAGCCCCACATCAGGCCCTGTGCTGAGCATGAAGCCTGCTTCAGATCGTCTCTCTCTCTCTCTCTCTCTCTCTCCCCCTCTGCCCTTCTCCCGTTTGTGCCCTCTCTCTCTCTTTCTCTAAAATACAATTTAAAAAAAACAACAACACAAAGGAGTAAATAATTGCTTTTGATAGAGTGTTGCATCCAACTTCGCTCAGGTCATGATCTCCCAATTCGTGAGTTCGAGCCCCGTGTCTGGCTCTGTGCTGACAGCTCAGAGCTTGGAACCCTCTTTGGATTCTGTGTCTCCCTCTCTCTGCCCGCTCCCCTGCTCACACTCCGTGTCTCTCTCTCTCTCTCTCTCTCAAAAACAAACATTTTAAAAATGTTTTTAATAAATGTTTTTAAAAAGTTTAAACCAACAATAACACTGGGAAATTCTTCAATTGCTGACTTGTTAATAGAAGGGACTGAACTTGGCTGCTGGAAGTGGAAGAAAAAATGTCCCCTCTCAAACAGGGTTTAGGCAGGTCTTCCAGATTACGATAAGAGCTTTCCCCCTTTTGTCAGGACTGTCCAACCCACTGTCACAGGCTCAATGCCTGGATTCTTCTGCTCAGCTAACAAGAAGTGAAAACTCATTTGCTGCTGGTGAGGGATGGAATTGTGAGGGTGGGGACCAGAGGGCTGGAAGATGTTCCCTGGACACAGCAGTGACCACCCAGCTCCCTCTGGAGACCCCGAGGCCAGCAGGAGTAGCTGAGAGGGCACACCGTCCCGCCAGCAATCCACATCACACAAGAGGGCTGCAAAGCGCAGCTTCTCGTCATCTGAGCCTCTGCATCGAGCCCAGCTCCGCTCCCGCCTCCCCCCCCCCACCCCCACCGCACGACACGACACTGCGCCCCAGAGGTGAGCGGGAGGAACTGCGGCCCGCTCTGCTCCCTCTGGTGGCCACAGAGGGGAACAGCAGGAAGCCGAATCTGGTCCTTGTCTAAAGAAAAAACGACACGCGTAAGGTCACCGGCTGGACTGTCTTCTCTCCCTCCCACCCCCGTCCTGCTGATGGTTAGAAATTTTTTATAGCGATGCAAAAACCAAAGCCATGTTTCCACAACCACTTAAGTGTTTACGGCAGTCAAAGTTATATTGGATTATTATTTGTATGGTTCCCCCAGTATACTCTCTAAATTCAGTCATGATGATCTCGGCAGAAGACTGCAGTTGTAACCCTCGCCACCAGAGGGCGTGCCCCGTGGGCTCCACCAAGGAGCACCTCCCCCAGGGATGCCAGGGCATATGTTATCCTTTACCGTTGAGGGCCAGGATGCAAAGGTTTGGAAGCACTGACCCCGCCAGATTAAAAAAAAAACAAAAAACAAAAAACAAAAAAAAAACAAAAAAAAAAACGATTTTTTAATTAAATCAAATAAAACTGCATGAATGAATTCAGGAAAGACATCAAAGTACTTGCTTTGCCTCTTAGTAACTGCAAATCACCAGCCTCTCCAAGCCTTGGATTTCCAGCTGCAAAGCGAGGACAGGACTTATCTTACAGGATTACGACGATTTGTGCGGCCACTCTGGAAAACGGTATGGAGGTTCCTCAAAAAACGAAAAACAGAACTACCCTACGACCCAGCAATTGCACTACTAGGCATTCATCTAAGGGATACAGGTGTGCTGTTTCGAAGGGACACATGCACCCCCATGTTTATAGCAGCACTATCGACAATAGCCAAAGTATGGAAAGAGCCCAAATGCCCATCGATGGATGAATGGATAAATAAGATGTGGTGTGTATGTATGTATGTGTATATATATGTATACACACACACACACACACACACAATGGAGTATTACTCAACAATCAAAAAGAATGAAATCTTGCCATTTGCAATGATGTGGATGGAACTAGAGGGTATTATGCTCAGTCAGAGAAAGACAAAAATCATATGACTTCACTCATATGAGGACTTTAAGAGGCAAAACAGACAAACATAAGGAAAGGGAAACAAAAAGAATATGAAAACAGGGAGGGGGACAAAACAGAAAAGACTCATAAATATGGAGAACAAACTGAGAACAAACATACAGGAGGGGTTGTGGAAGGGGGGATGGGCTAAATGGGGGAGGGGCACTAAGGAATCGCCTCCTGAAATCATCATTGCACTACATGCTAACTAATTTGGATGTAAATTTTAAAATATATATATATTCTTTCTCTCTTTCCCTCTGCCCCTCTCCCCAGCAAACTTGCTTTCTCTCTCTCTAAAGAAACAAAAATAAAAACAAACAAAAAAACCAAGGTAAATGGATAAATAAATTGTGGTATATCCATTCAGTAGACATGTACTCTGTAGTAAAAGGAACATATAGTAAATGTAACATGGATAAATCTCAAAAATACGGCGCTGGATAAAAGAAGCCAAATACAAAATAGTATTGCTGTACTGTGTGCTTTCCATTTATAAATACAAATCTAAACTTCAGTGATAGAAAACAGATCAGTGATTGTTTGGGGCCAGGAGTATGGGATTCGAATAAACTGGCAAGGGGCCCAAGATAACTTTCAGAGTTAAAAAAATATTCTGTATCTTAACTGTCATGGTGGTTGCATGATGCACAGATTTGTCAAAACTCACTTTACTATAAATACAAACAGCACATTTTATGTTATGTAATTTTACCTCAATAAAGTTAATTTAAATAACAAAAAAATTACAAGGAATGATGTAAGTTAAAGCTATAAAGCTTTATACCAATTTAATTATGACCACCTTTGGCCTTAACAACTAGTTACACCACCATTTCCCTAACTGACCGCCCTCTTCAACTTCCCCTCTCTGCCATGTACCCTGCTCTCATCAACAAACTGTTTTGGGGATGCTGTTCCCCACCCCACCCCCAAATCATTCTCCACATTAAAAACGTTGGCAGCTCCCCTTTGCCTACTCGGTCAAGTCTAACTTCACACCGCAAGGATGTCGGTCACCTGGCTGTCCCTCCCTCTGTTCTCCGTGAACCCAATGATGGAGGGGGGAGGGGCTGGAGTCCAAGTCCAATCTGTCAGGTACACCAACAACTAGGGACGTAAGGCGCCAGGGTCAAGCTGCATTAGGCAAAAGCTTTCCCCAGAGAAGTCAGAAGCAACAGCACGAAGGGGCCAGTTCAGCAGGGAGCCCAAAGTCAGAGCTGCAGAGACAGCATCCGTATTGGCTTTAGGGGCAAGGTAAGGACGTAAGCCATGTATTTGAATAAGGATGGGCTCAATTACACTGTCCTAACAAACAATTTCCAAACCCCAGGGGCTTAACAGAACAGAGGTATATTACCTGCCGAGGCAAAGCGGGCAGCGGGTCTGGATGAGTGCGTGGTGACCGTGTCCCATGAGGCTATTGTGGCTGCAGAAGGGATGACACATCTGGAGGCTGGGGCAGGCCTTTCTTTGCCTCGGCCTGGAGCTGAAACCTTTTGCTCAGAACTCACTGCCCACAACTGGCCAAATGGCCCCACCTTATTTCCAGAGGACCGGTAAATGTGGCCATGGTGGATGGAATCCGAAAATACCACCCCAACCCCCTCCCCGGAGGCGGACATCGCTCCTCCCGTCAGCAGTGTGGCTTATTTTCCCCTCCCTCAATCTGGGCTGGCATCGTGACCTCCTCTTACCGATGGAATGTAGCAGAATGACACAGGTGCAGGCTGGCCCTTAAGCCCAGCACCTTCCGTGTTTGCTGTCTTGGAACCCAGCCTCTGGTGAGACGGAAGTGGAACTCTCCTGCTGGAGAAAGATGGGCCCCGTCCTGAGGCCCTGGAGGGTGAGGCCCACATAGAGAGAGACGTGGGGCGAATTCCCAGCTGAATACAGCTGCGTAAGCCACCCGTCTGACCACTGATGATACGCATTGTTCAGTCAACACGAAGAATCCAGAGAAATAATGCAAATGTCCACCTGCTCCCAACCCGCGCCCTTGGGCTCGCTAAGCAATAGAAATTGACAAGAGGACGAATGGGAGTTTCGGGCCAGGCTTTACCGGGGCTTTGGCTTGAACACAAGGGAGGCAGCACAAAGAATCCTCAGGCTGACTGCCCGAGGAGAGGTCAGGGAGAGTTTTCTGTTTTGTTTTGTTTTGTTTTTGTGTTTTTTGTGTTTTGTTTGTTTGTTTGTTTTTTCAACGTTTATTTTTTATTTTTGGGACAGAGAGAGACAGAGCATGAACGGGGGAGGGGCAGAGAGAGAGGGAGACACAGAATCGGAAACAGGCTCCAGGCTCCGAGCCATCAGCCCAGAGCCCGACGCGGGGCTCGAACTCCCAGACCGCGAGATCGTGACCTGGCTGAAGTCGGACGTTTAACCGACTGCGCCACCCAGGCGCCCCTGTTTTTAATTTTTTTAATGTTAATTTATTTTTCAGAGAGAGACAGAGACAGAGAGACAGAGCGTGAGCAGGGAAGGGGCAGAGACGGGAGGGAGACACAGAATCCGAAGCAGGCTCCAGGCTCCGAGCTGTCAGCACAGAGCCTGACGCGGGGCTCGAACCCACGAACCGTGAGATCGTGATCGGAGCCCAGTGGGCCGCATAACGGACAGAGCCATTCAGGCGCCCCTCAGGGAGAGTTTTTAAAAGAAACGTGGGTGGGAAAAGGGTCCTTGGAAGCATGTAGTGGCCGGGATTCATTAGCACCTGGGCACTTAAAGGTCATGCCTTTAAGGCGAGCCTCGCATGTCAATTAGCAAGTTCCATTTCTACCCCTGAGGGTGATTTTTTAGCATTAGGCGGAGGGGGGAAGTCAGTGAAAGGTCAGCACTGGGGTCCCTCTGGGCACAGACTGGTTTGATGGGTCTTCTCCAGTCTGTCCTCCGTATCCTCCCCAGATGCGACTCAAGAGGCAGTGAGCGTTAGCTTTTTTCCCCTTAGGGAGGCAGCCACAGAGGGGTTGAGGGGTTGAGGGGACCCGAGTCCAGAGACTCTTCTGACTCACATGAACTGATGATAGATAATTAAATATGGCAAATCCACAAAATGGATGACTTGGTGATTAAAAGGAATTAAATACTGATACAAGCTATAAAATGGGTGAACCATTTATATGAAATGTCCAGAAGAGAAAAATCTATAGAGACAGAAAGGAGATCAGTGGTTGGCTAGGCTTGGGGGGAGTAGGGGGTGCACAAGGGCACAGGGTGTGACTGCAGTGAGTATGGAGTTGGGGGGGGGTTATGAAAATACTCAAAAAGGGACTATGGCGTTCGTTACAGGACTGTGTGAATATATAAAACACCATTCAATTGTATGCTTTAAATGGGTGGGATGTATGGTATGTGAATTATACCCCAATAAATGCTTTTAAAAAAAAAAAAATCAAGGGGCACTTGACTGGCTTGGTGGGAAGAGCACGTGACTCTTGTTCTCCAAGTTGGAGTCACACACTGGGTGCAGAGATTACTTAAATGATAAAACTTAAAAAATAAAAATAAATCAAGGTTGGGGTGCCTGACTGGCTCAGTCCCTAGAGCATATGACTCTTGACCTCAGGGTTATAGGTTGGAGCCCCACATTGGATGTAGAGATCACTTAAAAATAAAATCTTAGGGTGCCTGGTGGCCAGTTAGGCGACCAACTTCGGTCAGGTCATGATCTCACGGTTCATGAGTTTGAGCCCCACGTCTGGCTCTGGACTGACAGTGTGGAGCCTGCCTGGGATTCTCTCTCTCTCTGCCCATCCCCCAGTCTCTCTCTCTCTTCTCTCTCTCTTCTCTCTCTCAAAATAAACTTCAAAAGATAAAAAATAAATCTTAAAAATATATAACAATAAATTTAAAAATCAAGATAATGAGGCGTCTGGCTGGCTCAGTCCATGGAGCATGTGGCTCTTGATCTTGGGGTCATGAGTTTGAGCTCCACATCAAAAGAGTTTACTTAAAATATATATATTAAGTAAACTGATATACCCTCAGAACTCTTAACAAAAATTATCCGAAATTTGGAAATAAGGTAAAAGCATGACCCCATGTCCTTTCACTGTCACACAAAAGCACAGTCCAGGAGGCTCACCCAAAGATTATCTAATTCTCTAGTTCTGGGCTGACCACTACTGTAACCGTGAGCCACAGGTGTCCTGTGAGCACACCCGAATGCTTAACTTTATTTAATTTTCATTAATTTAAATTTAAATTTCAAAACTGGATACTTTTCAGGTGTCCAGCTGACTCAGTCAGTAGAGTGTGCAACTCAGTCTTGGGATTGTGAGTTCCAGCCACAATTTAAGAATAATAAAATCTTTAAAAATAAAAATAAAATCGGGGCGTCTAGGTGGCTCAGTCGGTGAAGCATCCGACTTCAGCTCAGATCATGATCTCACAGTTCGTAAGTTTGAGCCCCACATCGGGCTCTGGGCTGACAGCTCAGAGTGTGGAGCCTGTTTCAGATTCTGTGTCTCCCTCTCTCTGCCCCTCCCCTGCTTGCTCTCTGTCTCTATCTCAAACATAAACATTAAAAAACATTTTTTAATAAAAATAAATAAAAACTGGATACTGTTCAGTTACTGGGGAAGTTTCAAGTATGTTGTTAACTATGTCAGCAACACCTTTTTCAGCTGAAAATTTTATGAAATCTAAATGCAGATCAACAGTTTCTGGTGAAAATTAGCGTACAAATTGAGCTGAGCTGTGAGTATTAAATACACGCTGGATTTTAAGCAGCTGGCAAGAGAGAGAGGAGCCAGGATCGAGGAACAGCATGGAAGTTTTTTGTGTGTCTCGCGTCCGTGAAACGCAGCCAGACCAACACGAAACCATCCTACACACCTAGACAACCGATCGGAGGATGAACACAACAATCTGCACAACCCGAATCACAGCATTCAGCAGGGACGCGGCGCAGAGAGGTGAATTTGGGGAGCGAGAAGCCGCTGGGGATAGGGAACCGCTTTTGCGGGTGGAGAGAGGACGGAGACTGGGGAGGGGGGGAGAATTCGGGAAAAGCACCCCTCCCTAAAAGCAGCTGGAGAGAAAGTGGAAAATTAGAAACGGCCACAGGGACTAAAGAAGGGAGAAAGGAGAAAGGAGAGGGTTTTAATTCCATTAAGATCGTAAACAAGGGGAGCGCAAAGGCTGCACCTCCGCAGCTCCCTACCTGGCGGTGCTCGGGTGGGAAGGGCGGAGTGGAGGCCGGGAGGTCCTCGGGCCACACGGGGAAAGGCGGTTCCACTGCCGGAAGGACATTCGGTGGAGACTGTTGAAGCCACCTGGTCCCGGCAGACCCCAGAGAACGGCTACATTCGCTGGTGCTGGAACAGGGTCGTTGGGGGTGGACCCCGGTGCCAGATGTGTTGTGATTTCCCATCATCCCTGAAACGCTGCTGCTGCACTAGCTCGCGAAGTTTTTCTGGGCCGGGCTGGCACCTCGGCGCAGTCTCGGGCACCAGCAGCAGCAGGGTCCGGCGGGCGTCCCTGGGTGCAGCCGACATTTGGCCATTGCTCATTTGGCCATTGCTCCGGGAGACCCTCCCGCAGAGGGGCGGAGCGGGTCAAGGCCGCAGTCCTTCAGAAGTAAGGGGCCGGGGAAAACAGCCGCGTCTGAGACAAAAGAAGATTGAAAAAGCGAGGAGTGGACGAGAGCTGAAGACAAAGGACAGGTGCGCTGATCCAGAAGAACAGACGGGGTAGCTGGGTGGCACCATTTTAACCGCTCCCGCGCATGCGCATACGCACCTACGAGCGCCGAAACACTCCACCCCAGTAGGCTAGCAGCGCCATCTAGTGGAGACGGGAGCCGTTACACTGAGCCCCGCCCAACTGGGCCAACTTCGCTCTTCAAGAACACAAGTCTCACCGCCGGCTTAGTTTATGGACTATAAAGCGCTTCACAGTCTGACAGCTACAAGAAAACGAAGTAATTTCAGTCCTATTTCAATCTGTTAGCAGGTCCATCTATACAACTGTCTTTTTTTTTTCTCTTTTACACTACTTTTTCTTGAATACAGAAAGAGAAAAAAATCATTTTTATTTTCAATTTTTATTAAAAATATTTTTCTTTAATTTTCATTACTATATTTTTTACGTTGTGTAAATTTTTTCAAATCCTATTTTACTTCCATCATTTTATTTTAGTCAACTTCAGTGTATTCACCTTTTCAAATTTTCAAACGATTTCCTTTTTTTCTTCTTTCTTTCTCTTTTTTCTTTCATTTCTTTTTCTTGAATGCAGAAAGAGAAAAACTTCATTTTTACTTTCAATTTCTTTTTTTTTTTAACGTTTTATTTATTTTTGAGACAGAGAGAGACAGAGCATGAACAGGGGAGGGTCAGCGAGAGGGAGACACAGAATCTG
>NW_024412438.1:371096-378120 GCF_014898765.1 Herpailurus yagouaroundi | reverse complement strand
AGAGAGAGGGAGACACAGAATCGGAAACAGGCTCCAGGCTCCGAGCCATCAGCCCAGAGCCTGACGCAGGGCTCGAACTCACAGACCGCGAGATCGTGACCTGGCTGAAGTCGGACGCTTAACCGACTGCGCCACCCAGGCGCCCCGACAATAAATTTTTATATCGGCTACACATTTTGGCTACACACACCCAAATGTGTTAATTTCACCTGTTCCTTTGTGTTTTATTTTATTGTTTTTAATGTTTATTTTTGAGAGAGAAAGAGTGAGACAGAATGTAAGCAGGGGAGGGGCAGAGAGAGGGGCAGAATCCGACACAAGCTCCAGGCTCCAAGCAGTCATCATAGAACCCTATGTGGGTCTTGAACTCACGTACCGCAAGATCATGACCTGAGCCAAAGTCAGATGCTTAACCAATTTAGCTACCAAGGTGCCCCGGAAAATTGTTTTTATTCATCCTTATTATCTCTCAATTTTTTTTTAAATTTTTTTTTCAACTTTTTTAAATTTATTTTTGGGACAGAGAGAGACAGAGCATAAACGGGGGAGGGGCAGAGTATCTCTCAATTTTTTAAATATAATTTCTTGTCAAGTTGGCTAACATACAGTGTATACAGTGTGCTCTTAGTTTTGGGGGTAGATTCCTGTGGTTCATCACTTATATACAATACCCAGTGCTCATCCCAGCAAGTGCCCTCCTCAATGCCCATCACACATTTTCCCCTCTCCACCCCCCCCATCAACCCTCAGTTTTTTCTCTGTATTTAAGAGTCTCTTATCATTTGCCTCCCTCCCTCTCTGTAACTATTTTTCCCCCTTCCCTTCCCCCATGGTCTTCTGTTAAGTTTCTCAAGTTCTACATATGAGCAAAAATATATGATACCTGTCTTTCTCTGACTGACTTACTTCCTTAGCATACTACCCTCCAGTTCCATGCACGTTGCTGCAAATGGCAGGATTTCATTATTTTTCATTGCCAAGTAGTATTCCATTGTACATATAAATCACATCTTCTTTATCCATTCATCAGTTGATGGGCATTTAGGCTCTTTCCATAATTTGGCTATTGTTGAAATCACTGCTATAAACATTGGGGTACATGTGCCCCTATGCATCAGCACTCCTGTATCCTTTGGATAAATTCCTAGTAGTGCTATTGTGAGGTCGTAGGGTAGTTCTATTGTTAATTTTTTGAGGAACCTCCACACTGTTTTTCAGAGTGGCTGCACCAGTTTGCATTCCCACCAACAGTGCAAGAGGGTTCCCATTTTTCCACAACCCCGCCAGCATCTGTTGTTGCCTGAGTTGTTAATGTTAGCCATTCTGACAGGTATGAGGTGTTATGTCAGTGTTGTTTTAATTTGTATTTCCCTGATGATGAGTGATGTTGAGCATCTTTTCAGGTGTCTGTTGGCCATCTGGATGTCTTCTTTGGAAAAGGGTCTGCTCATGTCTTTCACCCATTTCTTCACTGGATTATTTGTTGTTCCAGTGTTGAGTTTGGTAAATTCCCTATAGATTTTGGATACTAACCCTCATCTCTCAATTTTTGACTATGACTTTTTCACCCAGATATAATTATAAAATGGATGTATTTTGCATTCTTAATAGGTATATATGTAAAAATCATAAACAATGTTCATGTTTTTACATGGTCCTCATAATTATCATTTTTAATAGATGCCTAATATTTCATGGGCTTTTGTGTTCTAACTTAACAACTTGCGGATTGTTGAGACTTTGGTTTCTTTCCAACTTTTTACTCTTACAAAGCATGCGACAATGAACATCTTTCACACATATATGTATATGACCTCTTGCTTCTGTTTGATTATTTCCATAGGGTGGATTCCCAGGGGAGGGATTACTGACCTTCATGGTGTGAACATTTTCATGGCCATTGAAAGGTGCTGCTGTTATGTGTCCAAAAAAAAAAAAAAAAACAAAAAACAAAAAAAAAAAAAAAAAACAAGGGTTGTAACCATTCACACCACACCACCAGTTCATGAATGTGCCGCTTCCCAGAATGCCCCTGCCTTCTTGAAAGAGTGTCTGGGTTTTGCTATAAAGTAATCAATGCAAAAGAGATTCTCAACGTAAATGCTGCTTATAATTTCCTGTTTTCTTTCTGCTTCCACAGTAGAACAGGAGCTCTGGGGCATCTATCACAAGAACGATTCCTCGTCTGGAGCTCCCCATTGGAACGGAGGGACCGATCTAGGGGAAATGTAAGCTTCAGACGACTTCCACAGGAAACAGCCTTAGCTGTAGAGAAATGAATGAGCCCCAGCAGGGTCTGACTCCAAAACACAGGAGTGGAGCCCGATACCGGTGTGTGGGCAAAGTCAGACTGAGCTATGAGTCAGGGATGAATGGAAACATGGAATAATGCCGAGAGTGTCCTCCTGCCGAAGTTCGGAGCGCGTTCTGTAGGCACCGTCCTTAGATACAACTGCACTGGTTTGCTAGAGCTCCCATAACAAAATACCCGGGGGGAGGCTTTGGTTCGGAGGCTGGAAGGCCAAGATCACAGGGTGTGGGCAAGTTTGATGTCTCCGGAAGCCTCTCCCGGTGGCTTGCAAAGGGCCCCTTCTAGCTGTTTCCTCACATGGTGGGTCATCCCTGGGTCTGCATTTATATCCTAAGTTCTTCTTCTTATAAGAACTGCAGTCACATTGGGTTGGGGTCTACCCTAAAAACTTCGTTTGCCCTAAGTATCTCTTTAAAGAGCCCATCTCCAAATTTAGCCATATTTTAAGGGTCTGAGGGGTTACAATTTGTTTTGAATCGGATGGGGCGAGAGGAGGACACACGCACAGTCCAGCCCCTGACAGTTTCAGCAATATCTGTTGCAACTTGGTACACGTAAAAATTTTTAAATGGGTAAGGTTGGAGCTCAGTGGTTAAGCCTCCGGCTTTGGCTCAGGTCGTGATGTCGCAGCTCCTGAGTTACAGCCCCCTGCGCTGACAGCTTAGAACCCGCAGCCTGCTTTGGATTCTATGTCTCTCTTTCTCTCTCTGCCCCTCCCCTGTTCGTGCTCTGTGTGTGTCTCTCTCTCAAAAATAAACATTAAAAAAAAATTTTTTTTAAGTTGGTAAGACTAAGGGCCCCCAGAGGGATAGTATTGACAAATTCACAATTAAGATGGGCACAAAATAATTAGGGAAAAAAAAATCCCTCTTTATATTGTCCTGCAAAGAACATTAAACGGGCATAAATCCTCACTATCACAAAGTCTTTTCGTAATCCCCTTTCTCCCCCCATTCTGTCCACATGCAGAAAACAACCTGCGCACCCAAGTTCCCCGCTGCTTCCCCGCCAGGCGCTTTGTAACGTGGGTTTCGTGAGCCCCTCATGCTCCCGGCGCGGGGTTTCCGCACCGGCCGCTTCTGTGACTCCGCGCGGCCGAGCGCAGGGGCCGGGGGCCGGGGCGCACCGCCGAGCGCGGGGCAGGGGGGCCGGGGCGCACAACCGGGCGGCGGCTGCAGTGCGGCGCAGCAGGTGTCGTGGGCGCGGGAGGCCCCCCGGAGCAAGGAGGCTGGCGGGGGGATCGGATCTGCCCTGGGGTCCCCGAGCCCGCCTCCGCATCCTCACCCCCACCCCCCAAGAAGCCCAGCGTCCCGGGAGCTCCCGCCGCCTCCCCGGGGCTCCTCCCTCCGGAGACCTGGGGGAGCCGCGGGCGGAGCCCTCCTCCCACCACGCCCGGAACCCGCACCTTCTCCGCGGACTGATCCCCACGGGGACCGATGTTGGGCACCACGAGGGAAAGAAACAGGAAAAGAAGCAGCCGCTAGATGTCCCCTCTGCCTCACCATAGAAACGCAGAGCGCGGCCAGCCCCCCAAGTCTCGGTATTCATTTGTCCCCAGCTGGGGCCGGGGGACGGGCTTCACGGCCGCCCCCCGCCCGCCCCCAGTGGGAGCAAATTAGGGAGCGTGGTGTCCAGCCAGAGCCCTCAGCTAGCCCCCGACAAGTGGCCCTCGCGGGAGCTGGAGACCCCCTTGAACGCACCCGCGACCTCACTGCGGCAGCTCCATCTTTGGGGGGGGTTGGAGTCAGGCCTGCGTCCGTCCCAGGTCCCCAAAGGGACACACCCCTGGGACAGGAGAGCGGTCTCCGACAGAGGGGGGGGGGGAAGACTGTGTTGTCTCCGTCCTTCTAGGCGAGGAGAGTCTAGTCTTTCATTTTTGAAGTATTCAAATTGGAGGCAATTGATAGACGTGTAAAATTTACGACTTTCTCCCCTCCCCCAAATCAGTGTCACCACCACTTAGGATTCGTTTCGTTTCAACATTCTTTTGCCGCGCTTTTCCTTGGGGGCGGCGCCCCCCCCCCCGGCGCCTGGCTGGCTCAGTGGGAGTAGCCTGGGACTCTTGATGTTGGGGTGGTGAGTTCCAGCCCCACGTAGGGTGTAGAAATTACTTAAGAAAGACAAACCAGATAGATTTGTTTTTTCTATTCTCGCTTAAACCAGTTATGCTGCCCCACTTGATTCTCCCTTATAAGATAAGAGCTTTAACCTGGGATTATTTTTATATCTTGTAGGGCATTCATGATTTTACCTTTTTCTGAAAATTATCTTTCAGCAATGGTAAAGGGGCAGATTCACTGTGATGTTTAAGGTTACGCCTCAGGACCTCTTCCAAGGCCTTCTACCTAATGCGTTATTTTTCTTAAGGAGCCTCCCTCCCCCACACAACTTGTATTAACTAAACACCCACCAAATCTACATCCACACCTGCTACTGACTGCCAGCCCCCTCAGCCCCCACTAGGCAGTTGAAAGATTTTGATTTTATTATTATTATTTTTAAGTCATCTCTACACCAAACGTGGGTCTCAAACTCACAACCCTGAGATCAAGAGTCCCATGCTCCACTGACTGAGCCATCCAGGCACCCTGAAAGATTTTTTTTTTTTCAAGTAAAATCATAGAAATATAAAATGAGCGCATTAACAATTACTCATTAATTACTCCTATAAAGCAAAAATGTAATGTATGGGATCTTCTCCTTTCTATTTTTTTTAATGTTTATTTATTTTTGAGCGAGTAGGACAGAGTGTGAGCAGGGGAGGAGCAGAGAGAGAGGGAGACACAGAACCAGAACCAGGCTCCAGGCTCTGAGCTGTCAGCACAGAGCCCAACGCGGGGCTCAAACCCACGAACCTTGAGATGTGACCTGAGCCGAAGTCGGATGCTTAACTGACTGAGCCACCCAGAGGCCCCCGAATCATCTCCTTTCTCAACCGGAAAGCAATCAGATGGGTACCAGACAAAAGTCATTTGCGTTTCTATGAACATGGGTCATTTGCAACATCGGTCTTCTCTGTAAACTTCTCTCCCTACAGAGCTGCAAAACAGTCAGACAATGAGGAATGCAAATCCCCACAGAATCAGGAAACTCCACAGAGGGGGTCCTCTGGTCTAGAAGAATCCTAGTATTCCACTGGGAAGGATGCTCAGTATTCGCGCATTTCAAAATCCTCCACTATTTTTCCTTAATTAACAGCAGGAGTTTGAGTAGCAAAAGTCACATGCTGTTTGTTATTTCCCCGAGTGTATTGCTTCTCACGGAGCCTCCCTCCGTGTTCCCCTGTATCCCGATGGCTGGCAACTTGTGGAAATTCTCCCCACGGCCTCCAAAGTGGTGCTTGCTTTTGCCTGGTTGTTGACGCATGTTATGAACGGGGCCAAGAATCATGTGGATGAAGTTTTGGGGTGACAGCGAGGGGTTCAGAGCCGGCGGCCAAGAAAGAATTCTTGAAGATGTCTTTGGTGCAGAAAGGTGATTTTATTAAAGCACGGGGACAGGACCCGTAGGCAGGAAGAGTTGCACTGGGGTCGTGACGGGTAACTCATTATATACCCTCAGGTTGGGAGGGCGTTAGGGACAGAGTAAGTCTCTAAGGCATTTTGGAAGCAAGGTTTCCAGGACCTTGAGGGGCTAGCTGTGCTTTAGAAAAAATGCCATTTATTACTGTTTAGTAAAACCTCAGCCATGAGACCCTTCAGATGTATATCAGGGGGTCATAAGCTTGGATTATGTTTGCCAGCATATATCTTGGGGGAGTTGAGATAAAGGAAGTTTCCAAAGGAATTTTTATGTTGAAGTAGACTTACAGGAACCTCGAGATTGGGATGACGTTAAGCTAAGATTCTCTTTTGCCCCTAGCAAAGTGTCATCATGGAGGCAGCTGAGCTTCTAGAAGGAGGTCACTCTGCCAGTTTCAAGGACTTGTCATTGGGGCCTGTAGGCAGTAAGGGAATTTAATTTTTCATTTGCATTAGTTTCCCATATCACCATGGCAAGCACTCAAACCCCTTTTCTTTGTGCGTGGGTAGCTGGGAGTGTCTGAGGAATATCACACATATCCCATCTGGGGGGTGGAGCCGGGGGGGGGGGGAGGGTTGCTAGCTTGTACTTGGCCCCCAGCTTGCCACATGCTCCCTCATCGCTGTCACTGTTCACCTACCACACGCTGGCTCTGGGGCCTGAGACAGCACTGCCCACATGGGCCAGGTGATGCAGACTGTCCTTGACCAGACTCTACTGTGACATTCTCCCCCGCCTGTGGATTGCTTTCTAGTAAAATAAAGGTCATCGAATTCATTACTAAATTGTATCATTTTTGCCATTTGAGACTCCTTACTTTCTAGTTCTCGGCTTCCAGAAACTTTTCCCTTTAGTCAAACACCTAGCGGTTTTTAGGTCCGCCTCGTCACCCAGCATGTTCAACGGTCGCAAGAAACACCTTCTCCCAAAATGTGCGGTCCTGACTTGAGACCTTTGCTTTTCTTTGTCTCTTTCAAGACCGCCACAGCTCCCGCATGTCACCCCGCAGCTCCTTTCCCACTGTTACCAGACACTCCCATGTAATTCACCTTTTTTCTCATTGATTTATTTTTTTATTAATGATTTATTGACTTTTCAAATTGACATCCAAGTTAGTTAGCAAATGGTGCAACGATGACTTAGGAGTAGATTCCTTAAGCCCCTTCCCCATTTAGCACATCCCCCCACCCA
>NW_024412438.1:342787-370996 GCF_014898765.1 Herpailurus yagouaroundi | reverse complement strand
CTGTCTCCCTCTCTCTCTGCCCCTCCCCCGTTCATGCTCTGTCTCTCTCTGTCCCAAAAATTAAAAAAAAAAAAAAAAAAAAAGAGTCTCTTCTGTTTGGTCCCCCTCCCTGTTTTTGTATTATTTTTGTTTCCCTTCCCTTCTGTTCATCTGTTTGGTCTCTTAAAGTCCTCATATGAGTGAACTTATACGGTATTCGTCTTTCTCGGACTAATTTCACTTAGCATAATATCCCCTAGTTCCATCCACTTGTAAATGGCAAGATTTCATTCTTTTTGTTTGCCAAGTGATATTCCATTGTGTATATAGACCGCATCTTCTTTATCCGTTCATCCATCGATGCATATTTGGGCTCCTTCCCTACTCTGGCTATTGCCGATAGCGCTGCTGTAAACATGGGGGCTCATGTGTCCCTTTGAAACAGCCCATCTGTATCCCTTGGATAAATGCCCAGTAGTGCAATTGCTGGGTCGTAGGGTAGTTCCGTTTTTAATTTTTTGAGGAACCTCCTTACTGTTTTCCAGAGTGGCTGCACCAGTTTGCATTCCCATGATTTATTTTTTTTATGTGAAAAACATTAACATGGTTCTGTTAAAACCATGGGCCCCAAATAGTGTCACCTAGGTTAAGGCCCCAAGTCGGTAAAACGAGACTTACTACCTAACCTAACTGTAATTTCAACCCCCTAAAATGTAACCTTTAACCAGTCAACGTGGGATTTCCTGGTCAGCACTATGAATTTTACTGCTAGACCCCTCCTGTTCCTCTAAGGAGGGCGACCTCGCCTGAAACAATGGATTCCTTGTTATTTCCTTTTCCTCACTCTCTACCTTTAAAAAACTTGCCTTTTCTGGAGCTCCTCTCTACTTGCTAGATGGGACGCTTCCTGATTCCCGAATCGATTAATAAAGCCCATTAGATCTTTAAAATTTGCTCAGGGGGCACCTGGAGGGCTCAGTCAGTTAAGCATCCCAGTCTTGCTTCCGGCTCAGGTCATGATCTCACGGTTCATAAGTTCAAGCCCCACGTTGGGCTTTGTGCTGTCTCCTCCCGTGGCTCTCTGCCCCTCCCCAACTTGTTCTCTCTGTCTCTCTCAAAATAAATAAATAATAAACTTTAAAAATTAAAATAAATTTACTCGGTTGAATGTTATTTAACAGTTCCAAAAGTCGAAAGCAGACGAAACAGTATACTCCCAGGAGGTGAAACTTCATCGCCTCTTTCACCCGGATCCTATCACCTCTTGTAGGTAACCAATCTCATTAATTTTTATCTCCTATCCTGTGTATGTTTCTGCAAAAACAATACAGTATGCTTTCTTATTCTATCTCTTTTTCCTACCAAAATGTAGCTTTGTGTTTTTTGTTTTTTGTTTTTTTTTCATTTAAAAATATGTCCCGGAAAATACTTCAAGTCAGTTAATACAATTAAGGGAAGAAAATTTTTTCCTTATTCTTTTCTAGGTTCTTTGGCTGTTCTAAAAATTAAATTGAGATTGAGATTTTTTTGTGTGTTTGTTTTTTGAGAGAAAGAGCAGGAGAGAGGGTCAGAGGGAGAAAGAATCTTAAACTGGCTCTATGTTCACAGTACAGAGCCCGGTGCGGGGCTCGAACCCACGACCCTGGGATCATGACCTGACCTGAAATCAAGAGTCAGACGCCCAACCGACTGAGCCACCCAGGCACCCTTAAGACAGGTTAACAGGAAAAAAATCAAACAGAAATTTAATGGCGTGTATACCTCCTGTATACAAGGGAACACCCAGGAAAACTGAATAACTCCCTGAAAAGGCTGAAGCTGTCACATTAAAAACAAAAAAAAGGTGTTGGGGATGGGGAGTCACTTACAGGAGGTGACCCGGAGAAGCACAGTAAACAGGAGTGAGGTTGTTATCCAGGTTTACTTGGTGGTCTCCTCCACTGAGAAGTTTCTAGAAATTAGGTCACCCCCCCCCCACACACACACACACCCTCCTCCTGGTACATGGAGGGAGACAGTCTTCCAAATGGAGATTTCCCTTATGAATGCAAAGGTCTCTTACAAAAAGATCACTTCTCAAGTTTTCACAGCTTCTCTCTTGTCTGAGTTCCTTAAAAAAAAAGCCCAGTTTAGGGGTGCCTGGGTGGCTCAAGCATCTGACTCTTGATTTTGGCTCAGGTCATGGTCTCATAGTTTGTGGGATCAAGGCCCGTGTTGGGCTCTGCACTGACAGCACGGAGCCCGCTGGGGAGTCTCTCTCTCCCTTTGTCTCTGCCCCTCCCTCATTCTCTCTCTCTCTCACTCTCTCAAAATAAATAAATTAAAAAAAAAAAAAAAAAAAAACGGGCTCCTGGGTGGCGCAGTCGGTTAAGCGTCCGACTTCAGCCAGGTCACGATCTCGCGGTCCGTGAGTTCGAGCCCCGCGTCAGGCTCTGGGCTGATGGCTCTAGGACTGGAGCCTGTTTCTGATTCTGTGTCTCCCTCTCTCTCTGCCCCTCGCCCGTTCATGCTCTGTCTCTCTCTGTCCCAAAAATAAATAAACGTTGAAAAAAAATTTTTTTTAATTAAAAAACAAACAAACAAACAAAAAACAACAGTTTAAGTAATCAATATGCCAGAGGTGCATTTTGGGGTGGTGTATTTTTCTCCCTTCAAGATCTTCGATTTTTTTTTTTTTTTTTTTTTTTTACAGTTGCAACCTATTGCATTGTGTGACTATACCGGAGTTTATTGACTCAATTGCCTATATTTGAACTTTGGGGGGCAGTTTCCAATACATTGCAATGACAAAGAATGCTGCAGATAACTTCGTGTATGCGTATGTTTGTATTGTCAGGGGTGTAGCCTCAGGATCGATTCCTAGCCGTGGGGTTGCCAGGTCAAACGTTACGTGTGTCTGTGGTTTTGTTGAGATATTGCCAAAATGCTCCTCATCAGAATGACGCCTTTTTTGTGTGTGTGTGCCCCCCGCACAGTATCGGCGTTACTCGTTCCCCACAGCCTTGCCAGGTGGGGAAGCAGAATACGTGACCCCGAAAGTGTGCCTCTTTGGCATAAGGATTATCTTGAGCTGGTGATCTTGAAGAAAACAGTGGATCCGGGAGAAGCTGTGAAAACCAGATGGCAGGGACCCTTCGTAAGAGACTTTTGCATTCGGAAGGGAAATCTCCACTTGCAAGGACGGGTGTCTCCCTCCCCGAACCCGGAAGAGGAGGAGGACCTGAGCTCTAGAAATTGATGGAGAAGGTAAGGACTGAAATCCGCATGACCTCCTCACCCTTGTTTACTGTGCATTACCTGAAAAACCTCCCTTAACCGGCTCTCCCCCGCCCCCAACATCTTTGTCTTTAGCTAGAGATAATATTTAAGATGCTGGCTCGGACCGTTTGGGGGAGTTACTCCGTTTTCCCGGGCATCTCATGCTTACGAGAGGTACACGTATTATTGAACTTGTTTTTCTCCTGTTAAATTATCTTCTATGACGGTGGGGGCGGGTGTGTCTCCACCAGGAACCTACAAGGGTAAAGGACGATTATTTTTCTTCCCCTACACAAACATTTTAACGTTTACCGATCTGATGGATGAGATTAACCATTTTTAATCCCTCCTTCTTAACCGAGTCTCCAGCCAACCACGCCTGTCATTTACCCTCAGGTTTGGAAGCGCCTTCCGGGAGGTTCTAGCTCCACCTGGCGGTGGCGTCTAGTTGCAGGAATTCGTGCCTTTGCGCTTACTTTTCCTACAAGAGCAGCCTGGAGGGGCGTCTGGATGGCTCATCCGGTTAAACTTCCAGCTTTGGCTCAGGTTCATGAGTTCGAGTCCCGCGTTGGGCTCCGTGCTGACGGTCCAGAGCCTGGAGCCTGCTTTGGATTCTGTGTCGCCCCCTCTGCCCCTCCCCTGCTCGTGCTCTCTCTGTCTCTCTCTGAAAAAATAAACGCTAATAATGCCACCCCTTGTCAGCCTGGACATCCTTAAGGATTTCAACCTGTGTCTCTGGGGTACTGCCCTCCAAAAAAAGACACTGAGACAGGGCAGAATATGCCACCCTAACGACACCACTTTGGCATCTTGATCATTTTGAGCTGAAGGCAAGTAAGAAATAGGTACAAGAAAAGCTCTCTGCCCTTTCCCTATTGGCCTAAAAGCAGGACGTCAAGTCATAAAGGTGACCCCCCGCAACCCCCCCACCCCCACCCCCCCACCCCCACCAGGAAGGGGAGAAGTTAATCACTGGCAACAACTCTAGACCCTTAGTCCAGAGATTGTATGTAACAATCCTTACTAAGTAGATTCTATGTAACAATCCTTACTAAGTAGCCCTTACCAGAAGATTCCATGTAACAATCCTTACTAAGTAGCCCTTACCAGAAGATAACATGTAACAATCCTTACTAAGTAGCGCTTATTGGGGCGCCTGGCTGGCTTAGTAGGTAGAGCATGCAACTCTTGATCTTGGGCTCATAAGTTCAAGCCCCACACTGGGTGTAGAACTTACTTTAAAAATAAATAAATAAGGGGGCGCCTGGGTGGCTCAATCGGTTAAGCGTCTGGTTCTTGATTTCAGCTCAGGTCACCATCTCACGGTTTGTGGGTTCGAGCCTCACATCGGGCTCTGCACTGGCTTGGGATTCTCTCTCTCCCTCTCTCTACACCTCTCTCCCTCATGCTCTCACTGTCTCTCAAAACAAATCAATAAAACCTGAAAAGATTTTTAAAAATAAGTAAAGTGATCACATAGGGACAAAGAAAAAAATATTTTTAAAAAGTAGCCCTTCTCGGGGCGCCTGGGTGGCGCAGTCGGTTAAGCATCCGACTTCGGCCAGGTCACGATCTCGTGGTCCGTGAGTTCGAGCCCCGCCTCCGGCTCTGGGTGGGCTGATGGCTCAGAGCCTGGAGCCTGTTTCCGATTCTGTGTCTCCCTCTCTCTCTGCCCCTCCCCCGTTCATGCTCTGTCTCTCTCTGTCCCAAAAATAAATAAACGTTGAAAAAAAAAATTAAAAAAAAAAAAAGTAGCCCTTCTCTTCCATTTATTCTCCCCCCCCCCCCATATTTACTTTCCCGTAATTTGCCACCCTAGAAATTCAAGCCTTTTTCCTTTTTTCTTTGTCTTATCACTTCCCTAAAAATGTGTTATTCTTTTGTGAAGATGCCACAGAAGCCCAAGTTGTGTTGTTTTGTTTTGTGTTTTGTTTTGGGCAACCTTTTCACCCAGCATGGAGCTCAAACTCCTAGAAGCCTGAGTTCTACCCACTGTGAGTTACTCATCTCTGAGCGCTCCCGTGTGAATGCGCGACACGTATGTTAGTATGCTTGTTCATCTGTCTTTTGTCACTCTGCTTCACAGTCCCCGACCTGAGAACCTACAAGGGTAGATGAGAAGAGAAAAGACTTTTTATTTCTTCCCCTACAGAAACGACATTGACTGCGGGCGTCCTGTGTGCAAACAAAGTCACAAGCCTGTTAGGAATGTTGCTAAAACATTGGTGAGAAAGGGTGAGGAAGGCCTGGGAGCCTTAGGAGTTGTCCCTGCTCCTTATCTGTCCCCCTGGCTGCACGGCCCGGCCAGGCTCCCTCCCAGGCAGGTAAAGAGTCTCATTCTCAGCCCTTAGCCTTTTTTGTGGAGGTTGTCTCCTTTGGGGGAGTTTCAGTGTGGTCCTTACTGGCCACCTCAGCGCCTTAAACCATGGGCTGGGCTCCAAGGTAGGACTAGGGCTGAAGCCAGGAGTCCAGCACCCTGGAAGGCACTCAGCATACCAGAGATAAGTAAATGGGTCCACTTACTCTCTTCTTTGGCCCTGCACCCACCTCCGCTGACTCCACAGCCCACATACCCAGAGGAAACAAAACGTTTGCGGTGCCAGCATTTAAAAATTCAGGAAGGTGGGGGGGGGGGGGGCGCCTGGGTGGCTCAGTTAGTTAGGCTTCGGCTCAGGTCACGATCTCACGGTTTGTGAGTTCGAGCCCCCCGAGGGGCTCTGTGCTGACAGCTCGGAGCCTGGAGCCTTGCTTCCGATTCTGTGTCTCCCCCTCTCTCTGCCCCTCCCCCGCTCGTGCTCTGTCTCTGTCTCTCAAAAACAAACATTAAAAACATTTAAAAATAAATAAATAAAAGTAAAAATTCGGGATGTGGGACCCCCCCTGTTCCCCCCATCCGTCTTCCACTTTTCACTTGGCCTGCCCACGAATAACGAGAGGTAACAACGTTCGTGACAGCCCGTGACAGCCGACTAGCCGCAGCAGCTCCTAGGTTATCGGGATTTATCGCATTCGAGTTTTGTAAATGGATCCTTATTCGTCACTGTTTGTTGATGGGCACAGAGTGCCAGACCCTGGGTACATACAACAAACAGAACAACACAAGCTCCCCGCCCTTAAGGAAGCTGGTGACATCAGCTAAGGAGCAGATTTGTGGCAGAAAACTATTGCATGATTTCTATGTAGTTTAAAATTTTTTTTAACGTTTATTTATTTTTGAGACAGAGCATGAACGGGGAGGGTCAGAGAGAGGGAGACACAGAATCCGAAGCAGGCTCCCGGCTCTGAGCTGTCAGCACAGAGCCTGACGCGGGGCTTGAACTCACGAACCTCCAGATCATGACCTGACCGGAAGTCGGCCGCTTAACCCACTGAGCCACCCAGGCGCCCCGCCCCGATTTCTACGTAGTTTAATGACCTACTGCGAATCAACTAGAAACAGAAACTGGGTAGAAGTGTTGTTCTAGAATGACTCAGTGGGTGTGGGTCTCTCCTCCGGTTCCGTTTCCCCCCCTGCATCACTGCTCCCTGGCACGTTGGTTTTCCACCCACCCCTTTCTCTCCTGCAGTCTCCGAGGCTTCGGCCTTTATTCTTGTCTAGCTGCTACCACCCGCTGTCTCCTGAGTTCCTTTCTCCCCGGGGATGTCCGCAGACATGACCAAAGGCATCTTAAAGTCTGCATCCGGGGTTAACACCTCTCAGGATGAGCCCTGAGTGATGTTGAATCACTATATTACACACCTGAAACCAATGTAACACTGTGTGTTAACTATACTGGAATGAAGATAATTTAACTAGAAGACAAATGGGTTCGACTGCTTTCTTTTCACTCCAATGATGAGTCAAAACAGCCATTGCTCGCCCGCTGTTTTTGTGCAGCCTGGGATCTAAGAATGCTTTTTACACTTCTAAATGATTGGGGGGGGGGGGGGGGGGGGCAGGGAATAAAAAGTTCCTTATTTCAGGACATGTGGAAATTATGAAATTCACAAAGAGACCATGGACAGCTCTTGCGTGAGGTGACAGAAAGTGCTTCCCAAATCTTGCCTCATTTGCTTCTAAAAACTTCATTGGGTGAGGCTTTTAGGTGACAGAGACTGACGGGAGAAAACCTTGCCAACGTCAAAGGCTGGAATCAGGCGAGGTCTGCGACCTCAAAGCTGGCAGTCTTTCCAGTACACGACACCCTCTTGAGAGGTCTAAAGGGCACATTCTGAATTATAACCAGTCTCCTTTGTTGTTGTTGTTGTTAATTTTTTTAATGTTTATTTTTAAGAGACACAGAGCACGAGCAGGGGAGGGGCAGAGAGAGGGAGACAGAATCTGAAGCAGGCTCCAGGCTCTGAGTGGTCACTCAACCGACTGAGCCACCCAGACGCCCCATACCCAGTCCCCTTTGGACAGTCAACCGTCGGTCCCGATCCTCCGTGAGGCCATCCATACAGTAATCTTCAAATATCTACAGGCTGCCATTTTGTCTTGCCGGATCTTTGATTCTCAGCTTGACTCTTGGTCTCTTTACCATCCACAACACTTTTATGAACACGTTCCAGTTGGCCTATAATCGCTTTAAAGGGTAGCACCTAAAGCAACCTGATACGGGGGTTCAGTGCCATGAGCGGACGGCCTGCCTCTCTAGGTCTAGACGCTCTGTATCTTTCCATTTTTATTCATGACTTGTTCAACCTTTTGGACCCAGAGGCAGAATCGTCCACTTACTACTATTGAATTTTGGTCTCGAAGACGGAGTGTATCATTTGTGCTGAGATTTTTTTCTTTTAATTCCAGGGTAGTTAACAGTGTCATAGAAGTTTAGGTGCACAATGCGGTGGTTCAACAACCCCATCTATTACTCAGTGCGCTTCTCTTGGTCCCCCTCACCTATATCTCCCACCCGCCTCCCCTCTGGTAACCCTCTGTTTGTTCTGAGATGCTTGAATTCTCGTTCTGCAGCCGAACTTGCCGTTCTCTTTTGCCATCCACAAATTCGATATGTATGCCTTCTGATTTTCACCTGGGTCACTGGCAAAAATGCAGTGGGCTTTACCCTTCCTTCCAGAAGGTGGCACTCATAGGTCCTCCATTTTACCAAGAGCTTCGTATTTGTTTCACTGCGTCCCCTGGATCCTGCTGGGGTGGCAGGCTCAAGTGAAATCACGGTTCAGAGGAAACCCCAGGTAAACATCATTGCTTTCAGTGTCCTCTCTGACACCCACAGGGCCACTTCTAAGAAGACCTTGTTTCCTCCTCCTCCTCTTCCTGAATTCTTTTCCATTCAGGGTCACTGAGAGTGGGACAGTCTACCCGACCTTCTCTCCCCAGCTCTCTCGAGCCCAGTCCTCCCACTTGTCCAGTACTGGTTGTGAATTTGGACAAGTAACTTGGCATGTCTGTGCCTCTTTTCCCCATCTGTGGCCTAGGGATATTAATAATAGCCAGTAAGTAAGTTAATGGATGATGATAATCATTCAACAAGGTACCCCTCAAAAAAGAAAAACTTCCATTTCATGTTAGATTTTTGTTGCGGGGGGGGGGGGGGGCCGGGCTGGCTCGGGCAGTTAAAGCATCTGATTTCGGCTCAGGTCATGACCTCATGGTTTGAGGGTTCAAGCTCTGTGCTGACGGCATGGACCTCGCTTGGGATTCTCTTTCCCTCTTTCTCTGCCCCTCCCCTGCTTGCATGCATTCTCTCTCTCCTCTCAAAGCGAATAAACTTTAAGGAAAAAATTAGGGTTTTTTCCTTAAAGTTGTGCTTCTTCACTTAACACCCCCCCCCTTAAGGTGTCCCCATGCCCCATAAAGCATATTCTCCCTTCATCCAGAAAGGGACCAAACCCATTTCCCCTCCCCTTGATCTGTAGATTCTGTTAAGACAACAAACACGTCCTTGACAAGCATTTTATCTGCAATTACAGTGGGTTCGTGTCTCAAACCACCAATCTCCATAGAATTCCTCCCTTCAAGTGTCACTTGAAAGAAACGTCCACTTGAGTTATTCGCATTCAAGCACGAGCCAACGGTAACTTTGGGAGAAAAGTTAACTATCAGTCTCCGTGGAAGGAGATCTCAAATCTCTTAAGACTATCGGGAAGGTTCTGAATCTCCAAATCACTCTGGAAGTCCCAGTTCGTTTACCACACAGAACTTCAGGCTGTAAACAAACTCAATGTGAAAAATAAACATTTATTACAAAATTAGCCTTGACATTTCGAAATGAAAGCAGGCAGGGTGTTTTCCAACTCAAGGGGACTGTGGTAAGCTGGAGAGGTGACTTCCAAGGCTGGTCACGCATGACTTCTGTTCATCACAAGTGACCGAGACGGTGAGGAACCACTCACCTCAGACCTGACAGGACAATGAGTCACCTCTGCTTCCCTGTGGCCTTGTCTCCGCGTCCCTCCCACCCCGTCTCCCAACCAGGAGGCTGAAACACGCTTTAAAAATCTCTTTCTTACGGAACCATTTCATCATCTCTGCTTTTACTGTTTAATTAAATTTTATCTCCATCTGAAAAAGCTCTTTTTTTTATTGGCCCATCACCCTTAACCGATGGTTTGGCTAGGCTTGTTTTTCCTCTTGGATTCTCGATAGAAAACTCAATTCTGTCAGGGGTTTCCAGATCAGGGAATAAAACCTGGCACAGTGGGGCTTAGTGTCCCCCACAGAAGGAAGTTAAGCAAAATCAACCCTTGAAGACCCCCGTGTTCGCCCTCTCGCTCGTTAATAGACCGGGCGACTACGGTAGAGGGGGAAACAGAAATTTAAGGGCAAAAAGGGCTGTCCAGACGCACAAAGGAAAGCGACGTCAGGCAGGCCTACCTTCCCATCACTCACACGCGGATGGCCTTGCCACCTGGTCTCAAATTACCTTTCCTCTGAACAGCACCCCAGCCCCCAACTCCGCTCCAGTGAAGCAATGGTTGCTGTACCGCTCTGGGGCAGTCTGTTCTCCTTAGAGAAGTCTTTCGATGCATCTGGTTGGCAGAGGGGGGAGGGGAGGGTGGGCACTTTCTCCCCTCAGTGGACCAGACCAGGGAGAACCCCAGGGCACAGAATCGGCTTCCTCCGGGTGTGCTCCCGCAGCAGAGGGCACTCCTCCCGCCGCCAGAGGGCCCCGGAGTGAGGGTCCCAAGCTCAGAAGCTCTGCCTTGAGACTGGAGCCAGGAAGGGGTGGGACAGGGGGCCAGGACCAACCCAGGTTGTTGGGAAGCAGGGTTTCAGGCGCCTTCCTGTTTGTACAAAGGAGCCCAGGAACTTCATTTCCCCATCTTCCCGCGACGAGAGGCTTTGACAAACCAGCAACATCCGGCTACATCCAAACACACACCAACAGTCTCACCAAAGAGCGAAGACGCCCCTGGACACACACCGCATTTCAGCAGAGAGCTAGGACCGAGCGCGCGAATGTGCACGCGCGCGCGCACGCACACGCACGCGCACACACGCGCACACCCCACAGCAAAGAGCTACGACCAGTGCGCACATCCGCACGGCCCTGCAGACGCATCTTAAAAGGGTCCATCCAGTTGTTCCAGCCAAGGGAAGGGTGATGGTCGGAGCTCCCAGCGCCAGCTTCCTTTTCTTTAGATCAGGGGTTTTAAAACCCTTCCGCTCAGTGTCCCCTGAGAGCCCCCCCCCCCTCCCCATGGTCTCCATAACAAAGCTCCGGTTTCTTTCGACAGACACAGGTTTCTTTCTTTCTGCATTCAGGCCGGTGCAAGAGGGTCTCGGGGGCACTTCCCGTGGGAAGACAGAAGAAAGTGGAGTGGGCTGCAGGGGCGGGAGAGACTTGGTGTTGTCACCCCACAACCTCTTCGGTGGCTCGGTCTCCAGTCCCCACTCTGGAACAGTGGGTCCCTCCTCACCACGGGAGGAAAGGGCCCAGGGACCAAACTCCAGATCCCTACTCGGGGTGGGGGGGGGCCGCCGCCACACAGGGGTTATCGAGTGCCTCGCCACTGTTGCCGCGTTCTGGGAAGGGAAGTCAAGGGGCGTGACGCTCAGGGGCTGTTCCCTGATCCCTCGTAGGGATGGGGGACGAAAGCTTTCAAACAAGTCCCGGGCCACTGGGCAATGGCGGGAAAGGAAGGGCGGGATGCAGGGGGAAAGCGTACACAACCACATCCTAACTAAGATAAACGTGGGGACCCCTGGGGGGGCTAGAAGACGCGTAAGGGACCCTGTGAAACTACAGACGCCATGGGCCGGAGTCTGGTAGCACCGGAAGAAGGCAAGCACGGAGGACAGGAGATGAGTCGGACCAGGGTCACACCAGGAATGACGAGGTCTGCCTGAATGCCCCCTGGAGAAATAAAACGCCCAAATCAACCCTGTACACTCTTGTTTAGCTGATGAGCTCCTGAACCTGTAAACACAGGGGAGGAGCCCCTCACCCCCGCAGGGAGACCCTCCCGGTCCCCGGGGAGCACACTCACTTCACTGCGGGCAGCGGGCTGGCTGTAAATCACCTTCTTACTCGAGGTCCTGCGGACAAGCCAGAAGACGGAGACGCTCAGCAACCCCCCCCCCCCCCAACCCGTGCTCTCTTTAACCTCTGCTGGCTAACGTTAGAGGCTCGACCGAGAACTTCACGGAAGCACAGAGCTCTCAGTAGGGAGGGGTGGGTGGAGGGAGACCCGACGAGTGCAAGGTCACAGGGAACGGGGAGAGGTAGACACACAAATGGCCACCCAACCAGGGTGGCCTCTGCCTCCAGCCCCTCCCCCCGGGGCCCGTCTCCACTTCGAACCACACGCATCCTTGTTCTCAACCTCCTTTGGAGACCTCCCAGGACGGCAGGTGGCTCACTCACCCTTTCTTTGTTCCTGAAAAAGAAGAAAGGGGACCGTGAGCGTCAGCGGGATAGGGGCCGGCCGGGCACAGAAGGCTGGGGGGAATGGCACTCATAGGTCACTGGTGCTCACCCGGGAGAGAACCCCTGCACACGTGGGCTCACTATCAGGTCAGTACTCAGATGGCACCCAAGGACCGTGCCCTGGAATGGGGACGATACAAAGGAGAGCCGTTGAGGGCAAGTACTTACTGTCAAAGTAGCCTCGTCTATAGGCGAACCAGATGCCCAAAATCAAGAATCCAAGGAGAATGAGTGTGACAAGGACAGCTGCCACAATGCCCCCCACATTCAACTCCGCTGTGAGACACAAACGAGAGGTCAGTCCTCTGAGGGCTCACTCACGTGACTGACAACACCACCAAAGCCAGGGTGGAAAGCAGACCCCGGGCCCCACCCCAGGCCCGAGCTCAAGCCCCTGCTAGAGCCTTGCTCACCGGCTTCCATGCGCACAGCCTCTGACCTCATGGGCATCCCGTACCCGTTCCGCGCCTCACAGGTGTACTCGCCCGTATCCCAGGCTGACACGGGATCGAAGACCTGAAGGGAGGAAATCGGTTGGCCTCCTGCCGACAGAAGCCAAGCACCTACTTCTGGTGTTTTGTCAGTAAGCTCTACGCCCGACGCGGCGATCGAACTCACGACCCCCGACACCAAGAGCCGCAGGCTCTACAGCAGCACCCCCCCCGATCCTCGTTTTTAAATTGCAGTATCGTGGACATACGCTGTTGCACTGGGGTTTCGGGTGCACGGCAGACGAATTCAACAACAGCGCACCTTATGACACCCTCATCCTGAGAAGCGTCCAAGCCCCCATCTTTAGTCTTCCGACCCTAACGCCAAGCTCATCTTGCTGCTTGTCTTCCCCACCTGCCAGGGCTCTTTGGCCCTGCCCCCCCCCCCCATACCCTTCCGCACCACCCCATCCCTACCAGCTCCCCTGTCTTTTCATTCAGGCTGTAGGAAGAGTTGCTGAAGGCGCGGTTGCCCTTGGGCTCCAAAGGCATCCGGACCCCGTCCTTGAACCAGTAGTACTCAGAAGGGGGGGAGCCATCCTTCTCTGAGCAGGTCAGCACTGCCCGACTCCCGATGGTGGCAGAGGAGGGGATGTGGACCGTGGGCTTGGATGGAGGCACTGCGAAGGGACAGAAGGGGCCCAGCACAAGTTCAGACAGCGCCGCCTAGAGGCCAAGCGGAAGACAACCCCATAGGTCAGCTCTAGCCTCCATCCCTTACCAGGCCCTCTGCTTCCCACTGTGGGAGGGGGGAGGGGGAGGGGCGGGGCTCGTCGCCTCTGCAGCACAGAGACTGAAGCCCCCCCCCCCCCCCCCCCCCCCAGGCGCCCTGGCCATCAGTGAGCTCCAAAGCTCGGCAAAGCCCCTTGAGGACCTGGGAAGCAATGAATGCCAAACCCACACACAAAACGCGTGGGGCACATACCAAGCACAGTGAGCTGGACGCTGACCTCCCCGTACGTGTTGCCGCCATCGTCAGAGACCATGCAAGTGTACGTCCCCGTGTCTTTCCGGGTCACCGAATGGAAAGTGATGCCACTGTGCGAGAAGGTGACTCGGTCTGCATAGGAGGCTACCAGGAGAGAGGAAGGGGCGGCCGGCTGAGTGCGCTGCGGGGCCACGAGAAGCTGGGTGGTGGCAGGGCAGGCCGCGGAAGAGTCCGCGGGACCTGGGCCCCAGGGTGCTCCTCTCCCCCGGGGGTCCGGCCCCGTCAACCCCTCCACAACCTAGGCCACCGGGGAGGAGCTGGGGCAACTCACCCGTGATCTTGTTTTTATAACAAACGAGGCTGGTGATGTCACCATGGGCGAACTTCCACTCCACGCGGGGGTTGGAGAAGCCCGAGTAGGAGCAGGACAACTTGGCGGCTGTGGGCAGCGCAAAAGTGAGCGGGACGAAGGAGTGGCGGCAAACGGAGAAGGAGAAGGGCCCCAAACTGTGTCGGCGGCTCTGCGCTGCCCGCCCTCCAGGCCCCAGGAGCACCTGCTTCCCCCCCTCCGCCCCACCCCACCCTGCACAGCCGCCCACGACTCACGTTTGTCCTCAGGAACTCTGACATCGCGCTCAGAAGTATACACTGCGCCCCTGCCCAACGCCAGGGAGCCTGAGGAGGAGAGGGGTGGGCCATCAGGAGGGGACACCAGGGCGGCCCAGCTGAAGGAGCTCCTGAGGCCGTTCCCGTGGCTTCTCCAAGGTGAAGAGACTCAGGAGATCCAGGCTCCTCCTGGGTCTCACGCCTCCTCACCAATATCCTAAATACCTTCAAATGCTTTTTGCCACAATCGCAGGCCAATACTTCCATTATCAATGGAAAAAAAAAATATTTCTCTCAGATGTACTGTCTTTCATTTTTTTATTTTTCCCTCTGCAACTCCCAATAATCTAATTAGATTCCTAGTAGTCCAGGAACAGCTTCCCAAATGACTTTTCATGGTTCAGAGAAAGCTTCTCAACAAATAATTAATTGCAGTCACTTGTCAGACACTCCTGGCAGGAAGCCAGCAAAGCTGGAGGCAAGGGAGGTGGGTCAGGCAGGCAAGGAGGCAGGAAGGCAGGGAGGGAGGCAGGGAGGGAGGCAGGGAGGCAGGGGAGGAGCAGTAATGGGGATAATAACAATACTCAACATTTGTAGGGCATTTTGTGCTTTTTAAAGTGTTTTCACCTACATTACGCTGTTTGATCCTCAAAACCAGCACGACAGATCAGCAGGACAGGTGTTATTATCCCAGTTTTACATGAGGAACCAAGCCCATGAGACGTAAAGAATCGTGCCTAAGATCACGCAGCTGGGTCTGAGCTGGGGTCGGGACCAGAACTGGGCTAGATCCTCTCCTAGATCTAGAGACGAGATCTCCTCGTGCCCAGTGGAGAAGGAAAAGAAGGGGTGGCATGTGCTGGGGGCACAGAGACGAGGCTGATTGCACGACAGGGTCGCTGGAGGGTCCAGCATTCCAAACTAAGCACCAGGGCCTGGGCTCAGACAGCCGGGCTCTGCTATAAACCTGCCCTTGGACAGTCACTCCCGTCCATGTTTTCCAAGTTCAAATTCACCACCTGGGCTTTCCTTATATCCCTAAGAGTCCTGTCTTCCTTAGATAACTGCAAGCACATTTTTCCTTTACGTAATCACTCGCATAACTGAATACGGTCTCGTGACCTCTGAAGCGCCCTCTTCTCACCCAGAACACGAAAGGTTTGGACTAGATGTTCGCTCAAGTCCTTTAGGGTTTTTGTGGGGGGTTTGGGGACGTTAATGTCTAACGAGGACTTTTATACATACATTTATATCTATCTGACACAACATTGTGACTCCGTCCAGGTACGTATTCTCTCTCCCACTTTACAGATGAGAACATTAAGTGTCTAAAAAAAGTTCTGCATCTAGCCCCAAGTTTTCATAGCTATGAAACGGCAGAGCTGAGAGGAAAACGCAGGTTCTCCCTACACCCCCTCATTATGTCAGACTTTTTATAAACCATGAGGTTTCTCAGAGAGGCCGTGGCTTAATGGGGGGCAGACTGTGTAATAAAATGCCATTCTTTTATCTGTGAGTTATTTATACCAATATTACTTTATATGTGTGCATTTGGCATTACATTTTAATGTCAAATGTATAATCAAATATAATAACACGTAAGAAACTTAAACCAGATAGCCCCTTCCTAAGTCGAAAACTGAGCCCATGGGAGTCTCTTACTCAGCTGTGAGGGGGGAAACGTGGAGAATGAAATGCTTTGATTTTCGCCCGGATCAGCTTTCTCTGCTTCAACGATGGGCACTTGTTTTTTAAGATCCTCACACTTTACAATTTGCTACCCGTGATGTGCAGTGCGATGCTCGAACGAGATCTCTCTTCAGGAATGAAGGACTGACTTGTTGTCATCCAGCCTCTGGGACTTCTGCCAAATCAAAGCCCTCAGCCTATCAGCCCTTTCGGGGACAACAGCGGGAACACTGCGGGGCCCGGGGGCATGCGGTCCACCCGGGCAGGGACAGGGGCAGCTGGCATCCAATGCCTCATCACTGAATGAGAGGAGGGAAGCCCCAGGGAACCCCAGGTCTACTGCCCCAATGCCCCCCCCCCAGCTCAGAACAACGCTGAAAGGCTATTCCCACCCCGTAAAGCTCCCTGGGGAATAGGTTGAAGCTACTCTGCAGCCCGAATTCTCCCTCTGCCCAACCCTGCTTCTTTTCCCTCCCCTGCCCTTCCCGAGCTGTGGACCCCAAGAGCCCGCCGTAATAAATGTCCTGGCACGATAAAGGACATCTCAGAGTCAGCTTCCTTAGACCCAACCTATGACATGACCCAAATCAGGAAGAGCTTCTAATTACACTAAAAACTAGCGTTTGAAATAAAGGGCCGCCAAAAAAGAAATGACAGCACAGGAATTTGGTGATTGTTTCCGCATCACTTCTGACGTCAGCTAAAGTTCTTTTGAGACCTCTCAGACCTCCGGATCTAAAACATTCAGGAACCACACACACACACACACACACACACACACACACACACACACGTCCTCCCCAGCTCCTCAGTGTCCTGACCTCCATTGGCTAGGCTTTAAACCAGGCTTCTCTGGTTTAAAACACTCGCCTGGGTGGCTCAGTGGGTTAAGCATCCGACTTCGGCTAAGGTCACGATCTCACAGTTCACGAGTTCGAGCCCCGTGTTGGGATCTCTGCTGTAAGCACAGAGCCCACTTTGGATCCTCTGTCTGCCCCCCCCCCTTCCCCTCTCGCACTCACTCTCTTGCTCTCTCTCTGTGAAAAATAAACGTATAATAATAATAATAAAATAAAATAAAATATAAATAATAAAAATAATAAATAATAAATAAAATAAATAAATAAATAAATAATAAAATAATAATAAAACAAAACACAGGGCCTGCCCCTCAATGCCATCCCAACTCCCTCAGAGGCAGGACTACAGCTGACTGTCTGTGGCCTGTCAACACTCTCACTCTATTGTGCCTGTGAATCGCCACATGTGTCATACTCGGCCTCACCAGTGCTCCCTCCTCACCGTGGGACACCTCTGCCACCGTGGTCCATGCCTCCCCCCACGCCCTCCCACCTCGCCCCTGAATAAGCCTCTGGAACCAAGCCGCCTGATTCAAATCCCAGCTCCGGTACCTACTAGGCTGTGTGACTGGGCAAGCTACCTTAGTCGCTTTGAACCTCAGTTCACCCATCTGTAAAGTGGGGATAATAACAGTTTCTACATCAAAGGGCTGTGGTTGAGTTAAACAAGCTAATACAAATAAAGTGCTTTACAACAGGAAGCAGCAAACAACTATTATATCTTATTATTATTATCATCATCATCTGCCCATAGGTTCTTCTCCACACACTTAATTGTTGACTTTAAAACTTTCTTCAATAAGACATATAAATAAATATAAACACTGCCTGAAAAATGCTTATGTTCCAGCCCACCAAACCACCTCTCCTCTATCATTGCAATTGTCGTGGAAAAGCTAACTCTTCTCTAGAACCTTCCCAGGTAGACCAGCAGAGCGGAGGGCTTCCCCTCACTGCACCCCATCTCCATCAGGACACCCAGGCTCTTGCCCATGGCCTTCATCTATGTTGTATTTCCCTTGCCTCCTCATCCCCCCACCCCCCAGACCTATACTTGGCTCAATGACACACACAGTAAACCAAAATAGAAGGAAAGTTCACCCTTTCACCACGATGCTTAATTTACTACAAGTTCGCAGTAAGAAAAGCCACAAAGTCAAAGGCATCAACAGATTTTGGACCCTTTCGTGTACAGAAAACCTGCACTCAATCTCGCACACCTCTCTAGAGGGACTCCTCTCCTCCCTTCCTCCGCAAACTTTTATTTATTTGTTTGTTTGTTTGTTTTAGAGAGAGGGCAAAAGCGAGTAAGGGGCGGAAAGACAGAGAGACACAGACAGACAGACAAGGGGGGCTCACCTGAGGCTCATGCTCACCCGTTGAGGGGCTCAAACTCATGGAACTTGAGATCACGACCTGAGCCAAAGTCAGACGCTTAACATGAGCCACCCGGGTGCCCTTCCTCTGCAAACTTCTTCAAAGAAGGCGTCTACACACAGTTTCCAGCCCAACACAATCACCGCCCCACCTACCGCAATATGTCTTTGGCTCTCACCTTGGAATGAAAATTGCTTTTACTAAGATCCCCAGTCATTCGCTCCTCAACTCTATGATGCCCTGATTATACGACAGAACAGCGATTTAATAACAGCTCCTTGGGGGGTGGGGACATCATATTAAATGTATAGTTAAGCTGTACGTCGCATCCCAATTTCCAAAACATTGAAGTAGTCTTAGAATTAAGGACAGCCACAATTGGCTTTTTCAGTTCCCTTCAGGGGCCCCTGTAAGAGGCCTGGCCCCGCCGACCACTCCCTTCCTCAGAAGTCACGCCGCCCTTCTGGTCATCCCCACCACTGACGAGTTTTCTCATTCTCTCCCTTGAACCATGCTTCCTCTGTGGATCCCTTAATGAGTGCTCCCCAGCATTCTATCCTGGGCCTTTTCTCCTCTCCACGTTCTCTCCAGGAAATCTCGAACACCACCCCAAAACTCATCTGCACCCACACGCGGCCCCCTCCAGTCCCCGCCTCCCACCTGAGCTGCAGGCTCCGGGTGGAGAAGCCTCCTGCCCTCGTCCCCGGAGTCCCCACACCCCTCCCCATCTGCCGCCCGCTCCCTCCTCCTCCTCCTCCCCCAGGTCGGTGGTGTCACGGTGTATTCCCATGTATTCCATCCGTCATCATCAGTCAAACTGGAAGCCTTCCGGCAGCCACCACGTCTCCCCTCCTCAAAGAGCAAGCATTGGCATCGTCCCCTCCCAAATCTCCCTCAAACTTTGACCGTCACTTCTTAGCACCATCATCGTCTGATGAACCACAACTCGTCTTTCAAGCACACTTGGGTGTCTCTGCCTCATTTAATCTTAACCCATTCAGATCCACCCTCCATCCCAGGGCCGGAGGAAGGGCTAGTATTTACTGAGCACTTACTCTGTGCCAGGCAGTGCTGCAAGCATATTACATGGTCTGTCTCTTCATCCCTGCCACCTTGGGAGTGGGGCGATACTGTTTATTACCATCATCTCTATTTTCTTTTTTTTTAATTTGTTTTTTTTCAACGTTTATTTATTTTTTGGGACAGAGAGAGACAGAGCATGAACGGGGGAGGGGCAGAGAGAGAGGGAGACACAGAATCGGAAACATGCTCCAGGCTCTGAGCCATCAGCCCAGAGCCCGACGCGGGGCTCGAACTCCCGGACCGCGAGATCGTGACCTGGCTGGAGTCGGACGCTTAACCGACTGCGTCACCCAGGCGCCCCATCATCATCTCTATTTTCTACACGGGGAAACTGAGGCCCCGAGCAGCAAAGTGCTGGTGCAGATTCCAATCCAGGCAATTCCTGGGGCCGTGCTCTGCTCCAATCCGCCACACAGCCTTCCTAAAAATGCCAATCTGACACTTGCTTCAAGCTTTCAAGGATTCCACATTGCCTCTCAGATAAAATTCAACGTCTTGGGGGCGCCTGGGTGGCTCGGCCAGTTAGGCACCTGACTCTTGATTTCAGCTCAGGTCACGATCTCATGGTTCATAGGATCGAGCCCACGTTGGGCTCTGCACTGAGAGCACAGAGCCTGCTTGGGATTCTCTCTCCTCCCCCCCCCCCCCCCCCCCCCCCCCCAAAATAAATAAACAATTAAAAAAAAAAAAAAAAAAAAAAAACACCAAATTCTTCATCAAGGCAGAGGCCCAGCAGTACCGGACCCTCTGAAAGCCTGTCTGCTCTTGGCGTGTTTCCCCCTCTAGCAGTACAGAGGACTTAAAATTCCCAGCAAAGAGCCATTTCACAACGTCTGCTTTGCTCCTGCCATTCCAGCTTTGTAGAACACCCTTTCCCCTCTTTCTCCCTCTGGTCAGCTATTCATCCACGTTATTTTCCAGGAAATGAGCTACCAACCCCCGATCCTACCAGAGCCAGCTTCAGACCTCTTCCGGAGGCTTGAACTACCCCATGCAACACACGGGTGAAGTACTTCCCACGTTATGATGACGTCATCTGTGCACATAAGTCTCCCCTAGCAGACAGTAAACCCCCCAGGGAACAGGGACCATGTGTTATTTATTATTCTGAGTACTCCGCGCTCAGCAGAATGCCTGGTACAAGTTGACATTGAACAACACAGAGCCTTAAACGAATTAGGTCATGGCAGACCATTCACCATAACATCTACTGTTAAGGTTCATCTACAAAGATAACCCCGGTTTTCACACTGGCAGATGGGGCACGCCCAAATGACGAAAAAAACAAATTTGATCCAAAGCTCAATCTTTTTTAAAAGTTTAAGAAACTATTCTTTCGGGGGGGGGGGGGAATGACTATTCCATCAATCTTTTTGTAAAAACTTAGTTTCAGGGGCACCTGGGTGGCTCAGTCGGTTGAGCGTCCGACTTCAGCTCGGGTCACGATCTCGCAGTCCGTGAGTTCGAGCCCCGCATCGGGCTCTGGGCTGATGGCTCGGAGCCTGAAGCCTGCTTCCGATTCTGTGTCTCCCTATCTCTCTGCCCCTCCCCCGTTCATGCTCTGTCTCTCTCTGTCCCAAAAATAAATAAAACCTTAAAAAAAAAAAAAACAACAGTTTCAGAACATAAAAATTAAGTGTTTTTTTTTTGTTTGTTTGTTTGTTTTTTTTAGTTTATTTTTGAGAGAGAGAGAGAGAGGAAGAGAGAGAGTGAATCCAGGGCAGGCTCCACACTGTCAGCGTGGAGTCTGGTGTGGGCCTCAAACTCATGAACCGTGAGATTATGACCTGAGCCAAAACCAAGAATGGGACCCTTAACCTACTAAACCACCCAGGCACGCTAAGAATTGTGGGTTTTTTTAAAGATTAAAAAAAAATTTTTTTTTACGTTTATTTTATTATTGAGAGACAGAGTGAGACAGAGCATGAGCATGGGAGGGGCAGAGAGAGAGGGAGACACAGAATCCAAAGCAGGTTCCAGGCTCTGAGCTGTCAGCGTAGAGCTCGAAGCAGAGCTCAAACCCACCAACTGTGAGATCATGACCTGAGCCGAAGTCAGACGCCCAACCGACTGAGCCACCCAGGCGCCCCAAGATCTTTTTTATTTAAAAAAAAAATTTTTTTAACATTTATTTATTTCTGAGAGACAGAGAGAGTGTGAGCAAGGGAGGGGCAGGGAGAGAGGGAGACACAGAATCCGAAGCAGGCTCCAGGCTCTGAGCTGTCAGCACAGAACCCAGTGTGGGGCTGAAACTCACGAACTGTGAGATCACAACCTGAGCCGAAGTCGGACACTTAACCGACTGAGCCACCCAGGCACCCCAAGATGTTTTTTATTTTTAAGTAATCTCTACACCCAACATGGGGTTTGAATTCACAGCCCCAAGCAAGAGTCACATGCTCCACTGACTGAGCAGCCAGGCGCCCCCCCAAATTAAGTGTTTTTAAATTTGCTTCATAGTTTTGTAATACAATCGGAGTACTCTGCACATGAGCAATTTCCAACTGGCATTTTGCAACAGGCACTAATTTTTTTTTAAGTTTATTAATTTTTTTTGAGAGAGAAAGAGAGTACACATGAGGGAGGGGAAGAGAAAGGGAGACAGAGAATCTCGAGTAGGTTCTGCACTGTCAGTGCAGAGCCCCATGCGGCACTTGAACTCATGAACGGTGAGATCATGACCTGAGCCGACTGAGCCATCCAGGCGCCCCGAGGGACTTGTTTCTCCGTGTGGGTTGCAGTGCTTACAGACTGCTTTCCTGCATCCAGGGAGGTGTGCAGAGACAAAAGAGGAAGTTGCAGGAGGTTTTCTGATGCAAGGTCTAAACCAGCAGCACGAAGTGGGGGAAGGATGTGAATCCATTTAAAACATCCCCACTGGGGGCGCCTGGGTGGCTCAGTCGGTTGAGCGTCCGACCTCGGCTCAGGTCATGATCTCAGTCTGTGAGTTCGAGTCCCACTTCGGGCTCTGTGCTGACAGCTCGGAGCCTGGAGCCTGCTTCGGATTCTGTGTCTCCCTCTCTCTCTGCCCCTCCCCTGCTCACGCTCTCTGTTGCTCTGCGCTACAAAGTGAAGCCTGCTTAGAATTGTCTCTGCCCCTCCCCTGTTCATGCTCACTCACATGCTTGCACTCAGGCTCTCTCTCTCTCAAAATAAAGAAGCTTAAAAAAAATGTGACTGTGTCTGAAGACAAGGCCTGTCACAAGACAATTACATTAAAATAAGGCCCGTATGACACGCCCTAATCCAGTGTGACTGGTGTCCTTTATACAAAGAGACACCAAGGTGCTCATACAGAGGACAACCAGGGACAGAGTGGCTGCCTGCAAGCCAAAGAGAGAGCCTCCAGAGGAAACCAACCCTCACACCGCAGTGGTCTTGAACTTCAAGCCTCTAGAACTGTAAGAAAATCAGTCACTGTTGTTTAAGCCCCCACCCTCACTCTCCCCATCCCTGTCTGTCCGTGATACGTCGTCGTGACCATGGCCCAGGCCGATGAATAGAAAGGTCTCAGCTGGACATCAGCAGTGAACATTCTGGCTGAATCCCCTGAATACCTAAGCCTTGACTTAGGTAATTATGATGACATTTCCACACAATGGAAGAATCAACGTTCTGCTCTGCAAAGAAAACCATCAACAGAATGAAAAGGCCGCCTACTGAATGGGAGAAAATATCTGCAAATCACTTATCTAATAAGGGATTCATATCCACGAAAGTTGAGAACATACAAAGAACTCACAACTCACTAGTAAAACAACAACAAGAACAAAACGCAATCCAATTAAAAACTGGGCAGAGGATCCATATAGATGTTTTTCCAAAGAAGACATCCAGATGGCCAGCAGGTACATGAAAAGATGTTCAACATCGCTAATCATCAGGGAAATGCAAATCAAAACCAAAATGAAATCTCACCACGCGTTATTATCAGAGACAAGAAGTAACACGCACTGGCAAGGATAGAGGAAAGAGAACCCTTGTGCATGCTGCTGGGAACGTAAACTGCTGTAGCCACTATGGAAAATAGTATGGGCGGTCCTTGAGAAATTAAAAATACAAATACCGTATGATCCAGCAATTCCACTCCTGGGTGTCTATCTGAAGAAAAGAAAACCACTGCTTACGAAAGATATATGCACCCCATGTTCATTGCAGTGTTATTTACAATAGCCAAGATATGAAAACAACCTAGGTGTCCATCGATGAATGGATAAAGGATATGTGGTCCACACATGTAACAGTTTATTATTCAGCCATAAAGAAGAATGAAACCTTGCCATTTGTGTTAACATGGGTAGACCTTGAGGCCATTACGCTACATGAAATAAGTCAGACATGGAAAGACAAATACCATAGGACCTCACTTATATGTGGGATCTAAATTAAAAACAAAACTAAGCTTGTAGATACAGAGAACAGATTGGTGGTTCCCAGAGGTGGGGGATGGGGGGTGGCAAAATGGTTGATGGGGGTCGAAGGTTACAAACTTTCAGTTATAAAGTAAGTAGGTCATGGAGACATAATGTACGGCATAGTGACTACAGTTAATAACACTATATTGCAGGGCGCCCGGGTGGCTCAGTCAGTTGAGCATCCAACTTGGGCTCAGGTCATGATCTCGCGGTTCATGGGTTTGAGCCCCTACATCGGGCTCTGTGCTGACAGCTCAGAGCCTGGAGTCTGCTTCCAATTCTGTGTCTCCCTCTCTCTATGCCCCGCCCTGTTGTGCTCGGTTCTCTCTCTCTCTCTCGAAACTAAATAAACGTCAAAAATTTTTTTTTAAATAACACTGTATTATATCTCTGAAAGTTGCTAAGAGAGTAGATCTTAAAAAGTTTCCATCACAAGAAAAAACAATTCTGTAACTATGTATGGGGATGAATGTTAACTAGATTTACTGTGGTAATTCTTTTATCATCTATAGAAATATGGAATCATTATGATGTGTATCTGAAACTAATATAATGCTATGTCAACAAGAAAAATAAATAACTAAAAGGAAAGAATCAACAGAACTCCTGAAAACCTTTTTATGAGACTTGTCCTATACTTTCGATTACAGTTGACCTTTGAATGACACAAGTTTGAACTTCACGGGTCTCGTTATAACACAAAATTTTTCTAATACAGTACAGTATTGTAAATGTATCGTCTCTTACGATCTTAACTTTTTTCTCTAGCTTAATTTATTGTAAGAACACACTATATAATACATATAACAAAATATGTGTTCATCAGCTATTTATGTTATCAGTAAGGTTTTCAGTCAATAGTAGGTTACTAGTTTTTCGGGAGTCAAAGAGTTATGCACTGGTTTTCTTTCTTTCTTTTTTTAAAATGTATATCTATTTTTAGGAGAGAGAGAGAGAGAAGACAGAGAGTGAGCAGGAGAGGGGCAGGAGATAGAGAGAGATACAGAATCCGAAGCAGGCTCCAGGCTCGGAGCTGTCAGCACAGAGCTCGATACACGGGGCTCAAACCCATGAACCTCGAGATCACGACCTGAGCCGAAGTCAGCTGCTCAACCGACTGAGCCACCCAGGCTCCCCTGCACAGATTTTCAACTCCATGGGGTTGAGACCCCAAAACGCATGCGTCGTTCAAGGGTCGACTGTAATCATATCTAAATTCTAGGCACATATTACTGAACACGACCAAATGAATAAAATAGGAGCAAGAATAACATAATATTAGCAGTTAGCATTTCTCGAATACTTACCACATGGCAGGACTCTTCTGAGCCCTTTACGGGATTAATTCATTTGATCCTTGCCATGATGCCATGAAATAAACACTACTGTTGCTCTCATCTTCCAGATGAGTTCACTGGGGCACGTAAATTAAGTAATTTGCTCAAGTACAAAGCTAATAGGTGGCAGAGTAGGAGTCTAACCCTGGTAATCTGGCTCCAGTATGATACATTATCAAAAACTATGTAAGAAATACATATTGCCATCTCAAAGGTCAAAGTAGATCAGAAGTATGTCCAAAATGTACAAGCAATAGGTAGAATATGACCCTATATTTATAAATAATAAAAACAATCCGAGTATATGCATAACAAAATCTCTAAGAATAGATTCCAAGCACTAGACAGTGCATATCACCTGAGACCGCAGGCAGCTTTTCTTCTCTATGTTCCATAGCTGTGTAATCAGCAAGCACGGGATTAAGTGTTTTAATTTAGAGAAAAACGCGGGGGAAAGGGGATGAAAAAGGGGGAAAAGAAAATCAGATCACAAGAAGGAGAGAAGAAGAAACAAAGCCAAAAAGGAGAGGCAAAAACGTTGATTAAACAAAACCTTAATTTTTTCTAACGTTTATTTATTTTTGAGAGAGAGGGAGACAGAGCGTCCGACTTCGGCCAGGTCACGATCTCACGGTCCGTGAGTTCGAGCCCCGCGTCAGGCTCTGGGCTGATGGCTCGGAGCCTGGAGCCTGTTTCCAATTCTGTGTCTCCCTCTCTCTCTGCCCCTCCCCCGTTCATGCTCTGTCTCTGTCTGTCCCATAAATAAATAAAAAAAGTTGAAAAAAAAAATTAAAAAAAAAATCACTATGTATCTGAATAATAAAACAACCGTGGCAAATTATTATTTTCCAGAAGCAGACGCACGGATCTATCTCATCCCTTCCAGTTTTCTTACATTGTGACTGAAGTGGATTCTAGGTTTCCTCCTCTTGAATCTGGGCACTGTCTTGTGACTGCTTCGACCAATGGAGTGTAATGGGAGAAATGACACAGTGAGCCCTCCCATGAAGGTGGGTGCCATATGCATTGTCTCCTTAGATTCTAATTGCAAAAACCCCATGAGACACAAGTTCTATTGTCACCATCCCATGTTCCAGATGAGAACACTGAGCTTAGAACAGCTGCTCCAAATCACACAGCTATAAGCAGCAAAGTAGAAAGGGAATCTTGTTGTTTGTTTGTTTGTTTTTTAAGTAATCTCTATGCCCAACATGGGGCTCAAAGTCACAACCTGGAGATCAAGAGTCGGATGCTCTACCAACTGAGCCAGCCAGGTGCTCCATGGTGGGAAGGGCATCTTAACCCAAGTCTGCCTAATTCCGAGGCTCTAAAACCATGATACTACCGGGGCTCAGTCAGTTAGTTGGCTCAGGTCATGATGTCATGGTTCATGGGTTTGAGCCCTGCATTGGGCTCCGCTCTTACAGCAGAGAGCACACTTCAGATCCTCTGTCTCCCTCTCTCTCTGCCCCTTCCCCACTCACTCTCTCTCTCTCTCAAAAATAAATAAACATTAAAAAATAATAATAATACAGGGGCGCCTGGGTGGTTCAGTCAGTTAAGCATCCAACTTCAGCTCAAGTCATGATCTCACAGGTCATAAGTTTGAGCCTCGCATTGGGCATTGTGCTGACAGCTCGGAGCCTGGAGCCTGCTTCGGATTGTGTCTCCTCTCTCTGCCCCTCCCTCGCTCGCGCTCTGTCTCTCTCAAAACTAAATAATCATTAAAACTCAAAATAATAATCATAATCATAATCATAATCATAAACTATGATGCTACAGAGCATCTCCGTCAGACAAGCAAGAAAAGTCTACTCGTCCTTCAAGATCCTTTTCAAATGCCCCTTGACCCACTATGACTTTTCCCAGTCAAAATTAATCTTCCCCAACTTCTAGGAATGTAGCCTAAGAAAACACTCAAGAGTTAAGCTTAAAGATGGAATAATTTCATGTTATTTAGCACAGCAAAGAAAAAGAAAACCTCAAAGTCCAACAATAGGTGAACAGTTCATTATGACACAGCCATACAGTAGAATAGGATACAATGGATTTTGTTTAAAGCATATTTTGCTTAAATATATACAGATACCACATTATTCATAAAGGAAAGACTACAATTAAACACCAACAGTATTTATCTCTTGATAATAGGCCTACGTGTGATTTTCTTTTCTCTATATTCCTGTTTCCCCATTTTTCTACACTGAGCACATATTGTGTCTCTCTCTTCTTTTTTAAGAAGTATATATGTATATTTTCTTAATGTTTATTTATTTTTGAGAGAGAAAGAAAGGCAGAGAGAGAGGGAGACACAGAATCCGAAGCAGGCTCCAGGCTCAGAGCTGTCCGCACAGAGCCCGATGTGGGGCTCAAACTCATGAACTGTGAGATCATGACCTGAGCCGAAGTCGGACGTCAACCGAGCCACCCAGGCACCCCTATTGTTTCTTAATAAAAATTTATTGTTTTGAAAAATTGATCTCTTCCCTTTTATGCTCCCCATTTTGTACTTTGAGTGCAGCCACTGGCACCCTCTTGTCAGTCTACGCCTGTAGTTCCTGGAGGAGAGAATCTGTAGGTCCCCAGCTCCTAGCACGGTGCCTTGCCAGCGAAGATGCTCCATGACCCCTAACTGAAGCACGCTGTGAGGACTAGGTGGTCACAGAGGGCGGAGGCTTCCAGCTAACAGAAGCCAGCAAGCATCCCTGTACATGTAGACCAAATCCACCACAGAAAAGCTACTTCCTTCTACTACTTTATTTTTTTTTTTATTTTTTTTAATCTTTATTTATGTTTGAGAGAGAGAGACAGAGTGTGAGCAGGGGAGGAGCAGAGAGAGAGGGAGACACAGAATCCGAAGCAGGCTCTGGGCTCTGAGCTGTCAGCACTGAGTCTGATGCGGGGCTCGAACTCGTGAACCACGAGATCATGACCTGACGACCTGAGCCGAAGTCAGACGCTCAGCCGACTGAGCCACCCAGGCGCCCCTCCTTCTACTACTTTATTAAGAAAACTTTGAGGGCGCCTGGGTGGTTCGGTCGGTTAAGCATCTGACTCTTGATTTCGGCTCAGGTCATGATCTCAGGGTCGGAGAGATCAAGCCCTGCCTCGGGCTCTGTGCTGCTGGTGGCAGAGCCTGCTCGGGATTTTCTCTCCCTCTTTGCCTCTCCCCACCCTCTCAAAATAAATAAATAAACTTAAAAAGAAAGAAAGAAAGAAAACTTTGTTTCCTCTACACATCCTGTCCATTAGAATGTTCCTTAAGTTGCTTTTCTGCCATGAGTTTGTTTGAATTCTTTTTTTTTTTTTTTTT
>NW_024412438.1:335616-342687 GCF_014898765.1 Herpailurus yagouaroundi | reverse complement strand
CGCGCCCGCCCCCCCCCCCCCCCCCCCCCCCCCCCCCCGCCCGCCGCCCCCACCGGGGCGCCCCCCGCCCCACAGGAGCTGGAGAATGAGGGGGAGCCCTCACCTCCAAAAAGGTTACTCCCGGGTTTCCTGATGTGAGCCAATCGTTTCCAATACCCCCAGCTCTCCTAAGAACTTTTTTTTAATGTTTACTTATTTTTGAGAGAGAGAGAGACAGAGGGCGCACAAGTGAGGGAGGGGCAGAGACGGGGAGACACAGAACCCGTAGCAGGCTCCGGGCTCCGAGCTGTCAGCCCACAGCCCGACGCGGGGCTCGAACTCACGGACCGCGAGATCATGACCTGAGCCGAAGTCGGACGCTCAACCGACGGAGCCCCCCAGGCACCCCATCGCCTCAGAACTTCCAGATAGCAGGTGTGGTCTCTGCTTTGTCCCTACTCTCCAGCACAGGGCTGGAACACGGTGGACACCAATGTTCACCGGATTAACAAATGAACTTGACAAAGCAATACACCATCAGGACCTGGCCCTAGGGCTTCCACCCCCGGTTTGCCCTTTCCTCCCCACCGGCCACCCTGTAGAAGACGGAACTCGCTCCTGGGGGTTAGGGTAGGACGGATAAGGAATGCAGGGGCAAGAGGAAGGCTCTGTGAGCCCGACAGGCTGGGCTAAGTCTAAACAGCCCTTCTTGGCTGCGCTTAGAGTGACGTCAGTGGCTAGCCCGGTGGGCCCTCAGGAGGGCAGAAGGTGGAGCGGGCAGTCTGGGACAGGAGAGCTCTCACTGGAAGGCTCCCTCCTGACCTCGCTCGGCAGCATTCCCAGTTCTACCTGCTGGGCTCCTCCCCTCCCCCACCCATCTCCCCATGACAAGGCCGTGCCCGCCCACCCAGGGCTGCTCGCTCCAGGGGCCTGGCATCACACTTCCCGGTCGGCCAGCTGCTTCCTCCTGTCCTATCCCCACATTGCAAAACAAATACCACAGCCGGACTTTAGACAGAAACCCTGCTTATCAGGGAGTCCCAGACAGATGAACTCTGAGTTTTCAACGCCTGGCAAAGCCCAGCACGCATCCACTCACGCGGCTTCCCCCCCCAGCCCCCTCACAACGCCGCACCCTCGTCCACAATGACATCTGACGGGCCGTCATCCACATCTTTCCTGGACCGCGGCAAAGGAAGCTCGTCTGAGTCGGGAGGTCCCCAAGGTCTCCTCTCCTTGATGCTAACAGAGGCGAAAAACCAGGCCCACCATTTCCACTTGCGGCCACACAAAACGTGTGTAGCTTTTAAACCTATCTCTGAGCAAGGGTGCCAGTGTCCGCAGAACAGGTGGCCCTCGACCCGGTGGACTTGGGGGGGTGGGGGGGGGTGGGTCCTATTGACCAAGGCCACGGCACCCAAAAGGAAAAGATCTCCAGGGTATCCCAAAGCGAATCAAACGAGGAGCCTGATGTAGTAGAAAATCTGTAGTGTGCCTCATTTGGTGTAAGAAAGGGCAGAAACAAATACATATTTATATGTAATTGTGCCTGTGTAACAAAACACTGGAAAGAGACATAAGAATCGGGGGGGGGGGGGGCGCCTGGACTGAACCTTCTACATCCTTCTGATTCTCAAACAATGTATTAACCTGTTCCTTTTCGTTGCAGGAGCTCCACCCCAAACCAAAACCAGGCCGGAGCCCCCTGGCAAACCAGTGAAAGAAACCAGACAGAAACATGGTGAAGTGAAAGTGTCCTGGGGCCTGGAAGTGAAGACTGAGGCAGAGACACTGGAATCCCATCCCCGCTCATTTCCTAGTTCCTAGTTCCTGCTGCCATCAGCCACTAGGCTTCAGGTTTCCAGGGAACAATTCTTTCCTGGGAGTAGCAACTGGCAGGCAGAGGGAGGGGAAAGGCGAAGTGAAGCTCAACAGTAAAGCTGGAAGGGCTTGGGAGGGAACTGTCCCTGGAGAACACCGGCGCTCACAGGCGGACCCAGACACAGGGCCAGCAGCCCCTCCCTCCGGGAACGGCTCAGTGGGGACACCACCCTCAAGGAGGGGTGAGGAGGAAGGACCAGGGTTCCAGCCCAGGTTCCCCTTTCTTCCCCGTGGTGACACCAAAAGCCATCCTCGTCACACAGGACCCTGCTAAGCAGAAATGCCTCTCCCTGCTTGGGAGATGGCTGGAAACTTCTAAGTGCAGGTTCCCCAGGGAGAGGGAGACCGTGTTCTCCATCACTGGTTGGCTTTTCCCCAGGCCCAGTTCCCTCAGTGTTTGGGCTCCCATCCCTGGCCAACAGCCCGGGCCTTCCTCTCCACTGAGCTCCCCGGGCTGGGGCTGGACCTTTGCTTGACTTGGAGAATATCCTGCCCTTTTTCTTCTTCCTCTCTGATGGGCAGCAGCCCTGATGGAAGAGAGAGCATGTGGGCACCCACATACGATGCAGACATCCCAGGGTCACAGGACAGGCCAGACACCCGAAAAACAGCCTTTAATGGAGTGCCTGGGTGGCTCAGAGGGTTAAGCGTCCGACTTTGGCTCGGGTCGTGATCTCGCGGTTCGTGGGTTCGAGCCCCACGTCAGGCTCTGTGCTGGCAGGTCAGAGCCTGGAGCCTGCTTGGGATTCTGTGTCTCCCTCTCTCTCTGCTCCTCCCCTGCTCATGCTCTATCTCTCTCTGTCCCTCAAAATTAAATGTAAAAAAAAAAATTTTTTTTAATGTGACATGGTCAGTTCCCCCATCCCCTGGACATGTTACTTCCCAGGACCCACAGTCCTGTCACGCGGATGCAACATCACATCAGGTTCCCTGCGAACCATCTGAATCCCTGAAGAGACTGGAGGACGTCCCCAAGCTCAGGACGGTGCTACTACAATTCTTTCAGTGCCAGTATGCGATTACTGGGGGATGTCACGATGCACAACAGTAGGAAGAGAGAAAAGGGAAGAGGAAGAGGAAGAAGAACGTGGCTCCAGCAAGCTTGTGAACCCGACACACTCTGTCACAAATAGAGTCAGCGCTGAGAAACTTCTGGGTCTGGGGAAGGGAGCACTGGCGCAGCATGAGGCCGAGTACCAGTAGGAGCCCCACACAGAACCGGCCATGGGTGTCACAAGCAGTCCCAGGCAGAAATGAAAAAGCTGGAGAGTAGGAAAAGACTGGAAACTGAGGCCAAAAGGCAAATGGAGGCATAGAATGAAGAAGACAAGTGAGAGACTCTAGGGAACTGAAAAGGTAAGAGGGTGGACCCGGGAGCGTTATCCCAGGCTGATGTTTGAGGTCGCGGTTCCCGTGCCACAGGGTGCTTGAGACGCGGACACGGGAGTGGGAAACGGAAAGGGACTCAGGAGATTTTGGCGCCATTCGCAGGTCCTTCCATCCATCTGGAAAAGTCATTTCCCCTCTCTGGACCTGTTTCCTTGTCTGTACAATAGGGCGAGGGTTAGACTTGCCTCTGGTCCAGTGCACCCCCAAGGGCTTTTATGTTTTTGTGATGAGGGACAAAGAAATTGTCCATCCATCCGTCCAAGGGCAGGGAACCTATTTCCACGCTTCGCAACTGGGCAAAGTGAACCGCCGTATAACCACCGATGCTGATTTTTGTTTTTGATTGTTCGTTCCCTTCTCCCTTCCTAAAGCTTCGTTCTTCAAGGGACCAACGAAGATCCCCCCCACAGATCGCATACCCGCACCACGACCCACAGAGGCACAGACCCTCAAGACCCTGGCGGATCACGTCCAGCTGCTGACACGGGTCGCCTGAACTAGGGCCCAGGCATCCACGCAGCCCGGCCCATAGGCCCAAACCTATCTCTGGACGGAGGCAAGCCCCAGCAAGTGAGTCTCATTGTTCCACAGGAAAGGGAGTTTACAAAGGAAACAAAAACTCTCAGAGGCGGCCAGGGGGAGGGCAGAGCCCTGGCTCTGAGAAGCCTCCAGCCAACCGACAGGCAGGTCCTTCCCCTGGGAATAGTCCCTCGGTCAACAACAGCCACCAAGGGCTCTCAAGGTAGCTACTCCAGAAAGGAACTTGAAGTGCTGTGTTCTGAGAAAGTTCGGATTTCGAATTGATTTCTTCTTCGGACTTTGCACCCAGACGCTTCTCCCGGTGGTTTCCCACCCCACCTCACCTCCAGCAGGTCTGCCCTGCCGACCCTTCAGGAGCAGACCACCCAGGGGCCCAAGGAGTCAGGGGTGCGGGGCTCGGGGCTTCTCCCGGGGTGGGCGCGGGTGTCGGGTGCGCGTTGCGGGGCAGGATGGCCCGCCCCGGCGCGGGCGGAGGGGTGCGCCTGGGCGGAGGGGCGCGCCTGGGCAGAGGCGTGCAGGGCCCTCGCCGGCAAGTGAGGCTGTGAAAAGCGGGGCCACCCCCTCCCGGTGGGTGCCGGGGCAGGGGGTGGGGGAGGGGAGCCGGCCACCGGCCGAGGGGGGGGAGGGGGAGGGGAAACAGGGAAGGGCCAGGGGTGGAAAGGCAACTCGCTGGGTGAGGCCGGCGGGTTTCCCAACGCCTCTCCTGCCGCGGGCGAGGGGCGTGGGGAGCGCCTCCCTCCAACCTCTGACCCGACCCACCGATTCCTCCCGAAACTCCGGGAACTTACTCAGGACGACCGACGTGAAGACGAGCAGCTGTCTCCTCCCGGCTCTCGCCTCGGTCCCCATGGCGATCAGGACCCCGACGCGACGCGGCCGCTGCAGCCCCGGACCGAGTCAGAGATTTCCCCGCAGCCGCCCGCGGACTAAACTCCAGCCGCCAGGTCGAGCCCCGCCCGGCCCCGCCCTCCACGGCGATTGGCCGGCGCCCCGCCCCTGCGCGCTCCCATTGGCGGAGGGAGTCGCCGCTCCCGCTGAGTGATTCACCGTCGCCAGGTGCAACCTCGGCCCCCGGCTCCCCGCCCCCCGGCGCTTGGCGCCTTTCCAAGCCCGAGCCGCCTCCGATTGGCCCGCGGGCCCGTCGCGTCCGGGGACCAGGGCGCACCTTCTGCAGGTGAGGACGCCCTGATTGGCCGGCGTTCCTCAAGTAGGGACTTTCTGACTGGCTGGTTCCGAGTCAGGACGGGAGGGAGCGCCCGGGGGAGGGAGGGGAGAGAGTTGTGCTGCGGCCCTCGTGGACACCCGGCTGGGTTTGCTTTCCGTGGCTTGGGTGTGGGTTTGCGGGTGCATCGCCGGGTGCTGGGGAACCTTGGCCCTCTTGCTTTGGCAGGTGAAAGCCATACATTCACATGGGGGGGTGGGGGGGGAGAGGAACCCCGAGAGAAGAGGACGGAGCCCCAAAACGCCGTCCCCCGTCCGCCCCATCCGCAGCCTCACAAGCTTCGAGAGGGGGCGCGCAGAGAGGAGGAAAGGGAAGGGAGCCCTCAACTCCAAGGAGGGAGAAGCAGAATTACCTTCTCTCAAGAACTTTAAACATCCGATGGGGACACCCACACCCGGATAATACAAGCTGACCGACAGACAGATGCTCTACAGACATCACCAGGATTTGCCCTTTACGCACGTCCGATGTGTCAGCGAGACGCTACGTTTCAAAACTGTTTATCCTCTCTCTGTGACTCACAGTCGGGTGCTGACTAAGCCCCTCTTGCTATAGACTATGTTAACACTCGAGCTTTCTGTTAATGTTTACATTGTTGTGTCATTTTCTTTTAATTGAAACTCACGCTCACCACCTTTACTATTTCTAGCTTTTGCTTTACCATGATTTCATCTTAACTGTTCTTGCCAATTGGAAAACTTCCTGAACAGGATTTCATTGAGTGAAAAGTCCACACCTTTCTGCAAACCGGTAGGTAGCATTCTTTGGCCTTCTGCTTCTTGAACTGTTGCTCTCAGTCCTTTGTCCACATCACTTCTGGTCCGTCCCACCCAATCTGAAGCAATGGTTATTTAAGCACCTAGTGGATGCTGTAGGGAAAAACAGATCGATATAAACCAGTCTCTGACTTCACATGACCGACAGTCTACTCCCAAGACTGATACAGAAACGAGATATTATGTAACCCAAAGAAACTTCATGTTACTGAATTGAAACAAATGTTCCGTGCCTGCCAGGGGCAAAGTTCTCTTCTCTACCCTCAAAGGAATCTAAGGTCTTGGAGACAGAGGCAGATACAAGAGGAAGGATGGGCTAGGAGAGGGGACCGATCACTGCGGGGTTTCGACTGTCAGAGAAAACTTTAAGGGCGGGGGTACTTGAGCAGCGGTTAAAGGAACTCTGATACTGGTCAGAAGTCTTTGGATGGCAGGGTCATCTTAGAGGTCGTTTAGTTCATTCTCTTGCCCTACATAGGAAGGCTCATACAACCACAGAGTGTTTTGTTTTGTTTTTTAATTTTTTAATGTTTGTTTATTTTGAGAGACACAGCATGTGCAGGGGAGAGGCAAAGAGAGAGGGAGACAGAATCTGAAGCAGGCTCCAGGCTCTGAGCTGTCAGCACAGAGCCCGATGCAGGGGCTCCAACCCATGAACTGTGAGATCATCACCTGAGCTGAAGTGGGACCCCTAACCCACTGAGCCACCCAGGTGCCCCAACCACAGAGAGTTTATACATCCTCTGTTTAAACTCTAATAAAAATTCTCGAGGCAAAGCATTCTGCTTTTTTGCACAGCTCTTAACTGTTAAAATATCCTTTCTGGGGGCACATGGGTGGCTCAGTCAGTTAAGCATCCAACTTCTGATTTCAGCTCAGGTCATGATCTCATGGTTGTGAGATCAAGCCCAAGTCGGGCTCCTTGGGGCTCCTCGGCGCTCTGTAGGACTCCACGCTGAGCATGGAACCTGCTTTAGATGCTCTCTCTCTCTCCTGCTGCCCCTACCACCCCTCATAAAAATTATGTATATATACTTTCTGGAATCTGCTTGCTGGTAACTTCCAGCCTCTACTGTCTGGAGTTACGCAAAATAATGTCATTATTCTTTGCCAATGACAGCCCTTCCTTCAGGTATTTTAATGTACTTATTATGAGCCTCCTAAGTCTTTTCCTTCTCCAAGCTAAACATCATTAAATCCTTCAAGAGTCTTCATATGGCATGGTTTCGCAATCTTCCGCGGGGGGGGGGGGGGGGGGGGGGGGGGGGGGGGGGGGGGGGGGGG
>NW_024412438.1:312792-335516 GCF_014898765.1 Herpailurus yagouaroundi | reverse complement strand
AAGCACTGGGGTGATGGCTATTTCCATCACGTGTACTTACAGCATAAGAATGCATTCACAAAATATAATAGCCATATTACACCACTGAGTTAGTTACAGCCAACTTGTGGCAAAGTCAAACCCACAAGGCTTTTTTTTCTTTTTTTTACATAGATAATAACTTCCGTTGTCATAAGCTCATCTACATTTTCCTAACATTCAAGCTTTAACCAACCTTTATTTTTTTATTTTAATTTTATTTATTTATTTTTAAATTTACATCCCAGTTAGTTAGCATCTAGTGCAACAAAGATTTCAGGAGTAGATTCCTTAATGCCCCTGATCCATTTAGCCCATCCCCCCTCCCACAACTCCTCCAGTAACCCTCTGTTTGTTCTCCATATTCGAGTCTCTTCTGTTTTGTCCCCCTCCCAGTTTTTATATTATTTTTGCTTCCCTTCCCTTGTGTTCATCTGTTCTGTGTCTTAAAGTCTTCATATGAGTGAAATCATATGATTTTTGTCTTTCTCTGACTGACTAATTTCACTTAGCATAATACCCTCCAGTTCCATCCACGTCGTCGCAAATGGCAAGATTTCTTTCTTTCTTTTTTTTTTAATTTTTTTTTAACATTTATTCATTTTTGAAAGGCAGAGAGAGACAGAGCGAGAACGGGGGAGGGGCAGAGAGAGAAGGAGACACAGAAACAGAAGCAGGCTCCAGGCTCTGAGCTGTCAGCCCAGAGCCCGACGCGGGGCTCAAACTCATGGACCGCGAGATCATGACCTGAGCCGAAGTTGGCCATTTAACCAACTGAGCCACCCAGGCACCCCAAGATTTCTTTCTTTTTGATTGCCGAGTAATACTCCAGTGTGTGTGTGTGTGTGTGTGTGTGTGTGTGTGTGTGTATGTATACCACATCTTTTTTTTTTTTTTTAATTTTTTTTAACGTTTATTTATTTTTGAGACAGAAAGAGACAGAGCACGAACGGGGGAGGGTCAGAGAGAGAGGGAGACACAGAATCGGAAACAGGCTCCGGGATCTGAGCTGTCAGCACAGAGCCCGATGTGGGGCTCGAACTCACAGACAGCGAGATCATGACCTGAGACGAAGTCGGCCGCCTAACCCACTGAGCCACCCAGGCGCCCCAACGTCTTCTTTATCCATTCATCCGTCGATGGACATTTGGGCTTCTTCCATTCTTTGGCTATTGTCGATAGTGCTACAAGCCTTTATTTTCCATTGGACTACTATTAAGTCAGGTCTCTCACATCCTGTACTTGTTCAGTTGTTTCTTTTTTCTTTTATGTTTTCTTTTATATATGAGGAGGGGAGGGGCAGAGAGGGAGACACAGAATCCGAAGCAGGCTCCAGTCTCCGAGCTGTCAGCACAAAGCCTGACGCAGGACTCAAACTCACAAACTGTGAGATCGTGACCTGAGCCGAAGTCAGACGCTTAACCAACTGAGCCAACCAGGCACCCCAACAGTTGTTTCTTAACTGTAGTACATTTGCATTTCACCTCATTCGAGTTCATATTTTTTTTGTTTTGAAAATGAAATATTCATACATACAAAAGTATACATGAAATAATGTTAATGGTTAATGTTAATTGAAAAAAAGGAAATACAAATAATATGCATCCCAGTTATTTCTACAGAAAATATTTGTGTATACAAGTATAAAGCATGAACGTAATTTTACGGCATGCGAATGATTTTTTATTCTCCATATATTTATTTTTCTCATAAAATTGCTTATATAAACAAGTTTATAAATCTCATTGTCATTGACATTTGTTTCTGTTTTTTAATTTTCAATTTTATTTTTTTATTTGAGAAAGAGAGCTGGGAGAGGTCAGAGGGAAAGAAAAAGAGAGAGAGAGAGAGAGAGAGAGAGAGAGAGAGAGAGAGAGAGAGAAAATCTTAAGCAGGCTCCACACTCAGTGAAGAGCCTGACACGGGCTCGATCCTATGACCCTGGGATCATGACCAGAGCCGAAATCAAGAGTCAGACACTCAACCGACTGACCCACCCAGACGCCCTGACATTTGATTCTTATAGTCTCTTTAAAAAGGAACAGATTTGTAAATGTCAGGCTGGTGAGTTTGCCTGCAAAGTTGAAAACTGGAAGGGATTATTAAACGTTAAATCTTGATTGTGTCATCCAATATATTAGCAATTGCACCTGAATTTGTGTTCTATGCGAGTTTCATAAACATGCTTTCTGTGGCCTAACCCAGTAGGTTAATAAAAAAATATTGAACAAGGACAGAGTTGAAAACGGAATCCAGAAGTGACCTCTTTCCAAGCTGGCACTGTTAGCATTCTAGGTACTGATATTCCCAAATGTTCCTGCTGAGAGACACCGTGTTTCTGCCATGTATCTGTCTAATGGATACCTTGAATTTTATAACAAGTCCTGTTAGTCATTTTGCTTTAGTCTCTAGGAAGACCAAATCCAAATTGGCAATTCAAGTCCCAAAAAACTGATATGCATTCCTGACTCCATCTGACTTCATCGGACTATCCTGAGTATGTTCTCCCGTTTTCCCTTTACCTTGACATATTTTTTGAAAAATCTTTTATCCAGGGGCACTTGGGTGGCTCAATCCGTGCAGCCTCCGACTCTTGATTTCCGCGCAGGTCGTGATCTCACGGTTCGGGAATTCAATCCCTGCCTTGGGCTCTGTGCTGGCAGTGTGGAGCCTGCTTGGGATTCTCTCTCTCTGCCCCTCCCCTGCTCATTCTCCCTCTCTTTCTCTCTCTCTCTCTCTCAGTAAATAAAAATAAAAGCTTTAAAAAACTAAAACTAAAATAAATAAAATACTTTGTGTCCATTTTGAAATATAGGGCTTATGCACGTACAACAAACATGCCATGGTAGGTACTGTGACATGCTTCCCTGCAGGAATAAGGATTTCTGGCCCCAGTTGTTGGCCTCTGGGAGTTACCTCCACTAAAGAGAGGCACCTAGGCCGAAGGCACACCCGCTTCCCGGGGTCCCCTCTATCCAAGGACTGATCCCCGTGTGTCATTCCTGGGCCATCTTGAAAGAAGTTTCAACGGAGCAGCGGGGTGGCCAATAAAACGTGCATGCAGTGACTAAGGAGAGAATGTCAATTGAGGAAATAAAGACAGTGGCTACAGACAGGTCAACTGAGATTTTGCTGAGAGGGCAGCAGAGAAAAGAAGCAGCAGCTGGAGGGCTGTTGGAGGAAGGCAGAGTAAGTACTTTGTTTGCATGGAAACATTGTATGCTAATGGCAACGATCAAGCAGAAAGACAAAAATCAGCGCTGTGTGAGAAAGGGGACAGCGGCACTTCCGAGTTCTTGAGGAGAGAGGGGATGGGACCCAGGGTTCAAGGTGGGTGTTAAAAAGGAACAGAGCCAACCATCCTCCGTGACCAGAGGGAAGTGATTGGTACAGCTGGTCATCCGCTACTCGTCTGCGGGAAGATGATGGAAATTCCGTCTGACTTCTGTTCTCAGTTCAGTAGGAGGCAAAGTCATTAGCAACAAATGCACAGGGAGAAAGGAAGGTTAGGGGATCTAACTAGTGGGGGGACCTCCTGTGCAGGTAGCACCCTTGCAAGCATGGTGAGCCTTCCTAGAACCTGCCAGGCTTTCTGTGAGAAGTGTGGCAAGCGCCAGCCCACAAAGTGACACAGGACAAGACAGGCAGAAGATCCTCTGTAGGCTCAGGGCAAGCGGCATAATGACAGGAAGCAGGGTGGCCACAGTGGGCAGACTAAGATCATTTTCCAGTAAAAGGCTGTAAAAGTACGAAGCAGCTTGCATTGAGGTTTGAAGGTGTTGAGACCAGATGCAGATCTAAGAGAATGCTGGCTGTTAAGAGACACAAGCATTTCGAGGGTGCCTGAGTGGCTCAGTCAGTTAAGCATCAGCCTCTTGGTTTTAGCTCAGGTCATGATCTCACCGTTCATGGGTTCGAGCCCCTTGTCAAGCTCCCAGCTAACACTGGGGAGCCTGCTTCAGATTCTCTCTGCTCCTCCCCTGCTTGCTCTCTACCCCACCCCCCACCTCTGTCTCTCTCTCTCTCTCAAAATAAATAAAAACATTTTTAAAAAGATGTGAACGTTTTGAACTGTGAGGAGATAAGAAGAGGAAGGGCCCTGTGATCCAGTTCCAATCCTCATATTTTGTTTTATTCTGAAGACAATAGAATCTTGTGTTAAAAAAATAAATAAAAATTAATCAATTAATTAATTAAAGATATTTTTAAAAAATGGGGCACCTGGGTGGCTCAATGAGTTGGGCGTCTGACTTTGGCTCGGGTCACAATCTCACTGTTCATGGGTTCGAGCCGCGCGTCGGGCTCTGTGCTGACAGCTCGGAGCCCGGAGCCTGCTTCGGATTCCGTGTCTCCCTCTCTCTCAGCCCTTCCCCTGCTCATGCTTGCTCGCTCTCCCAAAAATAAATAAACATTAAAAAAATTAAAAAATACAGGGTGGGGAGAAGTGGAGACAGGAACTGAACACACACCAGGAAAGTGTATCGGGACTAGTGAGCTGTGTCAACTGCCTACTAGATATTTCGGACGCAAATTTAAAGAGAGATCCTTCACACAGGTGTGAGTTTTACCCCAGCTGTTTGACTGCAGGGAAGGAGTAAGCCGTTGGGTTTGACCATAGTTGGGTTTTTCCTAAGCAAGCGGATGAATACAACAGCAAGGATGCAGAAGGGGTTTCCATCTCTTACAAGTTCTTACTAGTTCTGTGTCCTTCCAAGCCTTCCTTTTGCGAACATAAGCAATTACACATAAGTAAGCAAATAAATAAGTAAATGTGTGGATAGACACACACAAACGCATGTCCATATTATCTTACTTTTTTTTCTTTCAAGATTTTGTTTAAATTCAAGTTAGTTAACATATAACGAAAGGCCTTTTTTCAAAGAGAGGGCACGCGCTCACTGTGTGCACATCCCTGGAAATTGGCGGGGGGAGGGGCAGGCTTCCGCAGATTCACGCTCAGCGTGGTGCCCAACCTGGGGCTCAATCTCATGACCCTGGGATCACGACTTGAGCCGAAATCAAGAGTCAGACGCTCAACTGAGCTACTTTTTTTTTTTTTTTTTTAACACAAAAGATAGCATAGTACCTTTTTTCCCACTTAACAATGAATTCTGGGAGATCCTGAGTACACAGAGAGCTTCCTCGTTCTTTTCTGCAGTTCCATAATATTCTGTTGTTTGCTTATAATGTTGCTGATTTAGCCAGTTTTCACTAAGAGACCCTTAGATTACTTTCAGTCTTTTGCTAACATAAGTAATGAAATGAATAAACATGTACACGTATCATTTCACATGGGTGGAAGCTTATTTCCAGAAAGCTTCCAGAAATGTGAGTGCTGGGTCAAAGGGTATATGCAGATACTGACAAATAGCCCTCCCATAGAGTGTGTACCAATTTGTATGTACGTAATCTATTTTTTCAATCTTCATTTTATTTTTTTAAAAGTTTATTCATTTTTTTTTATTTTTTTTTAACGTTTATTTATTTTTGAGACAGAGAGAGACAGAGCATGAACAGGGGAAGGGCAGAGAGAGAGGGAGACACAGAATCAGAAGCAGGCTCCAGGCTCTGAGCCATCAGCCCAGAGCCCGACGCGGGGCTCGAACTCACCGACCACGAGATCGTGACCTGGGCTGAAGTCGGACGTCTAACCGACTGAGCCACCCAGGCACCCCAAAAGTTTATTCATTTTTGAGAGAGAGAGAGAGAGAGCGGGGAAGGGACAGAGAGAGGGGGACAGAGGATCCCAAGCAGGCTCTGGTGCTGACGGCAGTGAGCCCCTTGTGGGGCTCAGACTCACGACCTTGAGATCATGACCTGAGCTGAGGTCTGATGTTCAACAGACTATTAGCATATCTGTTCTCTCATAGTCTTGCAAAAGAGTGTTTTCTCAGACATTTGAATATTGGCTAAACTGATCAATGTAGGGGCACCTGGGTGGCTCAGTCGGTTAAGCGTCCGACTTCGGCTCAGGTCATGATCTCGTGGTCTGTGAGTTCGAGCCCCGCGTCGGGCTCTGTGCTGACAGCTCAGAGCCTGGAGCCTGTTTCAGATTCTGTGTCTCCCTCTCTCTCTGACCCTCCCCCGTTCATGCTGTGTCTCTGTCTCAAAAATAAATAAACGTAAAAAAAAATAAACTGATCAATGTAAATTGAAGTACAATTTACATTAGTGCATTTACCCGATTAATGTAAAATGAGTTTAGTTCTTTTGTGTCATTTTTAGTGTCTTTTCAAAATTTTATTTATTTACTTATTTTGAGAGAGAAAGAGAGTGCGAGCAGAGTAGGGGCAGAGCCAGATGTGGGCTTGAACTCAGGAACCGTGAGATCATGACATGAAGGGAAATCAAGAGTCAGAGGCTTAACCCACTGGGCCACCCAGGTGCCCTGTGTGTCTTTTTTTTTTTTAAAGAGAGACATTTTGGGGATGCCTGGGTGGCTCCGTTGGCTAGGCGTCGGACTTCAGCTCAGGTGATAACTTTGAGCCCCGCATCAGGCTCTGTGCTGTTAGTTCAGAGCCTGGAGCCTGCTTCAGATTCTGTGTCTCCCTCTCTTTCTGGCCCTTCCTGACTCACGCTCTGTCTCTCTCTATCGAAAAATGAATAAACGTTTAAAAAAAAAATTTAAGAGAGACATTTTAAGGGAGACATTCTATCTTTTTAATTTTTATTTATTTATTTATTTATTTATTTATTTAGAGAAACCGTCTTTTTTTTTTTTTTTTTTTTTTAAGTTTACATTCAAGTTAGCATATGGTGCAACAATGATTTCAGGAGTAGATTCCTTAATGCCCCTGACCCATTTAGCTCATTCTACCGTCCACAGCCCCTCCAGCAACCCTCATTTTGTTCTCTGTCTTTAAGTCTCTTATGTTTTGTCCCCCTCCCTGTTGTTACGTTATTTTTGCCTCCCTTCCCTTCTGTTCATCTGCTTTGTATCTTAAATTACACATATGAGTGAACTCATATGATATTTGTCTTTCTCTAATTTCCCTTAGCATAATACCCTCCAGTTCCATCCACGTAGTTCCAAATGGCAAGATTCCATTCTTTTTGATTGTCGGGTAATACTCCGTTGTATATATATACCACATCTTCTTTATCCACTCATCCATCAATGGACATTTGGGCTCTTTCCATACTTCAGTTATTGTTGATGGTGCTGCTATAAACCTGGGGGTGCATGTGTCCCTTCGAAACAGCACACCTGTATCCCGTGGATAAATGCCTAGTACTGCAATTGCTGGGTCGTAGGGTAGCTCTATGTTTAATTTTTTTGAGGAACCTCCATGCTGTTTCCAGAGGGGCTACACGGGTTTGCCTTCCCACCAGCAGTGCAAAAGAGATCCTCTCTCTCCGCATCCTCGCCAGCATCTGTTGTGGGAGAGACAATCTTAAGCAGCCTGCAAGCCCAGCATGGAGCCCAATGCGGACTCCATCTCAAAACCTTGAGATCAGGACCTGAGCCGAAATCAAGAGTTGGACGCCTCGCCGACTGAACCCCCAGCCGCCCCGGAGTTTAGTGTAACTTGTGTATCTCAAAGTGAGCATCCTCATAACTTCAAGAGTCCTGTGTATTCTGTGAGCTCTTCATTTGTTTTTCATTTCTCTTCATATGTTTCGCTCATTTTTTATTGCAGTAATTGTCTTTTTCTTATCCATTTGTAAGGGCTCTTTATATAGTCAAGAATTAGACCTTTGTGTACACACTGAGTTGATTTTCCCCCCAATTGGCTGCTTGTCTTTTGACTTGATTTCTGTGATGTTTGTCTGTCTTTGCCATGCAGGCAGAAGGCTTTTGATTGCTTGTGTTGTTTGTTTGTTTGTTTTTGTTTTTGTTTTTGAGAGAGAGAGAAAAAAAGAGAAGAGAGCACGTTTCTTGGGCTCCTCACTGGGCATGGAGCCTGCCTAAGAGTCTCTCTTTCCCTCTCCTGCCCCTCCCCCACTCTCAAAAAAAAAAAAAAAAGTCACATGGCCACGACTCAGCCAGCCAGGCGCCCATGGACTTGAGCTTGAGCTTTCTTGATAAGTTTATCCCTGGTTCTGCAAAGGAACGGTGATAGCAATGACCCACGCGTAGAATCTACTGCATTAGGAGGAATACAAAGGCATGAGGAAATTAATAAATAGCAAAATGTTGGTAAGGTCGATGAATTGGATGACTTGGTAGGTTGAGGAACGTGGTGACAAATAGGAATAGGAATAGGAAGCAGAGTGAATGAGTGGGAAGGACGTCCCTCTGGATAATCTGAAGACACAATTTTCCCGACTCATGTTCTCTTTGGGGTCTCTAGCAATGAGCTTAACTTATGTTTTCTTTCAGTTTTAAAATCTGCTTTCCTAGAGTCCACTTCTTTTTTTTTTAATTTTTTAATGTTTATTTATGTTTTGAGAGAGAGAGAGAGAGAGAGAGACAGAGTGTGAGTGGGGGAGGGGCAGAGAGAGAGAGGGAGACACAGGGTCCAAAGCAGGCTCCAGGCTCCGAGCTGTCAGCACAGAGCCCCACGCAGGGCTCGAACTCACAGACCAGGAGATCATGACCTGAGCTGAAGTCGGACACTGAACCGACTGAGCCACCCGGGTGCCCCTTCCTATAGGGAAGCTGGTATACTTGCACTGATATGAAACAAAACAGACTTTGAAACTAGATGAAGGGGACATGATGAGAAAGGAATCCAATCAGGAGGAAGCGTTACAGTTCTAACTGTGTACAATCTAATACCACAGTCTCCAAATATACAAAGTAGAGGTGACAGAACTAAAGGGGAAATAGACAAATCCCTATCATAGTGACAGATTTAAACATACCTCTGTAAGAAGCTGAGAGTACAAGTAGACAAGAAAATTCTAGAGACATAAATAGATTTGAACAATCTATTAATTAATAATTAATTAATAAATATAATTATAATTAATAAATTGGACCTAACGGACATAGAAAGCACTGCACTCCCAAACTGCAGGATACACCCTCTTTTTTTGCAAATAATTTTTAACGTTTATTTATTTTTGAGACAGAGAGAGACAGAGCATGAACGGGGGAGGGTCAGAGAGAGAGAGGGAGACACAGAATCCGAAACAGGCTCCAGGCTCCGAGCTGTCAGCACAGAGCCCGACGCGGGGCTCGAACTCATGGACCGCGAGATCATGACCTGAGCCGAAGTCGGCCGCTTAACCGACTGAGCCACCCAGGCGCCCCTGCAAATAATTTTTAAAAATTTATTTGTTTATTGAGAAAGGGGGAGAGAGACAGGATCCCAAGTGGGCCCCACCCTGTCAGCACAGAGCCCAACGCGGGGCTCGAACCCACAAACCGTGAGATCATGACCTGAGCCAAAACCAAGTGTTGGGTGAGCCACCCACGTGCCCCTGTACCCTCTTTTCAAGCGTTCATGGAACATCTACAAAAATTGACCATACAATTGGCCATAAAGCCAGTCACAACAGAGTTTAAGTTTGTACATGCAGTGTGTGTTTTCTGAGCACAGGGGTGGTAAAATGATTGTGTTCACTTTGCAGAAATCCATCCAGATGCACGCTTATGAAGTCTGGCTCTTCTATTAAACATATTTTCTTTTTAATATGACATACTTTCCCACAGCCTGTCACACGTTCCCTTTCATCAAGTTTCAAAATACCTATGCGATTTTATTTACCTTCTTGTGTTTTATTATTCATATATATATCCACACCTTCTACATGGCAGGTACTTTACATGTGTTATCATTAAAAAAAAAATTTTTTTTTTAATGCTTATTTAATTCTGAGGCAGAGAAGGAACGAATGCAAGCAGGGGAAGGGCAGAGACAGAGGGAGACACAGAATCCGAAGCAGGCTCCGGGCTCTGAGCTGTCAGCACAGAGCTCGACGTGGGGCTCGAACCCACGAGCAATGAGATCGTGACCTGAGCCGAAGTCAGACCAGAGCCACCCAGGTGCCCCTACATACGTTATCTTAATAAACTTCCACAACCGGGCACCTGGGTGGCTCAGTCGGCTGAGCATCTGACTTCGGCTCAGGTCATAATCTCACAGTTTGAGTTCGAGCCCCGCATCAGGCTCACTACTGTCAGCGCAGGACCCGCTTTGGATCCTCCGTCTCCCTCTCTCCTTGCCCCTCCCCCGCTCACACGCTCCCTCGAAAATAAACATTAAATAAATAAATAAATAAACTTCCACGACTATCCAAAGCGGCGTGTTCTAACCCCCATTTTTACAGATAAAGAAAGTGAGGGTTGGAATAGTTAAAAAGTAGCTAGTGGTGACCCCTATTTAGCCTTTCCTTTTTTTTTTTTTCAACGTTTATTTATTTTTGGGACAGAGAGAGAGCATGAACGGGCGAGGGGCAGAGAGAGAGGGAGACACAGAATCGGAAACAGGCTCCAGGCTCGGAGCCATCAGCCCAGAGCCTGACGCGGGGCTCGAACTCCCGGACCGCGAGATCGTGACCTGGCGGAAGTCGGACGTTTAACCGACTGCGCCACCCAGGCGCCCCTAGCCTTTCCTTTTTACAGAACAACGTGCTCCCCTTCATGAGTATTAGTCCCAACTTTCTCCCCTTGCATTTTTCCCTCTGAGAGTTAATACCTCAGGAAAAATTCCACGTTTATGGAAGTACCTCCTACGAGCCCGGTGCTGGTTGAATTGTTGGCCACACAAAAATGGAGTCAGCATAAGCAAAGAGCCATCCATGCAAGTTATCACACAGCATGAGAAGAGCGTGCCTCCTCCCTGTCCTCCTGGTCTCATGGCCTTTGTGGAATTCAGTGATACAATATCATCTACTTACTTTCCTCCCTCCTCCTTTAGTTTTAGAGCCCTCTGGATGAGGACAGCAAGTGTCCTGCCAAATACATTCTTCTAATTCTTGTGAAACTCAAAGTAATCACAAAAGAGCCTGGAGGCTTCCCAAACGGGGGAAATGGCGAGCAGGCGCCACCACGGCTAGGAGGGAGTAGAGGCTGCTTAGTCCCCTAAAAACACCCAGCCTGGTGGGGGCAGGTGCTGAAGAGGAAGTTTGGAAAGGCAGGGTGACGCCAGATCTAGGCTACAGATTGCTCAGCAGGCCGGGCCACGATGCGTGCCCAAGCCAGTAGGCAACAAGGACTTCTTGTAAAATTATCGACTCTGACCGATAAGATAAAATGTTATTCTTTTAGTTTTTTAAATTTTGTTAATGTTTATTTATTTATTTATTGTGGGGGGAGGGGGAAGAGAGAGAGGAAGACCGAATCCGAAGCAGGGTCCAGGCTCTGAGCTGTCAGCACAGAGCCCGACACGGGGCTCGAACCCACGAGCCGTGAGATAGGACCTGAGCCAAAGTTGGACGGTCAACTCACTGAGCCACCCAGGCGCCCCCTTTTAATTTTTAAAAAAATTTCAGGGGCACCTGGGTGGCTCAGTCAGGTGAGCGACCGACTTCAGCTCAGGTCATGACCTCATGGCTCGTGAGTTCGAGCCCCACAGGGGCTTTTGCTGCTGTCAGCACGGGGCCCACTTCTGATCCTCTGTCCCCCTCTCTCGTCCCTCTCCTACTTGCTTGCCTGCACGCTCTCTCTCTCTCACTCAAAAATAAAAGATACAAACATTAAAAAAATTTTTTTAAGAATTTATTTATTTTTAGTTATTTATTTTATATTAGAGAGAGAGAGAGAGAAAGTGCACCAGTGGGGTAGAGGGGAAGAGAGAGAATCCGAAGCAGAATTCAAGCTCAGCCCGACACGGTGCTTGATCCCACAACCCTGGCATCACGACCTGAGCCGAAATCAGGAGTCAGACGCTCAGCCGATTGAGCCACCCAATTGCCACTAAAAGATTTTATTTTTAAATGAAAAATAGTCAGTTGGGCGACTGAGTTCACTCAGGTCATGATCTCACTGATGGTGAGTTCGAGCCCCCTGTCAGGCTCTGTGCTGACAGCTCAGAGCCTGGAGCCTGCTTCGGATTCTGTGTCTCCTCTCTCTCTGCCCCTCTCCCACTCACATTCTGTCTGTCTCCTTCAAAAATAAACATTAACAACAAAAAAAAAAAAAAATAAAATAAAAAGATTTTATTTTTAAGCAATCTCTACACCCAAAGTGGGACTTGAACTCACAATCCTGGGATCAAGAGCCACATGGTCTTGCAGCTGAGCCACAGCCACACACCCCCAAGGAACCAATCGTTGTTGTTTTGTTGTTTTAAGTAAGCTGCACACCCAACATGGGGCTTGAACTCCTCACCCTGACATCAGGAAGTCGCATGCTTTACTGACTGAGCCAGCTGGGCGCCCAAAAATGTTATTTTAAGATTGCTCAGCCAGCGGTGTTTCCAAAAGGCTGAAGTCAGAAGATTCTGAACGTTGGCAGGGTAGTGAGGCTCAACAAATACCCACTGAGAACTCGCGTTCGTTTGGGGCACTTCTGTCTTTAAGGAGCTCAAACCGACTGGGAAGAGTGAACAACAAAAATGGAGTGTGACAGATAGGACACAGGTATTGGTCCACACAACGTGGGGCAAAATTTGGTGAGAGGGAGGAGCCCAGTGGAGTCTGGAAAGGAAGGCAGAAGGCAAGGGGACAGACAGCTGGTCTGCTCGAGCTCCCGGCCTCACCTGTTGAAATAGTTAGCTATGAGGAAAGGGAAGAATTAAAAAAAAAAAAACAAAAAAACTTTTAATGTTTTTTAAATTTATTTTTGAGAGAAAGAGACACAGAATCCAAAGCAGGCTCCAGGCCCAGGCTCCAGGCTCTGAGCTGTCAGCACAGAGCCTGACTGGAGGCTCAAACCCATGAACCATGAGATCATGACCTGGGTGGAAGTCGGATGCTCAACCGACTGAGCCACGCAGGCGCCCCTGAAAGGGAAGAATTTTAAAGGGCAAAGGAATGGGTTGGAACAGCCTTATCAAGTTTATGAACCAAACAGTTAATGAGGGAGAAAGAGGAAAGATCTCTTCATGATGACCAAGCCAGGGGGCATGGTCGGTCATGGAGAGCAGGCCAGTTTACTTCCGGGGCCCTCTCTGACCCTCACCAGCTAAACTGAAGAAAGCAAATAACGTAGGTTGGCAGGCTGGGAAGGAAGCTAAAACACTAGTTTACGGTGATAGAAGATAGACAATGGTGCCTAGAAAAAGATTGAGGCTGGAACTGACTGCAAAGGGGCCCCAGAAAAACCTCGGGGATGTCAGTGTTCTAGATCTTATCAGGGTGGTTGTTACAAGTGAGCATATGCTTGCCAAAACTCAATGAACTGTACATTTAAGAACTGTGCATTTTATTGGAGGTAAATTATGCTTCAAAAAAAAAAAAAAAAAAGGAAGAAAGAAACGCTACAATCAAATTACAATATTTGAGGAGGCAAAAAAAGAACACTAGAACAGTTGAGAGTCAAACAGGGAGGGAAATTAGACCCCAGGAAAACCTTCCAAGCAGTCTGAAAACCAAAGGGAGGTGGGTGTTTGAAGGAAGAAACGGCAGGGACGATTTGCCAGAACTTAGCCCAGACTCACATGTTTCGATTGTATCTGTAGACCCAACGCTGTCCAGCTAAGTGGAGACAGAAATGAACTGTAGTTGGGGCACCTGGGTGACTCAGTCGGTTGAGCATCCGACTCCCACTCAGGTCATGATCTCATGGTTCACGGGTTCGGGCCTCGAGTCGGGCTCTGTGCTGACAGCTCAGAGCCTGGGGCCTGCTTCGGATTCTGTGTCTCCCTCGCTCTTCTTTGCCCCTCCCCCGCTGGTGCGCTGTCTGTCTCTGTCTCTCAAAAGTAAGTAAACGTTAATGAAAGAAAGAAAAGAGAAAAGAAAAAAAGAACAAAGGAAGGAAGGTAGCAAGGAAGGCGTGGAGGGAAGGGAAGGAGGAAGGAAGGAAGGAAGGAAGGAATTGTGGTTAGCCCAGGGAGAGCCATGACAGAGAAGCTGGAGAACCCAGATGAACAGATTTTTGTGGAGGTGCATGGTAGGCTGTGACATAAGACACAGAGGGCTGGGTACAGCCCAGGAGGTAGAAGGGGAGAGAAAAGGAGGGAGAGGAAGGCAAGGAATGCAGGGATTTGAAGGCATTTCTCCAGAAACTTGAAAAATTGTTTATTTAAATATAATTTATTGTCAAATTGGCATCCGTGCAACACCCAGTGCCCATCCCAACAGGTGCCCTCCTCAGTGCCCATCCCCCACTTTCCCCGTCTCCCCCACCACCATCCACCCTCGGTTTTTCAGTATTTAAGAGTCTCTTAGGGTTTGCCTCCCTTCCTCACTGTAACTAAATATGTTTATTCTGAGAGAGAGAGAGAGAGAGAGAGAGAGCACAAGCGAGCGAGCACAGGGGAGGGGCAGAGAGAGAATCCCAAGCAGGCACTGAGCTGTCAGCACGGAGCTCGATGTGGGGCTCAAACTCACCAACCAGGAGATCATAACCTGAGCCGAAATCCAGAAATGGATGCTTAATCAACCGAGCCATCCAGGCACTCCTCTTAAGTTTTCATTTATTTTTTTCAGGAATCATCCTGCCCAACGTGGGGCTCAAACTCGCAACCCCAAGATCAAGAGTTGTAGGCTCTACCGACTAAGCCAGCCGGGAGCCTCAAGGATTAAAATTTTAAGACAGCAAACTTAAGAAGTCAGAACTCTGGCATGAAAATATTTGAAAGGTCTAGAAGGATATGCATCAAACTATGCCCTGCACCAGAGGGAAGGCACATACACGCTGTGTTGAGTTTTGTCAGCAAGTGTGTGTTTCTCATTTTCCTTAACCAATTAAATTTTGTTCAGTCCAGCGTGGGATCAAAGGACGGTGTTGCTAGAAGCCGGGGCCTGTCTTTGGTGTAACCTCACACTTGTAACCTGTGTTTGACACACCTGTAGGCATGAAGGGTGACATCTGTTCAGTCCCTCACTGCCTGGAGCTGCCCTTTCCTTTCCTCAACCCAGTGAGGAAGCCTGAGGGAGGGCAGGTGGGGGCTGGGGACCCGAAGGGCAGGGGCAGGGGCGGGCAAACTATGGCCATCAAGGACTAGATAGTAAAAATGTTAGGACTGGAAGAACATGGAGTCCCTGTCACAACAATGCCGCCATTTTACACAAAAGCAGTCACAGACAACGTGGAAAGAAGTCATGGCAGCAAGGCCAAGCCAAGCCCCAGTCGGCTGCCCTCTGGAGCAGTGGCTCTGGTCCCTGACTGCACATTAGAATCACTTGGGGTGGGGGGTTGTGGGGGGGGGGGGGAGAGAGGCGCCTGGGTGGCTCAGTCGTTTGAGCATCCGACTCTTGATTTCAGTTTGGGCCATGATCCCAGCATCGCGGGATCCAGCCCCATATTAAACAACACTTAAAAAATCACTTCGGGGGCTCATAAAACCACCACTCCCCAGGTCTCACCCCCAAGATTCCAAATCTGGAAGGGGACCCACACTTTTTTTTTTTTTTAGGTACCAATTGATTCTGATGTGCATCCTGAGCTGAAAACAGTTGTTCTGGGAGAATCATCCTCTCAGGAAACTGCGGGGGGTTGGGAGGTTGGGGGGGGGGGTGGGGGGGGGGTGAGGACAGAGGATGCTGGAGAAGGACCCAGGGCTGAAGTGAAGTCTAGATTAAGATTGGGAGTGTTCGCAGTGCACCTGACAAACTAAGTGCTTCCAATGCTTCGAGTAAACGGTCTTTATTTGATGCTTTTGCGCGCAGAGAACTGTGAGCAGTGCCCAAGCTGGGGAGTCAGACCCTCCACCACCCGCAGTTACGGTGGCCGCGGTGGGGAGGGAGAGGGGGCCACCATCAGTAAGCCACCTTCTACCTAACCTTCTTTCTGGAACCATTCTCTATAGGCCCCTGCGTAGTTGCGAGCCCTGTGGAGACAAAAGGGGGAGGGGGTGAGGGAAGGACAGGCCCGGGAGGCAGTCCCCAGGCACCCCCAGCCGGCGATGCACACCTCCCCCATACCCTGTGTATCCAAGGCCCTGGGCCAGCTGCGTGGCCTGCAAGCCCCGCTTGCCCATGTGGCAGAAGAAGATGAGATTCTCATCGTCCCGCTTCGGCTTCTCGGCGGAGTACAAAGCCTGGAAAGCGGCGGGCTCCATTTGCAGGGCACTTTCCAGCTCAGACACTGGGAGGAGTCGAGGGGACAGAATGGGAAGCCGGCGGCTGGCGATCTCAGGTTCACACCGGGCCCGGCAGGACTGGCTCCTGCGGCCCGAGCGCGTCTCCGGAGCGCCCCCAAACCACACCCGGTGACCACGCCACACCCCAACCTCAAGGACAGGGCAGGCCCGCCCGCGCAGGAAGGCGGCCGCACACAGCTGAACGGGGGCCACCTCCCCTGCGGCGAGGAGGAGCGGCGGGCGGGCGGGCGCCCGGCCTCGGGGAGGTCAAGCGCGGAGCAGCGGGTCCGCCCCTTCCTCGCCGCCTGCGATCCGCTCAAACTGGAAGGGCCGGTTGCGCTGCCAGGATCCGCCTCCCACCGGCGCTTCTCCAGGAAGTCGGGAGGTGGGTGGGTGCGGGCGGCTTAAGGCAAGGCGGGACCCCCGCAGCCGTGCCTCCCCCACGCCGCCCTAGACGCCCCTCCTGCACGGCCTCTAGGCCACCCGCGCGGGCGTCCCCTCGGCCCCCTACCCGGGATGTTGAGCGCCCCCGGGATGGTCCCCGCTGCCGCCTCCTCCCGAGATCTCACATCGATGAGCCGGGCCCGGCCCGAGGCCAGGAGCGAACGCAGTTCAGGGAGCGAGACCGTGGGCGCTGAGGAGGGAGGCACGAGAGCCTGGAGCGGAGCGCGGCGCCCCAGCCCGGGAGCGGGAGCGGGAGCGTGCGGACCTCCGCGCCCCCCGCCGCCGCGCCTCCTCCCGGGGGCTCCGCGCGCTCCCGGGGGTCGGGGCGAGGCCCCACGTCTCCCCGCAGGTACCTCCGGCCATGGCGCGCGCCGCGACGGCGAGCTGCAGGAATGCGGCCCCGGGCCGCCCCCTCCGTGCCCGCAGCATCTCCCCCGCCTCCCGGAGCCGGGACCGGAACCGGAAGCGAAGGCACCGCCTCCCGATCTGCCCCCTCGGCACCTGTTCGCGCGCGGTACAGCTGATACCCCCGCTGGCCCGAGATTCTTGCGACTGCCCGGCGCGGACGGTCAGGCTTGGCCCAGGCACCGGGACTGAGAGTCATGAACACGGGAGTGGCACCCCACCCTAACCTGGGCCGACCAACCCTTCCTGGGCAAAGTGCAATGTGCCCCCCCCCCCTTCCGCCCTGGGGCCCACAAAAAGGAAAACCAGGAGAGAAATGTGGCTCTGAACATTTTATCTTTAAAAAAAAAAAAAAAAAGAAAAGAAAAGAAAGTAAAAGAAAAACCGTCCCCACAAGGGGGAAGGCCCCAAGTGGGCCCCTGTCTGTTGTTCTCCCCGGCTCCAGAGACTTCTGCATAGGCCTCAGATGCTTGCCGGCCAGTCTCCTCTTCCTGGGGGCAGCGGCCACTGCTAAGCATCCTTTTCCCCACTTCTTGCTAAAGCCTGTTCCCCAGAGTCCTCAGGTGCACATCTGAGCTCCAGGGTGAGGAAGAACCAGTGGAAGAGAGCGCCAGAGTCCTGGGGCAGGCCAGAGCATCACTCGTTAGCGGACCCTCTGCTGGCACTCTAAGCGAGCACGGGGCAAGCTCCCCCCACCCCCGGTTCTGGGTGTCCAGTATCCAGCATGGAGACAGCACATGCATGCGCAAGAGGGGCACAAGGGCCCAGGGGCTGGGCTGGGCAAGGCTGTCCGCGCCCGCCCACGCGTGTGTTTCACACCACTGCAGGCTGCCGGATCACAGGGCCTCAGTTCAAAGCCACGCCTTCTGACTCCCCCTGGTCCCACGCCAGAAGTGGGCAGTGAAGGAAAGGGGCACGGGGTTGGCCTGCTGCTCCTGGGCTATCTGTAGTTCTCAGAAAGGGGCTGTAGGGCCCAAAGCCCCGGAGTCCCCATAGTTAGTTGCTGTCGTTCTTAATGACGACCTCTACTCCGTGGTGCCGCAACTGAGCTCGAAGCAGCAGGTTCTTGTTTTTAAGATCTTCCACCTGACGCGGAAAGGAGGCGATGAGGAGGGTAAGTCGAAAAGTTGGCACTTTTCTGACCTTCTTCAGGCATCCACTAGTGAGGGGAAGAGGACGAGGCCCGCTCTATGGAAACCAAAGGAGGGAGTCCCAAACTGGCTCAGGGGCCCTGGAGTCGAGGAGGGCTGTACGGAGGACAGGGGTCTGACCTGCTGTCGAAGCACATCATTGTCCAGCTGCAGCTGGTCAAGCCCTTGCAGTTCCTCAGACAACCGGTGGTTACTCTGTCGAAGCTCCTGGATATAATCACAGGCTTTGGAGAGAATCCCACCTTTACTCTGCAAGAAGCAGCCAACAAAATGAGGACTAAGGTGCTCCCTGCCTGGCCTTCCTAAAGCACACACGCCCCCTGGGCCCCGTTTTCCCCTAAGGACGGTGGGGTAACCTTTCACAAGGACACGGGGAACCTCAGAGAGAGAGAAGCACGGGTTCCTGCCACGTGTGCCCTCTCCACCATTTCTGCAGACGATACCAGGACACAGAACCCAGGCATCCGGCCCACTCCCGGGGCCCTCCCGTGACCTGGCCAGACTTGGTGCTCTCCATGGAGCAGTCTGGGATGATCTTGGACAGCTGCACAATCCAATTGTTGATCTTGTCTCGGCGGCGGCGCTCGACTGTGGGGCAGAGTGGAGGTCAAGGTGACTCTGTGAGAACCGCCCCCCCCCCACCCCCAGCCCTTTCCAACTCCCCAAGCTCTCTCGCTCAGACACCACGCTGTCCCCAATGCCACCAAGCAGTACCCACCTTCATTATGCTGAGCCCTGCGTTTCTCATCCCGAGTGGTCCGCGGAGCTTCTGACTTCCTGACGACAGAGCCCAGGGCGGCCAGGGTAAGGGAAGGACGAGAGAGAAGATTGGAGGTGGGGTTAGGGGACGACACAGGAGTTGGCGGGGATCAAGAACACCACGGCAGCCGAGAAGAACCAGGGGTCACTCACGGGGAATAAGGGTGAGTCCTTGGGGCAATGGAGCGCTGGCTTCCTCCCTGCAACACTTCTTGTGGCGACATCATCACAAAGAATTGGCCTGTGAAGATGCGGGGTCGGTTCTGTCAGGACGTGGGACCAGGAACCTCATCGAGCTCTGAGGCCAAGGCCCTAGGATCTTCTAAGAAGGACATACTTCCTCCTGCTGGAAGGGCAGCCCCAGACTCACTGCCTGCCCAGGTCTTAGCGATCGTTAAGGGGTCATGAGGAAAGGCCCCCTGCCCCCAGCCTTGTCCCTCCAGCCGCACCCTCACACGTCTCACCGGTGCCGGGAGGGGTCGCCTGCCCCAGCAGTGCCTCTGAGCCCTGCGTCGTGACAACCGCGGCCGCGCTCCCCGAGGTGGTACCCGCGGCCCCATCGCCCACGGCAGTGCTGGGGAAGTAAGTGTAGTGCGTCTCGGCAGCTGTCCCCTCGGCGTCAACCGTATCGTCACTGGTGAATGCACCCTGGATCACCGCCTGGGAAAGGGAACATGAGAACAAAGTTCAACGACAGTCAGGTACTTCCCACCGAACTACTCACTGCACAGCTCCTATCCCCGAGAGGAAGGAGGGAGAAATATCGAGAAAGGGAGAACCTAGCACCTTGGGACAAAGCAGCCCCAGGTGCCTCACCGCCCCCAGCCCCAGCCCCAGCCCCAGCCCATGGGCTCAGCTTCATTTTCCTCCGCAGAGCTCTGGGGCCCCCTCCCCAGCCCGTACCCTGGTACCTGGGTCATGGACTGAGTGGCAGGATAGCCACTGATGGCGCCAGTCCCCTCAGTCTGGCCATCCAGCTGCCCCTCAGACACCTGAATCACCCTGTACATCACCTAGAAGCAGGAGGAAAGGGAAGCGGTGGGGAGGGAGAGAGAGCAGGAAAGTAAATGCTGGGGACCCCAGGACCCTCATAAAGCTTCTCTCAGATAATGCCCCAAAACAAGAGTGCGTCAGAGACAGAGACTCAGCCACTCTCCCCTCTTTCCCCAGAAGTTTCAGCACGGGGCCCCCCCCCACCCCCAATCCCTACTCCAAACCTCATCCTCCAAGCCCCTCCCCACCCCGCAGGGGTCCACACCTTCGCCCCACCCCCACCTCCAAGCCAGGTCTCCCCCTGAGGGTTCGATTACCTCCCTCAACCCCAACCCCAGGTAACACCTGCAGGCCCCTGGCCCCCTCCCTTACCTGGCCCCCATTCTCAGTTCGGAAGACGTACTTGACGTTGGGGTCAGGGAAGGTGGCAGCTGACTGGATGCTGGCAATGGCCACGCTGGTGGGGTCCTCCCCAGTTGCCACCGCTCCTGAATTAAAAGAGCGAAGGAAAACTCTGCGAGGTATGGACTTTCTCCCTCTGTTCCACGAAGGACAAGGGTGCACGGGAGGTGCGCCCGCGGTGGGGGGGGGGGGGGGGCGGGGAGGGGCCACGATGGGCTCTGGGTCTCAGGTCTGTTTCTACCACTCACCTTCCTGAATCTGCACTGTCCCCTCTTCCGCTTCAGCTGTTTTCTGCTGCCTGTTTGTGATGGGGGTGGGGGGGGTGGGGGAATAAGGCAGGAAGTGAATAAAAAGCTCACTGACCCAGTTCCATGTGGCTCCCAAACTCCCATGGCCTTCCCAACAGATGCCGGGTTAGGTTAGAATAACAATCTAACTGGTATTTACTGAGTGTTTATTGTGTGTGCATAGCACCGAACTCAGCACTGAACACGCGTTATTTTAGCTCATACCAAGAACAGCACGATGAGCTAAGCAGCGTCACTTGCGTTTTGTAGATGGGGAGCCAGATCACAACACTAGTAGGTGACGGAGCTGAAACCGGAATCTAGGTCTGCCTGACTCCAGAGCCAGTGCTCTCAGCCGTTCTGCGTCCTCCCCGGCCTCCCACCTCCCGCCCCAGACCCTACCTCTTCTTCACTCACCCCTTCATCTCTCTGTAAGGGGGCACATCCAAGGAACTGGTCCTTCTTTGGAAGCCTTTGTATCTCCCGCCTCACAGGCCAGAGTGTTAAGTCCTGGTAGAAATCAGGGAGTTTGCGGTGAGGCCAAGAAACTGAACAGCCTGTTTCTTTTTTTTTTTTTTTTTTCAACGTTTATTTATTTTTGGGACAGAGAGAGACAGAGCATGAACAGGGGAGGGGCAGAGAGAGAGAGGGAGACACAGCATCGGAAACAGGCTCCAGGCTCTGAGCCATCAGCCCAGAGCCCGACGCGGGGCTCGAACTCACGGACCGCGAGATCGTGACCTGGCTGAAGTCGGGACGCTTAACCGACTGCACCACCCAGGCGCCCCTGAACAGCCTGTTTCAAGAAGCCAGGCTCCATGAAGACTCAGCCAGGAACGAAGTGCAGTCATCTACAGGGGACAGTTTCCTCCGTTCTGATGCTGAGAGGTGGGCTACAGTATTTGAAAAAGTAACTCTACAAATAGTGCTCCTCGGCCCTCCACCATCACTCCAAGTCATGTGGGCACTGGTGCTTCTTCCCGCTTCGCAGCCACATACCGTACCAAGAAATTTCTGTTTTCAAATCTAGGAAGGGGACACCTGAAACCCACTGCTATTGGCACACCTCCCTGAACCATAAAGAACATCCGTGGCCCCTGGGCCTCATTCTGCTTAGCCCCTTGGGCTCTTGTTTTGGGGTGTCCAGATTTGTGTCATCTGTTAAAGACCCTAGAGTCCAAGTGTGTCCTCTACAAGCCCCTTCTATTTTCTTCACCAAGCCTTCCCGTGGAACAACACGGTTGCTAAAATGTTGCCATGACAACTCCAAATCAACTGAATCCCAGCAAGAAGAGGGGAAAAAAAAAAAAAAAAAAAACAAAAAAAAAAAACACTCCAGGCTCAAGGTTCGGGAAGGAGAGACAATGGAAAAGGAACTCATTTGCAAGGTGCCCGCCTTAGGACCCTGACACCCGGCCGGAGGGCAGGAAACACAAAGAGCGGAGAAGACAAATGTCTCCAGAAAGATACAGCTACACGTACAAAACGACAAAACGATCCCCGCACGAGAGGGTAAGCTTTTTGGTCAAAGGTCCCCCAAACCTCTCCTATCCAAGGGAAATCTTCAGCGGATGATTGAAAAGCCCGCATCGAAGGAAAGTATTGACCGAAAAGAGAAGGAAAAAAACCAACCAACCAAACAAACAAAAACAAAGGGCGAAGAAAAAAAAAAAGAAGAACCGAAAGCGAAAGTGTCCGGAGGAAGCAGCGCAGCGAGAAGATCCCAGTCCCTAAGGGGAAGTAGGACCAGGGTTTCGGGACCACCTACCTGTCCATCCTCAAACCTACGGAGGAAGTGCCCCTCCGAGGCTTGCTGCGCTGACTGCAGGAGGAGGCGATGGAAGAGACGGCAGGGCACAGGAGGCGTCTCTATCGCCCACAGCTGTCAGCCAGGGGCAGCCTCGGAGGACACCCAGCAACGGGGTCAGGCCGCTTATTCAAATCTTAGTTGGACATCCGGAAGCATTTCCTGAGCATTAGGGGATGCGACACGGAAACGCGGACGGGATGTTGTGGCGTGCACGCTCGGGCCAGCAGGGCCCAGCAAGAGCCCCTGCTACGTCTGGACACAAAGGGGAGAACGACCAGGTCCCGAAAGAAGTCGGGCGCCCGACCTTGCCCAAGAACGCGGCGCGTCCCTGCAGGCCCCGCAGCCAGCAGGCGCGAGCCCGCGAGCCCGGGAGCCCGCG
>NW_024412438.1:238885-312392 GCF_014898765.1 Herpailurus yagouaroundi | reverse complement strand
AGGAGGGCGGGGACGCGCGCGCTCGGGGGCGGGGAGTGCGCTCGGCCCACAAAGGGGGGCGGGAGAGAAAGAACCGGGCTCGGCCCCCTCCCGCAAAACAAAGGCTTCCGCCCCGGGAGGTCCGCCACCTGAAAACGGGAACAAAATCCACGCTGCCCTGCCCGCCGGCCCACCCAGCCCCTAGACTCCCGGCTCGCGTCCCGTCCCGAACTCACCGGCCAAGGCCGCCTCAGCCGCCGATCTCCCCCGACCGTGTTCTCCCTCTCCGGACTCGGAGAGCTCCATGGACGGCTGCTCATGCGCACTCCCGGCCTGCGGCCATGTTGCTGAGGGGCGGAAGTGTCTCTCTCGACCCGCCCAGGCTCTGAGCGGCCCCACTTCCGGTCGTTCCCGCTTGAGGAAAGAAGCGGTTGGGTGGGGGTGTCGCCGGGGCAAAGAAGAAGTCACTTCCTGGGGTCCGGGGAGAGTAACACTGGAGTATTTGTGGCATTCGGCAAGAACGGGAGAAAGACGACTGATGCGTGCTTCCATCTTTCTGCTGGACAAGGCGTTTTTAGGGGTAGAAGGGAGGGAGGTTGGCTTAGATCAAGGGAGAGACGTCGGACGGAGGCGCCATCTTTAACAAGGGCTACTTGGGAGGCCATCTTGGGTCGGGACGCTTTTTTGCTGTCCAGTGGAGACGAAGATAGATTTGGGTATATTCCTTTGTAGTAGCGTCAGCAGTTGCTCACCCAAAGACCCCCCCCCCAGAACTTCCAGTTTTTGTGAGGCCCTCCGTTTCTGTGAGAGGGATCTTGGTTCCCATTCCTTCTTGGTTAAGACCTACTCTTAATGGATTTGGAGCAGTGTGGTGTGACCAGAAGAGTTTAGCCTCTGGAGCCAGACAAACTCGGATCTCAAACCTGCCTCTGCCGCTTCTTACCGCTGAGAACATTGGCCAGCCTTTTGACTTAATTAGCCTCAGTTCTCTCATCCGTAAAATGGAGACACCAATACCAAACTTACCGAATCGTTATACGGACTAAGTAAAATCAAGGGTATAGATGTTACGCTCGTAGAATACCTCGCCTTTACTGGTAGATGATGAGCATTATGTAAATAGAAGTTTCTCTTCCCCATTTCCTGACCACCATGAACCCAGCTCTAGTTTCTAGCCACAGGTCTCCATGACAACAACTGAGGAAGAGCACCCTAACAACAACAGCAAGAAGACATCTTGCCAAATACGAAAATGTAATACCCGTCACCTAAGATTCTAGTTAAAACAAAACAAAACAAAACAAAACAAAAAAAAACACAAAACACGAGGCTTCACACTGTGTAGGTGTAAAAGTACAACTTTTATTCTCAGATTGCTTCTTACTAGGATGGAACATATGGCCCCAGCCTGTCTGGAGAAGCAGTCCCAGGGCCTGAGTTACGCTATTCCCCTTCCTTGAAATAGGAGGAAGTTATTCCAAAGGAAAAAGGAGAAGCCAGGGAGATCTGCAGAAGATCTCTCTTCCTAAAGGTGACTGGAGGCAGAGGCTGGGGATGCTGGAGAGGGAGCCAGTCCCTCCAACACACTTTGAGGACTTCAGAGAGCTTCCTTGACATGGTTCTCCTAATCTGGAGCTAGGAGAGTCAGGAGGTACCCAAGGGTCCAAGAGCAGAATAAGGATGGGCAACTCAGAAGTGTTGATGTGTGATAGCCTCTGACCTGGCCCCACCCTCCCCTCCTCCACCCTGGGCTTCCATGAAGGGAAGTACACAGCCCCAGAGGAGGCAGGAACTTAGCTGGAGTTCCCTCTTCATTCTTCACTTTGAGAAGCCTCTTAAGTTTTCTGCCTACTCTTTGCTCCCCTTGACCAATGACCCCGCTCATTGGTTAACAGGATCTCGGTGACTTTCTTGGGAATATCCTAAGGGATAAGTGCTTTGTGTCCGAGACAAGCTCAAGTAAAACCAACGGAGGCAATGCTTCCCATAGTGGAAAAGAGAAGCTGGAGGGTCAAAGCCTATGGTGTTGGACACTCCAGCTGCTCAGGCTGTGGGAGAAACAGCCGGTCTGGGAATCTGGAGATTCAAGACAACTTACTGTCCCCTTTGCCCAGCACTGTGGTCCTACTCACAGTCCCTCACCTCTCCCAGGGTTGGCCTGTGTTTCAAACGCATATGATCGGCGCTGGGGGGACAGAAGAGGGTCGGGGGGCTGGGGTTCCCTGGGGGGCAGACTAAGCCGACTCCGGTGTCCAGACCCTTCTGTGTCTTCGGGTGGGAGCTCCAGGCAGCTAAGTGGCCGAGAATAGGCAGGGATCACACTACACGGGGAGGTTCTGGGGATGAGGCTGTAGTCCCCACCCCCCGTACAGGTCTGGGTCCGCCGAACTCCCTGAGCCTCAGTCCTCTGGCGGTCCCGGGCCAGGGCCACAGCAGCATCAAAAGAAAGACTGCCCCCATTCCTCCAAGAGGAACGGGAGGCTCGGGACCCCCAAGCCCTTTCCCCAGGAGTCCCATCAAGCCGGCCAGGCCTCGGGCATGGGTTTGCAGGTGCCACGTGGATCTTGCTACACATCGCACTAGGCATCTTGGCAAATTGTGGTTTGGGGGGCACCACAGGCACAGAGCGGACCTGTTGGACCTGAACCAGGCTGGAAGCCAGGCGCATGCCCACACCACCAGCTGAGCCAAGAGGACAGGGACACGGGTTGCAGCCCTCTGGACCGAGCGGCCCCTCGGGCTCCATCTCCTGTGGCCGGGGTGGCTGCGGGACCGCCTGTTCTGCCTCAGAGGACTGGGGGTTGCCCTCTTCGGCACTGCCAACCTCCAGGGGCTCTGCGTGTGACCCTTCAGGAAGGGCGTCCTTCTCTACACGGTCACCTCCAGCACTCTGGTCTCCCTCACGCTCCCCGTCCCCACTCTCCTGTTCCTTGCTGACCTTCCCTGCTCCTCCTTCAGCTGCTGCTTCAGGGCTTCTGCCGTCTTCACCACCTCCTTGGGCTTCTCTTGCCCCTTGGTTCTCAGGCCCCTTCTGTCCTTTGGCCCCGTCCTCTCTGCCTCCGTCAGCCTCTTGTGTGTCTACAGCTTCCCAGCTCCCCTCGGCAACTTGGGTTTCCTGGGCCCCGCACTCCGGGTCCCTTCTGGCTTGTACCTGGGCTTCCTCTCCTTCCTCAGCCTCTTCCCCTCTCTCCTTCCTTTCTTTCTCCTCGTCTTTACCCTGCTCTCCTCCTGTTCCCACCGCACACTTAGCTTCCTCCATGCTGCCCTCCTCCTGCTGACCGCGGGACTCCTCTCCCTTGGCCTCTGGCTCTTCCCCACCCCCTTCCTTCACACTGACCATCATCTCCCGGCTTTCCCCAGCCGTCCCTCCTCCCTCACCTGCTTCTCCGTCCTCCACCTCGCTCTCCGGACTCCCCTCAGCCTCCTCTGGGACGTCCCTTCTGCCTTCAGGCTCAGCCTCCCCGTCCTCCCCACCTCCCCGGCATGCCTGCCCTCCCTCAGCCTGCCCTGGAGCCCCCTGTCCCCTGCATCCTGCTGCCTCTTCTTCCAGGCTCCCTGGGCCCTCCCAGTTTGGGTGTCTGGGCCCCAGAAGGGGACTTAGGTCATCGTAGGCACTCAGGAAGACTTCCTCCCCACTCTCCTCTTCTCCTTCAGGCCCGGGGCCCGCAGAGTCCGGGGAACAGCAGCTGGGAGCCAGGACAAACTGCGCCTCATCCAGAGACAGGTCATCCAGGGGCGGCTCCACAGAGAACTCCTCCACCTGCGGGCATAGCACCGTGGCTCAGGACCGGGGGGCCCTGTCTGCCCTCTGGCCTCCCCAGCACCCCCAAACCCAGCACAGCTCCTTCTTACCTGAGGCCCGACTCTCAGGAGCTCCTCTAGGTAGCCCATCCCAGGGTCGTCCTCCCCAGGGGAGAAGGCTGCTCCTGCAGTTCCTGCCTTGGCCACCTCCCCATCTTCCACCCCCACCCACTCGGGCTCTGAGCTGCTTGAGTCCTCTAGGAAGGAGAAGGAATCCTGCACCTCCTGGGACAGGCAGTCCTCCAGGGCAGGGGCCACGTCCGCCGGGCCACAGTCAGCCGGGGGACCTGCGGCCGAACTTGCCTCCAACTTCTCATCTGTCGAGAGAAAGGTAGTCCCAGGAACACACAGGTCAAGACCAGCCTTGACCCTTTACAAAATGGATCTTCCTAGCATTGCTACCGTATCGGGACCAACGCCCCCGGCATAGATTTGGCCTGTGGCCAATGCTTTCAGACCAGCATCCCTACCTACTGGCTTATCGCTCCCGCCAGGTGCCAGGCACCATCCTGTACGTTTTACAGTGCGCTGTCTTATTTTGTCCCCCCACGACACAGCCCCATAATGTAGGGTATTTATCCCCATTTTACACATGAGGAAAGCGAGACCCAGAGAGATCTGTCCAAGGTCACGCAAACAGTGAGTGGCACGGCCCAATTTTGAACCCAAGTCTACTTAACTCTGTAGCCCGAGTCCTTCCCCGCTGCCCTGTGCTGCCTCAATACTTCTCATCAGTGACACTTCAGAACCTCTGAACGAACTCAACGGCAAATAGCTTAACCTAGGTCTCCAGTCCCACCGCTGTGACAGAAGCACAGCAACAATGACGGCGTCATAAGATCGCAAAAGAAGAAAACAAGCGAATGCCTGCAAAGTCCTTCACACAGCACATGGCAAGCAGTAAACCTTCAATACATGTTAACGATTAGTGTTAATCCTATATTGTCACCAGCATCTATTACACAGCCCCGCCTCGTACTCCGTGAATCCTACTGTCTGAGTCTGACCCGGACTCCCAGTCTCGGGTACATCAGTGATCTGAAGACTGCCGGGGGTCCTCTCTCTGTGGATCTCACAGAACCTGATAATATTACTGGATTGGGGGGGGGGCCCCCCCAACCCGGAAGTCAGGGAGGCAGCCGAAGGTGACCACCCCGAGCCTGAGGACTGAGGCGTCTGCCATTTTCAGGACAGATACCTTGCATCAGAGCTTCAGCCTGGAATTCTAGTCCCTTCTCCCAGGCCTGGGAGATCCCCGGGGCCTCACCTGGGGGGCCGGGGCCGGGGCCGGGGCCAGGACCCGGGCCGGAGGCAGGGCTTGGCCGGGGCTGTAGGGCGGGGCACTCAAGGCCTCGGGTGAGCCTGGCCAAGGAGACGTTGGAGATGATGTTTGGGGGCACGTTGAGGATGGAGGTGATGTGCAGTGGGAGGTTGACGTTGTAGGGGTCCGAGATGTGGACTCCAGCACAGCGCTCTGCTCGGCTGCTGCTCCCAGCGCGGATCCCCGACCGGCCGGCCCGCGGCGTGCCAGGCTCAGAGTTGGTGCCGCCCAGCGCCTCCGGCTCCCGCTCCCGGTCACCCTCGGCCGCCTCCCCGGAGTCATTCTCCAAGCTGTCCTGCAGCAACGCGCTCGGCTGGGGATGGCTGGGTCCCACCAGCCCCTCCGGCTCTGTGCGGGAGAGAGCGCAGGGCGGCAAAGGGGCCCGGACACCTCAGGAAGGCTCTGGAGAGCGGGCCCTGCTTTCTCAAGCCTGAGAGTTAGGACAGCCTGGAAGGCACCGGGCCCGGCTTCCCTTGGCCACCGCTGCGAACCTCCCACAGTGACACTTAGGAACCCCCCGCTCCGTCCCTCCGGCCGTCCCTGCCCCCCCCCCACAAACCCACACCCCGCTCTCTCCCCCTTTGTACGCTCATTTGAACACACCTGTTGATCAGATGATCAACTCACTATTGTAAACCCAACATCGGGTACTGTGGCTGGTGTATAATAAGCACTCATTACGTGTATATTTTTCTTTGAAATTAGCGAGCACACAGCCACGTGTACAGACACACAAACACGCAGCAGTGCACACACAATGGTCTGTCTCATCCGTAACACTGCTATTCCCTTGCAGAGACACCCACACACGCACACGCAGGTGTTCGCCAGCCTCTGCATGCACGCGCGCACACACGCACACACACACACACACCACGTGCACACCTGTACTCACCATCACTGACCCCAGCCGCAGCACTCAGTGAGTCCATGCTCTTGGCTGGCCGCAAAGTCCCCTTATCGGATTTGTCCTCTGCAAGACATGAATGTATGTAGGGCCAGGGTCCTGCTCGCCCTCAGCAGAGCACCCCCCCTCCACTACGTCCCTCCAGACTCACCTCTGTCCTCAGCGCCCCGCGGAAGTTTACGCTTGGTCTCATGGCCAGAGCGACCCAGATTGAAGATAGATTTCCACTTCCTGACCTTCAGAGACCCTTTCCTCCTGGAAGGAATGGAGAAATCATTGGGGTTGCAGCCTGGCGGTCAATGTCGGGGAGGAGGGCCAGGAAGGAGACCTTACTTGTGCTCCGCAATTTCAATGATAGTGTGGTAGGGCCGTATCTGCGGGGGTCCATCACCAGCCTGCAGGTTGCTAGGCAGATTGTAGGGCAGGGACCTGGGCATAAGGTCCTCGGGGCTGCCTGATGCCCGGGCCCCTGGAAGTGATCGCCATCCACTCTCCATTTCACCACCTAGGGAAAGAAGAGGAATTGGCCGGCCAAGAACAGAGATGACAGGGCGCCTGGCTGGCTCAGTCAGTTGAGCATCCGACTTCGGCTCAGGTCATGAGCTCACGGTTCGTGAGTTTGAGCCCTGCGTCGGGCTCTGTGCTGACAGTTCGGAGCCTGGAGCCTGCCTTGGATTCTGTGTCTCCCTCTCTCTCTGCCTCTACCCTGCTCACACTCTGTCTCGCTCTCAAAAATAAATACATATTAAAAATTTTTTAATAATAAATAATTATAATAAATAATAAAATAAACATTTTTTAAAAAAGAGTTGAAAGAGGGCCTCAGCTCCCTGTAGAACCCTCCCACCCACCAACTAACTGCCAGGCTAAGGATATACTCAGAGGTCTTGGGAGACAGACCCTCTGTGTCTGGGCTCCTCAAGAGGGCGTCCTCGGGGACAAGGGTCAGGAGATCCCAGCACACCGGCCAGGTGGGCTGGGGTAGGAATGATTGGTCACTGGCCCCGAGAGCCAGGATGGTGATTAGAAGGTCAGGCTATGCAGGAGAGGTTTGCTCAAGAACGGACTAGGCCATCACCTCTCCAGGATCTTCTCCACGTGACCACAGCTGTGAGTCTCAGCTGTCTCATCTGCGAAATGGGGAGACTGAACGAGGTGGCCTCTGAGGCCCTCTGTGACCCTGACATGACTCCCCAGACAGACTGTGGTGGTGTGGTGGCTGGGAGGGACACTCACTGGAAAGGGCAGTGCCCCCAAAGAGCTGGTCCACATGCGTGAGGATAAACTCGACCACGATGGACTGCACCCGCACCTCCATGAAGGCTGCTGTCCCATTGAAGCCCGAGGCCTCTATGTCCTTAGACCTGTGGAGACGTGGAGTTATTCCCCTCCAGCCCCACCACACTTCCCCGTCTGAATTCTCCCTAAAAATACCCCCACCCCACCTCCCCTGCGTGCCCTTAACCTCGTCCCCACCTCTTTTTTTTTTTTTTTTGGGACAGAGAGAGACAGAGCATGAACGGGGGGGGGGCAGAGAGAGAGGGAGACACAGAATCGGAAACAGGCTCCAGGCTCCGAGCCATCAGCCCAGAGCCCGACCCGTCCCCACCTCTTAAACCACATGCGTGATTCAAGCCTCAAATGCCTTCCTTCAGGAAGCCCTCTGGGAATTCACTCCCGTCAGAATTCATCTCTAACCTTTGCACGCGAGGGTGCCTCGTTATAATGACTCTCAGGACTTCTCATAGTCTGCCTTACACCACGGGGGGTGATATACAGGCCAGATCTCCAATAGACCGCGAGACGTTTGCTCGACACACCTTCAACAAGGACTCTGAGCTCGGGGACATGGCACCAGAAGACACAAGGCCTCGTGTCCAGTGGGTAAGTCCCGTCCCGCTCAACGTAATTGCGAAACCCCCTATTTCTCACCGGGCTCTAGGAGGCCCCACCCCCCCTCCCCAGGGCACCCCCACAGCCACGCCCGTTCCTGGGGCAGCCTCTGGGGGCTGGGCTCTGCCAGGACCCCCCCCCCCAGGCTGCTCGCACATGTGCCCACCTCAGCAGGTTGGGGGCCCACACGATGGCCAGGTTGCGGGCGTGCATGTTGGTCTGAGCACTGAACGAGGCCATGTGTACCAAGTGCCGCGTGAGGAACTCCAGGGTCCTGCAGAAGGGGGGCATTGTGGGCCGGGGGTCACACAGGGGACGCCCAGGGCCGGGGTAGGATTGAGGTCTGGGAGCCGGAAGGGAAGAGACAAATCGAGGCCCCAGGGTTGCGTGGGGCATGGGGCGGCCCTCTGGGGAGGGAGGAACCCCACACACCTGTAGTTTGGGAGAGGGAGTTCTCCAAGCACCTCGAAGATCTTGATCAGACGCTCCGGCTCTAACTGCACTGCCACGGCCTCCTGGTGGGGAGGAAGGTTCAAGAACCGGGTCAGCCGGCCCGCGCCGCCCTTGCTTACTCCTGGGAGCACTGAGCCCAACCGATGGAAACGGCCTGTGCTGCACCCCACCCCATCCCTCAGCCCAGCTCTTCGGAAGCCACGTGATGAGCAGACAGAGCCCAGAGCTCGGGGCCCACGGCACCTGCTGCTGGATCTCAGCCCTGCCACCCCATAGCTCTGCGACTTCGAGCAACTCCCTGCCTCTCTGCCTTGGCCTCCTCCCCCGGTGCCGCTCCGGTACAGGAATACCTCCGTGGTCCCTCCCTGCGGGTGTTCCAGGGGCCGTGGAGTTACTCCGAGGTGCCCAGGGAGGCCTGCGCCCACGCGGTCCGGCCGGCGTGGGCTGAACTGCGTGGGCCGCTGCTCCCCGCTCCTACAACCCTATCGTGCTCGACAAAATGCAACTCGCTGTTTAAATGCTACTGAACTCAAGAGAGCATTTTTGTCCTGCGTTCCCTCACTCAAAAGCTGTCCAGCATCCAGTCCGCTGGTGGAGGCGCGCTCCGGGACAAGTTTTGACTTCTAAGAAGGGTTCTCCTTCTCTCCCATGGAGGGAAGCTCTGGTCCAGGTGATTTCCCAGGGCCCTCTGCTCTCCGCCTGGGTTCTACGTCCCCCAGCCTCATCCCTGCACCGTGCATGAGCCGCAGGCCCCAAGGGAAGGAGGGGAGGCGAAGAGAAGAGGGGGGAGATTGGCGGGGGGGGGGGTCTTCCTTTTTCCGGGGGCTCTGTCATTCGGGGTCGCCCCCCCCCTGGGGGTTTAAAACCCCCCGGGGGCCTTGGGCGCCGCCAGGACCCCCCCCCCCCCCCCTTTTGCCCCCCCCCCCCCCCCCCCCGGCCTCTCAACTCACAGCAAACTTGTCATAGAGCCGGTAAGTGAGCAGAGGGTCTGGAAGTTCCCTGAAGTAGGCCTTTAACAGGGAAGAGACACAATGGATGTCCTGCAGGTAAACATCTCTCCGCAGGTCCGGCTTCCGCTCTGCCTCAAACTCCTGCCTGGGGAGGTGCGGAGTGTGAGGAGTGGGGGAAGGGGGGTGGGGGGGTCAGTGGGAGAGGCGGGGGCTGTGCGGGTGGGTCCGGGCAGGGTCAGCGGTCAGCAGGCTCGGGACTTGGGAGGAGGACGTTGGGGCGTGTGTGTCCGTGAGCAGCAGACGCAGGTGCACCTGTCGCGGTGCCCCGGGGGTGTGCAGGCGGCCGGGTGGGTAGGGAAAGGGACCCGTGCGTGCGGGCACAGGGAGACGCGCGTCGGGGATGGAGCCGTGGGGGGTGAGCGGCAAGGCAGGGGGGCGTCCGAGCCAGTAAGGGTGGAGGGGTGCGCCTGCACGTGCTTCTGGGCTCGTGAAAAGGTGGAGGGGACGCAGCTCTTGGAAGGAAACGTAAGTGTAACTCTTCGTGGCCTTGGGTCAGCCCACAGGTTCTCAGATAAGACACCAAAAGCACAAGCGGCCAAAGGACAAACAGATACACGGAGCGTCACGTGACAAACTTTTGGGCGTCAGAGGACAGTGTCACGAAAGCCAGGACAACCCACAGAATGGAAGAAAACATGTGCGAAGCATAGATTTGCTGGAGCGTTTAGTATCTGGACCGTGTGAAGAATTCTTACAGCTCAAAGGAAACAAATAACCCAATTTAAAAATGAGCCAGGCGGGGAGGTGGGGGGAGGGGTGGCCGGGTGGCTCGGTCAGCTGAGCATCTGACTGTTGATTTCGGCTCAGGTGGTGATCTCATGGCTTCGTGAGTTCAAGCCCTGCATCCGGGTTTGCGCACTGACCACAGAGCCTGCTTTGGATTCTCTCTCTCTCTCCCTCTCTCTCTGCCCCTCCCCGACTTGGGCTCTCTCTCTCTCTCTCTCAAAAAGTAAATGGATAAACTTAAAAAAACAAAAACAAAACGAGCAAGGGAGGGGCGCCTGAGTGGCTCAGTCGGTTAAGCATCTGACTTCAGCTCGCGTCAGGATCTCACAGCTCGGCTGGTAAGTTCGAGCCCCGCGTCGGGCTCTGGGCTGACGGCTCAGAGCCTGGAACCTGCTTCGGATGCTGTGCCTCCCTCTCTCTGCCCCTCCCCTGCTCACACTTTGTCTCTCTGTCTCTGTCTCTCTCTCTCAAACATAACTAAGCCTCAAAAAAATTAAAAAATAAAAAGATCTACAAGGGAGTAAGAAGCACACAAGATGTTCAGCGTCATTGGCTGTTAGGGAAGATGCAAACCCAGGTGAAACATGACTTCACATCCGCTGGGATGGTCGGCGGGATGCGGGGAAATTGGAGCCCTCGTGCCCAGCTGCTGGGGGTGTGAACTGACGCCCGGCCACGGAAAACGGTCCGGCAGCTCCTTAAAAAGTTTGACATGCGACCCAGCAAGCCCGCTCCCACGTGTCTACCCCAGAGAACTGAAGCCGCCCGTCGGCACCAATGCCGGTGGGCGAACGTTCGCGGCCGCGCTGTTCCTCGCAGCCAAGAGGCGCACTGTCCATCGGTCGATGTACAGATGAACCAAATGCGGTCGAGCCGGAAACGGAGATGAAGTAGCGGCAGGTGCGACAACGTGCATGAGCCCCTGCAGACCCGCCACGTAAAGAAGCCAGACACAAAAGGGTACGTAACACGGTTCCGTTTGTATGAAACGTCCAGAACGGGCGAGCCCGCGGAGCCAGGTGGTGGACGCGTGGCTGCCAGAGGCTGTGGGAAAGGGGAAATGTGGAGCGACTGCTTCGGGGGTTGATGAATGTTCTGGAATGAGTGGTGATGGTGGCATGCCTGGCCTTGTGAATACACTAAAAATCGCTGAGTCGTACGTATTTACTTTTAGTGTTATTTTTTTTTTTTTGTTTATTTAGTTTTGAGAGAGAGAGAGGGGGAGGGGCAGAGAGAGAGGGAGACACTGAATCGGAAGCAGGCTCCAGCCTCCGAGCTGTCAGCACAGGGACCCACGGGGGGCTTGAACCCACAGACCGTGAGATCATGACCTGAGCCGACGTCGGTCGCTCAACCCACTGAGCCCCCCCAGGCGCCCCTGCGTCGTACATGTTTAAATAGTGAGTTTTATGGTGTATGAGTTATATCAGATTTTTTAAAACTGGGTGGGCGTGTATGGGAGTGGAGACACGCACCTCCTGAGGAGACTCCAGAGTCCACGCTTCCTTCTCCCCGCTTCCCTCGCCCCTCCTGGCCCACGGAGCCCTCCCCTCCCTGCCTGACTCACCGGAGCTTCTGGATGTTGGAGGAGACCCCCGAGAGGCGGTAGATCCCATCTACTACCCCGTATTCCTCCACGAACTCTGCACAGCTCCTCAGCACCTGTGGCACTGGGGACACAGACGACACAGAGAAGAGAGATCAGCAGGTCTGGGAGGACAGAGACCGCAGGGGATCTGAGAAATGGAAGCATCGGGGACGGGGGTTTGGGGAGACTGAAGGCGGAGCTCGCGGAATAGCCCCCTGTCGCAAGGAGTCTCAGAGGGCCTCCGCCCCCGGTCTCTCTGTCCATTGGGTCCAGAGCCTCTGCGAAAATCCCCCAGGTGAGGGGGGGCACACTGCCTGTCCAGACTGCCCACTGCTGCTAGAAAGTTCTGCCTTTTGTTGAGCTGAAATCTGTCTCTCTGTAATTACTAGCTGCGACCCCAGAATCTTCGAAGGGGCAGCAGTCTGCTTGGAAGGAGACTCGGAGTAAAAGGACAGGTCTTGAAAGTGCATTTATTTAGGGGCGCCCGGGTGGCTCAGTCAATGAAGGGTCTGACCCCGGATTTCGGCCCGGGTCACGATCTCACGGTTCGTGAGTTCGAGCCCCACATCGAGCTCTGTGCCGAGAGCGTGGAGCCCTCTTGGGATTCTCTCTCTCCCCCCTCTCTCTGCCCCTCCCCTGCTCTCTCTCTCTCTCTCTCTCTCTCTCAAAGGAAATACCTAAACTTAAAAAAACAAGGAAAGTACATTTATTTAACACTCTATAGAAAATGAAGGAGCATGAGTTGTCCGGACCCACAAGGCACAGGGCTGACGGGGAGTGTTGTCAAGCCAGGAGGCCAGCGAGTGCGTAGTAGGTCTGTCATAGGAAGGCGCACAAGATCGCGGCAAACCTGCACACAGGTCGGTGCAGGAGAGAAGCAGCGATGTGCCAAGCTCTGTGCATTAGGTATCCTAGTCCCCGTTCTGCAGAGGGTCACAGAAGTAACAAGGTCCCCGTATTACCAGCCAGCGCCAGGACTCCCACCCAGGGGTGCCAAAAGTTGCGTTCTCTTTCCCACCCTGGGCCCCCTCCCCTGTTGCCAGACCGTAAGCTCCTGAAGGACAAGATCTAAGTGCGACCGGTTCTGTGTGTGTGTGTGTGTGTGTGTGCACCCTCTCTGAGGCCCAAACAGAATGTTACTGATTTTGACATCCCTCATGTTTTCTTTTTTTCTTTTTTTATGTTTATTTATTTTTGAGAGAGAGAGGGAGAGAGAGAGAGAGAGAGAGAGAGAGACAGAGCGTGAGCGGGGGAGGGGCAGAGAGAGAGGGAGACACAGAATGGGAAGCAGGTTCCAGGCTCCGAGCTGTCAGCACAGAGCCCGACGCGGGGCTCGAACTCACGGACCGAGAGGTCATGACCTGAGTCGAAGTCGGACGTTTAACCAACTGAGCCCCCCAGGCGCCCCAACATCCCTCATGTTTTCTGACATGATGTCTCAGACTCGGGAAACCTTCCAACGCCCTGTGTGAAACCCTGTCTCCAGAAGGTTTCTCTTGCGAAAGCTTTCCCTGCCTTAAATCTTCTGCTCCATAAACACTTTGCTTCAGCCCAGTCTTCACTGCTCGGCCTACAGATGGAGGATAAAATAGAAACCCCTCAGCCTGGTGCATAAGGCCCTGCAAAGGCCGGGCCCAGCTGCTCTCCCAGCCTCGGCTCCGGTTGCCTCTCCGACAAGCCCTGGGATCCGGCTCTCTGCTGCTCCGTGAACACGCCTTGGCCCCGTAACTCGTGTCATTCCCTTGCCTGGAAATACCCTTCCCTCTGTCTTTGACGGGTGAACTCCGATGCGTTCGCCAAAACACGCCGCAAAGATCACCTCCAACTCTGAGCCCCTTGCTTGTATCTGTATCGTGGCACTTACCACACTTCGTTATCACTACTTTCCTTTGTGTCTCCACCTCTGAAAACCAGTGACATGTTCCCCAGCATCTAGCACGGTGTGGAAACAGCAGGTGCTCAATAGTGGTGCATTGACAACTTGGGGAAGAAAGCCATCAGGTATGAGGATGACTAACATCCCCTGGAGGTTGAACTAGAGAATATTGCCCAAGACAAAACACTAAGTTCGATTCACCAAGACTTTCCAGAGAAATCCCTCTCCCGTGTCAGTGTCACAAAAAGCTGTCTCTCCTCAGCCATCTGGTTTGTTTGTTTGTTTTCCTTCTGGGCTTTATGAGTCTTAGACCTGATTATGTTCACCTCTTTAGTTACCAGGAAGCTCAGAGCCCGCATCTAGAAACCGTATAGAATTACCCGATACGCGCTTCTGGGCACGGATCTTGACCTTCCCCTTCAACCCAATTCCCTCAGTCATTTTATTCTATGTTGTAAAGTGTTAGCTTTTGGAATCATCCATGCCAAGTTCTTGGTGGGATGAAGTAATTAATTAGAGAAATATAGAATGAAGGAAATAATCAATAAACCCATTATTCACTATTGTAAACCCTCCTCATGTGGCCTGGTGTCCACACCCTTTGTCCCCCACCCCCGCCCCAGAGCCAGGACTTGGGTGAGACAAGGAAGGCGCAGGTGCGGAATTTACGGAAGCACCCATTCCTAGAGCTGTGCAAGTGCCAACTGTGCACGAACACGACCTTCAGAAGAGCATGGAACTCTTGATCTCAGGGTCATAAGTTCGAGCCCCACATTGAGAGTACTAAAAAAATTAATAAGTAAACTTTTTAAAAAAGGGAGGGAGGGAGGGAGGGAGGGAGGGAGAGAGAGGAAGGAAGGAATGAAGGAAGGAAGGAAGGAAGGATGGAAGGAAGGGGGAGGGAAAAAGAAAGGGGCACCCTGGGTACTGTGGTGGCCCTAGGTCGAGGGCTTCCCTAAATTTTGTGCCTTGGTCACCTCTCTTGCCTCACCTTAGTCCTGGCCCTATGGTTCACCATCCATCCTTCCACGACCTGTGCCCATTTGCCAGGGCCCCCTGACCTCAGGTTCCCAGCACTGAAGAAATGGGGTGGACCCTCCTCAGGTGCCTAGTGCCACACCAACTCTCTTGGCCGCCATGTTACTCCATTGACTCATAGATAGTCCGCTGTCACCCAAGGCCTAGGTCCTTTTGACATGAACTACATCCAAGCCAGATCCTCCCCATCCTGCCCTTCTCTGTTGATTCTGAATCTCCAGAAAAGGCCCTTAAAGAAGGTATTAGAGAGCCTAAGGAGTCAGAGCCACGGAGGAGGTGGGTCATGGAGATGAAAGGAGAGATAACAGGCCGAGAGGCGAGGTGGGGGGGGGCGGGAGGGGGGGGAGGGAGCGTCAAGGAAATAGAGATCAGAGCCATGGCATCAGAGACGAAAGTAAGAGACAGGGCTGAGGTGATGGAGTCAAGGGCTGGAGACATCGGGGAATGGAGGCGGGGTCCGGGAGGAGGGCCCAGAATTTAGAGACTTCGAGGATCAGAAATGCTACCTGACCAGGGTAGCAAAGAGATAAACGTTAGGAAAAGAAAGAACTCAGTAGAGGTAGGGCTTGGGGAAGGAAGAGATGGCCCCCGGGGCAAGGAGCTGGGAGAGGGTGCTGAGACGGAGTGAAGACAGATGGAGAAAAACCAAGATCCTCAGGGAGGATAAATGAAGCAGAAACACAGACCATGAGTCTTGGGTTGAAGAGAGAAGCCATCACCAGCCTCTCTATGACCTTTCACTGTCCACCTGTCTGTGCCCAGGGAAGGGGTGGATAGGGAGAGGTGCCCAAGATCACTCCACCCTTGGGCTCAGGTGAGGTGCTGGGGAAGGGAAGGGGGTGTTCCTCTCCTCCTCTGGGTCTCACTAGGACCAGGCCCCAGCAACCTTCCAGAGAACATGCCCCTCACCTGCTGGGAATGCAGACAGGCCAGGAGGGGATACAGGAGTGGGGTCTGGGCCGGCTGGGGGTTCCATGTTTCAACATGGCGCTGGCGGGGGCCACGGGGAAGGGCAGCCCCAGGATGAGGAGACTGAACTGAGGGTTTGCAGAGAACTTGAAGCACATCAGCCCCGTTGGATCACGTGGCCCTTGCTTGGCCCAGAAGTCATCATTCTCAAGAGGAATCCCTTGTAAAGGAGTCAGCCCTGTGCTGGCAGACTCTTCACGGTGAGAAGAGAAAGGCAGAGCAAAGCCTTTGGGACTTCAGCTAAGACTCTCTGGGGCCCTGGGTTTCCCTGAACGGAGGCCGGTGGGGATGGGGGCCCCTGGGGGAGGAGAAAAGGGGAAGGAGGTGTCTGGGGATGAGGGGGCGGGGCTAAGAGCAGGAAATGAGCCGGGAACCACCATCACCCTCCCGGACTGAAGGCACCACAACCCAGAGCGGAGAAGAGGAAATGACAGATTGGGGTGGGGTAGGGTGGGGGGGTGGAAATCGTGCCCTTCTCTGGGAGGAGCTCAAAGGGGCACAAACAAGCTGGGCTGGGCCACCGGGATACCGGTGTTCAATTTCAAATCAAGGCGAAGTTTGTGAGTGGCCACTCCATGCGGGGATGAGCCCGGAGTGGGCCCCCGTCCTCCTGGCCTCTGAGCCCCTCCAGGGAACTCAGGGAGGCAGCCGACAGGCCCCACACCCACCTCCTTGCACCCTGCACCCCTGCCCTCCGACCAGCCTCGGGGCATCTCTCTGACCCTTCCCGCAGCCCACATTTCAGCCGCTTCTGCCCTCGCCCCTCCACTCCCAACCCAAACCCGCTCCTCCTTTGCACAGGGAGAGTCACAGAGACTGGCAGAGGGAGATGCCAACCCACACCCTCACCTGCGGCCCGGCAAGGCTGCAGAGGGCCCCAAGCCCTGTGACCAGGGCCCCGGAGTGCTCTCCTCCAACCAGGAAACCCCCGTGCGCCCCAGCGCCACCCTCAAACTCTCCTGACACACTTCTGTCCCCTTTCATTCAGACCCAAGGCCCATCCATGGGCCCTTTCGCCATTCGTCCCCTGGCCCTGGCCCTGTCCCGCCGCCTCCCGTCCCCAGCAGTGATGCCTTCCCCTCTCTCTTGCCTACGCCTCTCGGTCTCCCAGCTCTCCGGCCTCCCCACCCACAGGTAGTTACACAAGGGGGCTCCCCTGTCTCCTCTGCCGCCGAGCCACATTTCCTGCCGCGCCTGCTTGACAGCCGCCTGGGCGCTGACCCCGAGCCACTGCCCCTTCGCCACGGGCACCTGGGAGCTGCCTCCGTCCCTGAGGCTGGACCGGGCTGGAGAGGCTCCGGGCCCCCCACCCAACAGCAGCCCTGAGCCACCTCCTTACCCTCCTGGCCGGAACGCTGCAGCTGCTCCTGTAAGTCGCACCCAAACACCCTCTCCTTGGAGCTGCCCTTTTTCTTCCCTTTCTGCCGAGACTTCATGGCTGGAGCCCCCAGGTCCTGGCCCAGCCACCTCTCTGCCCCCCAAGACCTTTGCCCTACCGGTCCCCCATAGGCTCCCAAGCCAGTCTTTGGGCTTGGCCCGGCCCCAGGGGGCAGGGCTCCGAACCAGGGCGGGGTGGAGGGTGGCCTGGGCCACGGGCCGCAGCTCGCGCCTCTGGGGGCCCCGGCCACACGGAAGCGGCCGTGGAAGAGGAAGCCGCCAGGACCCTGGCAAGAAGCTGTGTCTCGTGGCCCAGGCTGGCACTCGCCCCTCCGGCCCTGCTCAGCCCTGGGGGAGCAGGAAGCCGTGTGGCTCCTCAAACCCGCTTCCTGTTAGAGCATCTTTGCAACCACAGGGCCTGGGGTGGGGGAGGCAGCCGACATTCACATCCTCAACCCAGCGCTGGGACTTCGCTCATTGGTCAAGGGGAGGTGATGTCAGAGCCCCGGGGTGGGGTGGCGGCGCCTGGGGCGTGAGCAGGTGCCTGACACCCTCGGAGATCAGAATTCGGGGCTCCGAGGCGGAGACAGGGGGCCGGCCTGAGAGCGAGGTGGCACAGGGCCGTGCGGAGCCCCCAGGAGGATGCCAGGCTGGGCCCCTGGCGGGCCTATGACGAGTCCCATTACCTCGCTGAGCCTGTTTCCACACATGTGACAAGGAAAGGGGTGAACTAGGTGATTTCTAATCCTTCCAGCTCTTTCCACGGAACTCATTGGAGGGCCAGCTTCTTTGTCTGGAAAGAGCGTGCACAGCATTCTGCCTCCCAGGCCCATTTTGGTGACGCTGGGGCACGACACAGGATTGACAACAGGGCGCACAAGGGCGCCGGCTGTCCCAGAAGGACCCGGGGACTCTGGGAGACGGCAGAGGGCCTGGCGGGGACACGTCTTTCCCCTTTACCTCCCAGCCACAGACACGCTCTCTCCTGCCCTACTCGGGGCCGCAGGGAGGACGATGCAGAGGGAGAATCGAGTGGTTCAAGGCTTACACAGCTCAGGGGCAAGACAGGAACCAGGCAGAACAGCTTTTATCTGTTTATTTAAAAACAGAATGTCATTTTATATACAAATATGCACATATTTACACAAAATGTACACACTAGGACCCCAGATCTTTGGGCTCCACATCCAAAGTCCTGAGCTGGCCAGGGAGCAGGGGGTGAAATCCAGCTGTTTCCGGGCCAAGTGGGGTTTGGGTACAAAATCTAGGCATTCTGGCTGAGTGTGTTTCGGGTGGGCAAGGCAACGGTGGACCGTATCTAACCCCAGCACCCCCCCCAAAACTTCCAAAAGAGCCCCAAGCTAGTGACCCAGAGTTCCCTGGGGGAAAGGAGACATTCTTGCCTCCAGGGGCAGCTTTGCCCCACCTGACCCCCCCCCTCCCCTGCTCTGTAATCACGACCCTTCCTCCCTTACACCACCTGTGAACCAGGAGCCCTTGTCACCCAGTCCCCGCACCCCCCCCCCCAAGGGACCACAAACAACTGGGGACGCAACTAAGAGAAAAGACGCAGTGTGGAAGGGACCGGGGAGCCTCTAGGGCCAGGGACCCCACCCTGTCCTCCTGCAGCCCCTGACCGAGGGGCTCACACTGTTGACTCAGACTCCACAACTCCAGGCTCCCTCCCAAGAGGCTGCCTAAATTAAAGTGTCTTAGCAGGAACACCTTTCAGAACCATGGGCGTTGGCCCCCTGCTGGGGTCTGAGCACAGTCTCTCAGGAGGGGGGTGGCTGACCAGTGGCTGACTCCCAGGGTTGTCGGCTAATCATACTCCAAGCAGTCCAAGCAATAACAAACATCCAGAGGCAGCGCAAATTTTCTTTCAAAGACAATTTGAAAGAAATTCAAAATTTTGTGTCTCGTATTAAAGTATTCGGAGCAGTATTCCCTACAGAGACTCCCCCAGCAGGTCTATTTATAGAAAATAGGCAGGTGCAGCAGGGCCCAGAGGCCACCAGAGGCCACCAGAGGGCCAGGGGCTTCTTCCTGAACAGGGTTAGCCTGGCAGGCCGCTGAGCTGGCCGTTCACACTGGCCCCTGCTGGCTTTCAAGTGGAGGGAGCCCAGCTCCCCAACTCAGAGGAGGCCAGAATCCAGCTCCGGCCCGTGCACCTGGGTCTGGCCCACCGTCTCCACCTCTCGCCTCCAACCTCTGCGTCATTAATACTGCTCTGGGGTCCGAGGAGATAACCTGTGCTTACGGGTAGAGGTCACGCAGCCACACGACGCGCCAGCAAACCCACCGCAGTTCACTTGGACGCTGACATGAAGCACGGGCACATCACCCCCGCACACGCACAAGGTCAGCGAACGCTCACACATGCACACGGTGATCTGCGTGCATGCGCACACCCGCGCGCACACACACACACACACACAGGGAAGGACTCAACCAGCAGAGCCCCCCCCACACCTTGGTCGAACAGAGGGGCTGGAGGAACAGGTCGAGCAGTCGGGATGGGGAGCATCTTCCTGAAGAAATAGGGTGTTTAGAGAGCCCCCTCTCCCCGAACAGAAATCCCCAGGTCAGCAGAAGGAGCCAGGCTTAGGGGACGGAGGCAGGCCTGGGTCAGACCAGATGCCCCCGCCCATTGATGTAGATGCCATTGCCCGTGGGTTTGGCCCGCAGGGTCCCGTTCTCTTGGACGAAATGGTTCATGGCCTGTTTGATGCCTTCGTCCCGATCTTCCTCCTCCTCTGCCCGCCCGGAGCCTGGAGACAGCAGTTCAGTCTGGGTTTCAATCTCCCTCACCGTGGTCAGCGTCGAGTAACTACGGCCCTCCGGCTCTTCGCTCTGGACGCCAAGGGCAGAGGGCAAGTCAGGACCCGAGGCAGGGGAGCCAGACGGGAGGGGGGCCGGGTGGGGAGCCGTAGGGTCAGAGGTCAGGGGCTCAGACGCGGGGGGGCCAGGAATGAGCGTCAGGCGCGGAGCGGGGGGGAAGGAGAGCCACAGGTGAACAAAGGCACGGCCAAGGTGCCGGCCCGAGACAGAGGGTCTGGTGAGGGGCGGCTGGCGCGCCACATCCCCGAGCAGGAGAGGAGCCTGAGGACAGTGGTGGGGACGCCGGTGGGGCCGGGGGGCCTCACCATCACAGAGCAGCTACTGTTGTCCTTGAGACTATCGGGGTGGCCCTCGGCTCTCAGCCCTACACTCTCCTCCGGCTGTGGGGCCCGGACATGGGGGAGGAGTCAGAACAGGGCTCAGCCTCCTCCGTCATCACCTCTCCCCCCACCCGACTTGTCCACCTGTCTGCCTGTCTGCTCTCCCTGACGCCCGTCCTCGCCCCCCCACCCGGCCCCACCCTGGAACCAGGGCTGACGGCGGCTTCCCCGAGCAGCCCCGGGGGCCAGTGCTAAAGGGGGGCCAGGTGGACCCAGAGTGGACCCCAAAACAGCCCTACCCCCAGCCCAAGCCGCGAGTCAGTGGCCAGACCTGGCCGAGGGCTGTCTGTCCTCCTGGTCTGCAGAAGGGCCCCCCGAGCCCCCCTTCCCCCCACCTCTCTTCCCCACCCTTCCCCTCCCCCAACCCGCTCCCAGATGCACCCGACCTTGGCACACACCTGGCTCCTGGGGTCCGAGTGATGGGAGTGCAGCCTCCGGATGGAGTTCTCCCGGGTCAGGGTCAGCTCCTCCTCACTGGGAAAGACACACCCTTGTTAGGAGCTGAGGGTACTGGTGGCTCCCAAGGTGGGCAGGCCGACAGCCTATGTGAGCCGGGGCTGGAGGGTGTGGGGGCTGTGCTGTCCCCCCCCCCCCAGTGTGAGTGAGTGGCTGCAGAGCGTGGATCTGGGCCTCCCTCCCCACTCAGCTGTGGCCCCAGCGCCCCTGGCTCCCCGAAGGACCCTGCCCAGCTCCGGTCCATGAGCTCCCCAGCCGTCAGCACCCCCCCCCCGCCCGCCTCCCCTCTCTCCTGGGTGCCGGGGCCCCCACCTCCCGCTCCGCCCGGCCGGCTTTGCCCCCAGCTTAGCTCCGCCCCCCCACCCCCCCACCCCGAGTGGCCACGACTCACTATTTCTGGGTCATCTGCTGAGCCTTGCGCCGATGGTACCGGGACATGAGCACCACCACCACCACCAGCAGGAGGAACAAGAGTGCGGCGATCACGCCCACCACCACCACTGAGGCCGACACCAGGTTCACCTGCTTCCCGGGGGCCTCCTGCGGGTCTGCGGGAGACAGGCCTCGGTCTGGGGTGGCTGCCCACACCCCCGCCCTCCCCCACCCTGCCCCCGTGTCCTCCCAACACTCCCCCCCAGCCACTCCCGCAGCCCGGGCCTCGGGGAAAAAACCCCGGCCCCCCCCCCCCCCCCCCCCCACCGGCTCCCGTCCCCAGCTCACCCTCTCTGTCTGTCACCATTGCGCCTCCGGGCTCTCGGCCGGGCCCCCCCGCCCCGTGTCTGCCCCGGTGCTCACCAAGGATGTCCACAGTGACCCGGGAATCCCTCGAAGAGAGCTCATTGCTGACGTGGCACACGTAGATGCCGCTGTGCTCGGGGGTCAGCGGAGGAAAGCCCAGAGTGTCCCCTTCCGCTCGCACCCCGCTGGGCAGAGGCCCGTCCAACCTGGACGACAGGGAGGCTGCGGCGGCCTGAGGCTGCCCCCACCCAACGTGCCCGGGCAGCTCTCCCCTCCCGCCCCCGTGACGTCACCCGAGCCGCTGGCTGTTCCCACGGTGCCCCTCCCTCCCCCGGGCAGGGTTGGGAAAGGGCCCCTCCCCCCCGCCCCCCAGGCCGCCCCGGGCCCCCCCCCCCCCCCACACACACACACACGCGTCACCCGGCACTGGGTACCAGGTAGACACGGTATGAGGTCCACACCGCAGGACACCCCGTCCCTCTCTGGGCTCAGACGGACTGGGAGAGTGTGACCGCACGCCCCAACACCCACGACATTGCGTGGCAGGGGACCTGAACGGAGCCCGGGGCACGCACGAGGCCACACGCACGGTTCATCCGCTCACGTGTGAGAATGTGCCTGTCGGGGGCTCACACACATGTGCACCTGACCCCCCCCCCCAACCCCCTGGACACCTGAGACCCGGGAAAAAGCCAAGGAACCGGCAGAGGCGGGCGGCTGGCACTTCTAAGGTGCTTACAAGGGTCTTACAAGATCACAGCAGTGCCTTTTTGTCCTCTCCGCCTCAGGTACTCACGTAAACATATAAAACATTAATATTTAAATCTTGCGCTATGTCTCACGTTTGAAGAGTTAGGGGGAAAAGCCAAGGACTTACTAGCTTGTTCCCTCCCAACGACCGCGTGCCTCGTGGGCCCCCGGGTGCAAGCCAATCGTGATATTTGGTGACCATGCGTATTCTTGAGTGGGCCTGAACACGTGCCCCACTTTATCCGGGGTCCAGAATATACTGTCCCAGCCCCTAATGAGGACACGGCAGCCCTGCGAGGGAAGGACCCTGGCCGCAAGCGAGGCCCTCCCCCCGGGCCAGGCCCTTACCGTGTCCAGTTGTACGAGGGAGAAGGGTATCCCTCGCTCAGGCACTTGAGGGTAGCCCCTTCTCTGCCCACCTGCCACAGCTTTTGGTCTTCGAGGCCCCTCACAGAGGCCTCGGTGAGGACTGGAGTGGGAGGAGGGAGGAGGAAGAAGGGGAATGAGGCTTTCCATCATCTGCTCCTCCAGGGGCCCCCTGCTCGGGCCCCACCCTGCCCTTCTCTGTCCTTCTCATCTGCTTCCAAACCCAGCCCAGCCCAGCCTGGCCGCCGGGTCCTGGCCCCCCGGCTCCCGCGTGGAGCTCTGAGCTCAGAGCCCAGTGTGGTTTGTCTGGGCAACGAGCCTAGAAGTCCCTCAGCAAAGAGTCATGCTTTTTCAGAATCCCCTGTGGTCCCCGGCATAGTGCTAGTCACGGAACAGGTGTTCCGTCAATGCTCCCTGATTCTCCAAAGACGTAACGATCCTACTTGTCTGTACGTTTCCTTGACAAACATTTGTCGAGGGCCTACTTGGTGCCAAATGCTGGGTTCGTATGAATAGAAAACAGCCCTGTGCCCGGAGAGGCTCTGAGCTTAGTGCTGGGAAAACGGTATCCGCTGCGGACGGAGGACCATTCAAGCACTCAGCATCGTGTGAGATGCTTCGCGTTCGTGGTTTCTAATTCCCATCGGAACCCTGTAAAGTTCGTATAATTATACTCCTGCCGCGGAGGAAAATGAAGACGGACAAGATTGACTAACAGCCGGTGCACGGCAGAAATAGGGCTTGTCCGACCAGAACCAGGGTCAAGCTGTGGGGCCCGAAGCTGTCTCTCTTCATGTGCGTCACAAAGTGCTTTCAAGTCTGTGTTTATACCGGATTCTCCCAACAACCCTGTGGCATAGGACAACCCCCTTGGTAAACAGGACACCAAAGGCCAGAGAGGTCTGAGCGATCTGTCAAGGTCATCCGGGACGGCCTCCTGGTCTTCTACCTTTGCACTAGGGGTCACAAGGCCGCCTTTCACGATCCAGCCTGGCCAGACTGGTGAGTCTCTACCCAAGATCCAAGTACTCACAGGCCACTTGGAGGATGTGGGTGATCCTTTGGTCCTGCAGCAGGCCCGGATGGGACACCACGCAGGTGAGTGGCTGCCCGTTCATGCTGCGGCTGGGCACCAGGTGGAACTCCGAAGTGACAGCAGCTGAGCGGGAGTGCTTGAAGGAGCGGCTGGTCGCGGTGCCCTTGACCTCTGTGTCCCAGGTCACGCTGGGGGCTGGGCTGCCCTCTGCTGTGCAGGAGGCTGCCAGCGTCAGGCCCTGGCCTTCTTCTAGCGCCGGACCAGGGTTCAGGGAGGGCAGGGGAGGCACTGCAGGCGGGGAGGAGGCAGGGGTCACAGTCTGCACACCCGTCAGGAGGCCCTGGCCCGTCCCAGCTCGGTCTTGCAAGGAAACATTTTCAGGCCCTGTTCGTTGTCTTATCTCACCAACGTGGACGCCACCAGATGAGTGGTAGGCTTTCAGCTTTCTCCATTGTTTTGATCTTTAAAATTTTTTTTACAATGAGCAGGGATCATTTTTTAATAAGAAATGATGAAGTAAATAAAGAGCTGACCAGACAACATCTCTGTCCTAATAATAATAGCCAGCACTTAGTGAGCACTTATTATGTGCCGGGTATCGTGCTAAACACTCGATCGATGTTATCTCATTAATCCTGCCGGCGGGCCAGCGAGGTGGGCATCCCTACCCCTGTTCTACAAGTCAGGACACCGGCGCGTTGGGGAGGTTAGAGGATTTGTCCCAGATGGTCAGCTGTTGGAGGATGGGGCCCAGATTCACACTCAGGATTTTCACCCCCAAGGCTAGTGTTACTAAGTTCCACGCAGATAAAGGGAAACTGAAGAAGGTTCTTTGTTCCTATCTTCTTGACATGAACAGCTCAAGCACAAAATGCAAAAGCCTTAAGTAGACCATAGGTCTAGGGCATCCATCGACCACAAGAGCCCACAGCGCAAAATGGTGGTTTAAAAGAAAGGTGGGGGCGCCTAGGTGGCTCAGTCGGTTAAGCGTCTGACTTGGGCTCAGGTCACGATCTCACTGTCCGTGAGTTCGAGCCCCGCGTGGGGCTCTGTGCTGACCGCTCAGAACCTGGATCCTGTTTCAGATTCTGTGTCTCCCTCTCTCTCCGACCCTCCCCCATTCATGCTCTGTCTCCCCCGTCTCAAAAATAAATAAAACGTTGAAAAAAAATTAAAAAAAAAAAAAAAGAAAGAAAGAAAGGTGATGGTGAGGGGCGCCTGGGTGTCTGAGTTGGTTGAGCGTCTGCCTCTTGACTTTGGCTCAGGTCATGATCTCACGGTCTGAGATCGAGCCCCGCATCAGGCTCTACCCTGACGGTGCAGAGCCTGCTTGCTTGGGACTCTCTGTCTCCTCTCTCTGCCCCTCCCAGGCTGGTGCACACGCTCGCTCGCTCTCTCTCTCTCTCAAAATAAACAAATAAACTTAAAAATAAAATAAAGTGGGGCACCTGGGTGGCGCAGTCGGTTAAGCGTCCGACTTCAGCCAGGTCACGATCTCGCGGTCCGTGAGTTCGAGCCCCGCGTCGGGCTCTGGGCGGATGGCTCAGAGCCTGGACCCTGTTTCCGATTCTGTGTCTCCCTCTCTCTCTGCCCCTCCCCCGTTCATGCTCTGTCTCTCTCTGTCCCAAAAATAAATACAACGTTGGAAAAAAAATTAAAAAATAAAAAATAAAATAAAGTAAAATAAAAGGTGATTGTGATCTCCAGCCACATTCACTGAAGGTCCAGACCAGGAAAGGTATGAGCCCCACTGGTCAGGCACAGCCACGCCCGTTGGGGGCTGGGTCCCTGTGGTCCATATCTCGGCCCCACATTTTAAAACCGTGGATGGCCAGGGAGGCTGCGAAGGAGTGCCTTTGGTAGAACCACTGCGGGAACTAGTAAGTGTAGCTTCCAGAAGAGGAGACTGGGGGCTGGGGTGGGCGTGGGGGATGGCAAAGGTCCTCAGCTCTTTGAAAGGCTCGCGGGCAGAGGAGAGAATGAGCCTGTGCCACCTTGCTTTGGAGGGCGACAGCGACCAGGGAGGGTGGTGCAAGTCAACAGAAGAATGTTCTATTACGTGGACTCTTCCCCCAGGCTGACCGCTGTGTGCGTGGCAAGCTGCTGAGGTCACTCGGAGGGAATTTCTGGATTGGGTGGGAGGATGGACTGCGCCGGGCTCCCTCACCCCTACGGGACCCCACCTCTTACTCCCGCTCGCCCGCTGCCCCACGCCTCTCGGCGCCCCCCACCCCTGCTCTCGCCTGCGAAGCCGCGGGCGAGGGCCTGGTGGCGCTGTGCGCCCCGCACCCCACTTACCCAGCACGCGGAGCCGCAGCCGCGTCTGGAAGCTGCCTGCGGGGAAGGTGCTGACGCGACACTCGTACTCGCCCTCGTCGGCCTGCACCGCGTTGCGCAGGAGCACGGCGCCGTCCAGGGGGCTGCGTGGAGGCGGCGGCTGCTCCACGCGGCCGTCGTAGGCCGCGCTCACGTGCAGCCCGTACTTGGAGTGCAGCAGCGCGAGCTCCCGGGCGCCCTCGCCCGCGTCCACCCGAGCCCACGCCACCTGCCCCACCTGCTCGCCGGGCTCCCCTCGGTAGAAGCAGGGCAGCTTGGCGTCCTGGCCCAGCACCACGGTCACCGGGTCCGAGGTCTCCAGCTCGCCCGCCCGGCAGCGGCCTGCAGGGGGCAGACAGGAGCAGCCTAGATTAGGGGCCCGGCGGGGCCCCCGGGGGGGGGGGGGGGGGGGAGGACTTCCTGATGCAGACGCCCGGGGGCGAGGAGGCCACCGGAACTCCTGGAGCACTTTCTGCTTGCCAAGCGCGTTCAGTCCATTACCTCATTAGATCCACACAGCATTCCCGAGGTGGGCGTTATTATCGCCATTTGACAGATGAGGAAACTGAGGCCCAGAGAGAGGAAGTGACTTGCCTAAGGCCACGGGGACGCCGGGTGGGAGAGCCACACCCTCTCCCAGCCCAGGAGTGTGTCCTGAGCCACCGAGAGGAGGCGAGAGGCGGGAGGCTGCAGCTGGAGAGAGCCAGCCTCCGCCCTCAGGGAGTTCCCAGTCCTCTCACGGAAATGGGTTTTGGGCGCAGAGACCGGGGAAGCCCTGGGCAAACTTTCACAGAAGGTTCAACCCACCAAGGAGGGGGCGGGGGCGGGGGCGAAAGTGAACGCTTTCAGGAAGTGTGGCCAGGAGACGAGGCAGGGATGGAAGGCAGCTGGCGGCTGGGATGGGGCATGTAGGGGGCGAAGGAGCCCTTCGGAACATTCTTTTCATGGCTTCAAGATGACCGATCTGGATTCCCAGAGAGCAGGCCTTCTCTGTGGGAGGAATGGCCGCAACGGAGGCTCAGAGACAGGTATGACAAGTCACTGAAGACAGAAAGGCCCCAGGTCAGAAGCCCAGAGAGATGAGGTCAGGGCAGACACCCAGCGACAGGGTCAGAACGGTGGCGAGCGACCCGGAATCAGAGAGGCAGAGACGGGGACCAGCAGGGAAGGGCGAGCGTTCTGTGCATCGACAAGGACAGCACGCAGCACCCAGGGGCATCTATCAGGTCACCTCGTTTTCAAAGAAGGATCCCTTTCCTGTCTTGTCCTCATGGAACCTGAGGTCTGGAGACACATTTTGTGGACGTGTATGGAAAGGCGTGACGGTCTCTGATTTAGTGCTCAGGGTGTGTTGCAGGCCACTTGGGGGATGGGACAGTCACCGTGGACCCGAGTCTGCGGGAGGGCCTCGTGCATGAGTTGGGTAGGACCAGGAGGGGGAGACCCCGGAAAGGGATTCCAGGTGAGGGACCCAGAGAGGTGGAGAGGCTGGCTGGCTCAGGAAGCAGGGTGGAAAGAACGCACCTAAGGCAGGCGGTATGCGTCCAACAGGACAGGTACGCGTGCTTGGGCCTTGCACACCAGGGGAAGGAACTCATGGGGAGCCATCACTGTGGCAAGAGGCCAGTGGCTGTGTGCCCTCCGGCTGGAAAGCAGGGAGACTGAAGCCCCGAGACTCTCTAGGAACCCTTCATGCTGTGGGACAGGGAGGAGGGGACGGTCCTGGAGGACCCTCGGCAGGATTTGATCACTGACCAGAGAGAGAGAGAGAGAGAAAAGAGAGGCCGGACAAAGACAACTCCTACGGGTTCCAGGATGAGTGATGTAGGAAGGGGGGCGGGGCCTGGGGAAACTCATGGTCCAGGAGGAATAAATAAATTCGTGGAATAAGGCATGTGAAACGCAGGGCTGGGGGCAGAGGGAGGGTTCTCTCTGGGAAGCCAAGAGCTCTCTGCCTTGGGATGTATATCCAGCAACTCCCCGCAGCGCGCAGCCCCTGCCTCTGGCCACACATGCCTGGCTCACCCGGGCCCCTCCCGGGAGGTGCTCCTCCCGGTGTCTGGAGGGATGACTCCTACTCAGCCTTAGACTCCGCTTAGACAACGCTTCCTCCGCCACCCCACCCCCACCTCAGGCAGAATGAGGGGCCCTCGCTCCCTCCTGCCCTAGCGCCCTGCTCTGACCTCACCACCGTACTGTATCCCCCCTGGATTGCATTTGGGCGCTTCCTGTCTGCCTGTCCCGCTGGACGGAGCTGCCCAAGAGAAGAAGCTGGGTCTCACATCACATAGGGAAACACGGTTTTCTGACTTAGGGCTCAGTGGCAGGTGGTCTGCCTTCTTGGCACATAAGGGGACCTCGGTGAATGTTTATTGAATGAATTGAATGTTTATTGAATGAATGTTAATGAATGAATGAATGACAGAGAGAGAGAGACAGGGAGAAGAAGGAAAAGGTAGAGCGAGCAGGAATGAACCTTGGGCTGGGCTGGGCAGACAGGGAGGGGGTTGGCATGGCAGCCTGGGGTGGAGGCAGGCTGGGCTGGCTACCTGGGTTCGATGCCAGAGGGAACAGCTCTGACCGTGCACAGGGAGAAGGCCGGGGCTGGACGGGGCAGTTATGGAGGGAGGAAGTGGTCCACTCGGGTGGACCAGAGGGCTCCGGGGAGGCTGAGCATAGGCCAGAGGAAGGGGGTCCCGTGACCCTGTGAGCAGGGGCGGAGGGAGGGAGGGTGCTGTCGGGAGCTGGGAGGACCCGAACGGGACGGGACAGACCTGCAGGGCCAGATACCGGGGCCCTGACCTGCCTAAGCTGGTGTCGGTCCCACCCAGCCCGGCCTGGGAGTCCGGCTCACCACCCGCACCCCTCCTTGGCAGGGAGCAGGGCTGCCAAGGAAGGGCTGGAGGTGGGCTGGAGATGGGGGCTCAGCCCCCAGCACATCCTCTGCTTCAAGCACTGGTTTCCACAGGCACAGGGGTCACAAGCCCTGCTCCGCTGGGACACTCAGACCCTTCTACGGGACACCGTCGGATGGCGTATTTCCCATCCTTATCCCTATGCTTGCCAACCATCCGGCCCCTCTCCACAACGCATCGCCCATATTTTCCCCAACATACGTCTCCCTTAGGGCACAACAGACCATATGCCTGCGTCGCGGTCCTCTGCGTCCCTCCCCGTAAGTCCAAGATCCCCACCGCCGAGCAACAAGCCCATGCTTCGCAGGATGAAGAACCCAGCAAAACAGCAGAGCCCTTTCAGGATCTCTCCCACAGCCCCGCATTGTCCTAAGTCCCCTATTCACCAGGAGCATCACAGCTTCACACACACACACACACACACACACACACACACAGGGGCTGCAACAGAAGGAGGAGAGAACTTGGGCTCTAGAATCCCCATCCTGGACTAAACTGGACCCAGAAGCCCAGACTCCCAGGCCAGGGCAGGCCGGCCCTGCCTCCTCCCTCTCTCCCCCACCCAGTGCCCGCCTGGCGTCAGCATGATGATGTCACCAGAGCGAAGGAGACACGCCGCCTGCCTGGTGAGGTCACCCCGCGGGCATGTAGTTGCCAGGCCGGGCCAAGCCCACGGACCCTTTTGCTGCGAACTGTTCGCCGAGGCTGGTGGACTCTGCTGGCTGGGCACTCCTCCCTCTGACCGTCCCCACCCCTCCTCCCGGGAGCACAGGACGCTGGTCAGGAGCCCTGGTGATTCAGATGCCGCCACAGAGCAGCAGGCCCAGCCACAGCCGCCACCAGCCACCACCTTGCGCAAGGAAAGAACAGGCCCAACTGGCCAGACGGGATCCCTGCCCTCGGCCTCCCCACCCCTGGCCAGGCCCCCACGGGCCTCTTTGGGGCCCTGCCCTCTGTGTACCCCGCCCGCTCCCAGACAGGCCCTCCATTCCTGGTCTGGGTTGGCTGCCTGGGTCCCAGCTTTCCTCTGTGTGGGGGGCCTGGCCTCCGATCTCAGGAGGGGAAACTGAGGCTAGCAGCTGCAGATAACAGCGTCGTTGGGGAAGGAGGCTTTCCTTTGTGAGGGGCCTTTCTCCCTCAGTATCCCTGCATCTAGGGGTCCTGACGATGAGTCTGTGCATGGGTCTTTTGCGTGTGAATGTCTGATGACTTTGGGAGAGGGCCTGGCGGGTGTAAGTGAGGCCGACTCCTTGCTGAACTTGGGGGTGTTTTGCACTTCTAAGCGCTCACGTGTTATCGTTAGGAAGGTGTCCGTGCTCGCCTGCCTCCAGAGACAAGAGCCGCGGAGTGGTCTGTGTGCAAGCGTGGGTGCGGACACTGTTCCGTGTGCGTGTGCGCACATTGTTCCGTGTGCGTGTGCGCGTCCGCGTGCGCGCTCCCGTCCCGCGGGACTCTGAACACAGGGTAAATGTTTTGATGCTGGTCCTATCTGGCTTCCACGTGTCTGTCTGTCTTAGCTGCCCATGGTCAGTGGTGGGTTGGCTCTGCCCCTTCGCCTCTGTGGCCCGTCTGGAGCGGAGCCAGGCACCCCTCCCCACCTCACCCCAGACTTGAGGGCAGATTCATCTCAGGCGGAGGTACCCAGAGATGAGGTCACTGCCCCTCCAGGTGATGGGAAACTGCCGTCAAGGACTCCTCAGCAGAGCAAAACAGAGGCTCACCCTCCCCTGGCTCCTCGGGCTCCTGCTAGAAGGACTCCCCCCCCTCCCCCGACCCCCCAACCACCTCCCTCGGCCCCCCAGGAGGCCTCTCCCTGGGAATCTCTGTCAGGCCTCTGCTGCTGCCACCACCAGAAAAACCAGCTCTAGCTCCGGGCCTGGGGTGAGGGTTGTCTGGTGTGGGTTTGGTGGGAAGGGAGGGGCGGGGGGGGGGGGGGAACTCCTGCTTAGGGCTAGGGGGAGGGGTCCAAGCGGTCCAGGGGCTCAGGCTCCTTTGTTAACTCTTGCCTCCCCTCGCCCCACAGTGGCAGCCTCTACCAGACAGAGCTGGAATGGGTGGGAGTATTTGGGGTAAGAAAGAACCTGGGAGGAGCCCTGAAGCCCCCCATTCAAGACAGGTGACATCAACCACCCAGCAAGCCCTTTTTTTCTTCCACCCTTCCTCCCATAACCTTGGCCTTGGAGGTGCTAAGGAGCTTGGAAAACCAGGAGACTCTCCGTCTGCCTTCATCCACGTCCCTCACTTGGCCCCCATCGTCCTAAGCCCCCCAGCTTAGTGACAGCTTCCCAACCCGGGCAAAGTGCCCACCCACAGATTAGTGTCTGGGGAGGGGGGCCACACCAATCACAAAGGCAGCTGAGAACAATGGGGGGAGGACAGGCCTTGAGGCAGCCCGGCTCTGGCCCAGACACAGCTCCCAGCACAGATAAGTCCCCTAAACCCCCCCGGAGCCAGAGTCTGAGCCCGGCTGAGTCACCACAACAGCCACACTGTGGGTGGGAGACCCAGAATTCAGCTTCTCCCAAACTCCTGAGATCTTAGCCACCCTGCACCCCTAAATCCTGCCAGCCACCTCCCCCCAAAGTGGGGGCCAGCTCTGCCCCACCCCAAATCAACCCAGCTCTCAGGACACCAGTTACAAAGGCAAGCGAGGAGGGGGTGGCCAGAAGACTCTGGGAAAAGTTCCTGGGGCCAGAGGCTCCCCGTCCCAGAGAGAGAGACGATCCAAACCACCTCCTTCACAGCCCTCCTCTACGAGGCTTGGTGGCCCGGCCCCAGTTCTGAACTTGACCTTCGCGTGTGGTTTTAGATTCAGCCCCTAGGCTCCTGTCCTGCCTTCCCTCCTGACTCAGCTCCCCACCCCACCCCCAGCCTTCTACTCTGCTAGCCTTTGGTCAGTGCTAGAGTAAGCTTTGGAGGCCGCAAAGCCCAGGCAGTCTCTCCTCACGAGGCCTAGCTCCCTACAGTGGCTGTCCTCCTCAGCCTGGAGGACTCCAGGGCCCCGAGATGATGCTCCAGAAGCTGGGACGGTGCGCTGTGCCACAAACTCCTCACCGCCATCTCTGTAGCTGGGGTCCTCTGAGCCCAGCCCCGGCGAAACACCCGGGTGGGACCAAGGTCACTGGGGCCACGGGGCTTCCCTTGTGATTCTCCTAGTCCCCGCTACCTTGGGTGGGGAAGCTTCCCTTTCTGGCTTCCCTGGGTTAGGGTAGGTCCTGCAGGAAAGGGCCTGCCCCCCTCTGTAAACAGGAACAGAAAAGCAGGGATGGGGGCCCCTCCCTTTCTAGGAAACTAACCTCAGGTAGAAAGCCGATCCTAATCCTTGGAGGGCACAGAATTCTGGGCAACCCCCCCCCCCCCCCCAACACTCTGGCCCTACAGGACCCGATTGGGTCCAGACAAAGAGCTAGAAACTAGCATCCCACTGGAGGGTAGTCTGTAGATTTGAGCCCGTCGGCTGCAGGACAGGAGATGGAGGGAGTAGGGAGGGGACCTTACCCGGAAATTCATCCCATTAAGGAGAGACAAAGAGCTGTGGTGTCAGACGCCTCCCAAGCCTGGGCTCCTCTCCCTGTCAGGGGTGGGGCAGGGCCCTGGGGCTCAGAGCTCTAATGACCCAGGAGTTGGGGGGAGGCACTGATTTGCAGCAGGGCAGGGGCGGAAGGCAGCATCCGGCATAAAGCTACCTTGGTCCCCACTGAGAGATGGGCCAGGACCCTTCCCCCCGCCATCACCGCAGCCAGACTGACCGCCTCTTCCTGCACCCAGCACCCCCCTTCGGGCAGCGGCTGGACAGGCACACCGCCACAGGACTGCAGAGCCGGAAGGCCCATAGAGATCCCGGGGTCCCACCTCGTGGGCTGCCGAAGTCTACGTTCTTAGTTGCCAAAGGTCACCTAGCAAATGGAGACCAGAAATGGGGCCACAACGCAAGCCTCCGAACTCCCAGCCCAAAGCTCTTTTGGAGGCAAGACCTCCGGCTTTCTGGGGGCTTCCACAGAGAGGAGCCAGAAGGGGGGGGGGCGGCAGTGGATGTGGTCGTCAGGCTGGGAACCTGGGGCCCGCGCTGCAGGCCTCAGAGCACCCTCCAGCTCTGTGCAGGTCCTCGCAGCCATGGCGGGGGCGGGGGGGGGGGCTCACCGGGCCCCAGTTACCCCGGATAATTCTGGAGTTAGGGTGCCCCCATAGCCATGGCACCTGTCCATCGGGCATTGGGCGAGGTCGGGGTGATGCCCTGACTGCAGGAGGTCTCCTCTCCCCGTCCCTGGGCTTCTCTTAGAACAGCCTCACGTCCTGGAAAAAGAAGGCAGGACCACGTCCTGTTTGCCACCTCATCTCCAGCATTTAGTCCCCTGGCCGTGCCCCGTGCACACTCAGACCTACCAGCCTTTAACAGACCGGAGGCTGGGACACCCGGACACTCGCCCTGGTCTTGCTGCTAACACTGAGTCGTCTTGAGACGTCGCTTGCCTGTTTGTCTCAGTTTTGCTGTCTGTAAAATGAGGCAGTTAGAGCGGTGGCCTCTCTGACCCTTTCCGTGTCCTGAGACATTGTGGCTCCGTTCTTCAAGGGTGGCCAGGTCCCCCAGAAAAGCGGCTGCTGAGTTCTCTGGCCCCAGCGACCAGACCCCCACCCTCTGGGCCTGAGCAAGTGAGGAGGGTTGTCTGGAAGGTAGGAGTTAAGGCAGGGGTGGAAAGCAGAGGGGTTGGAGCTCAGGACCCTGTGACTAGAGACTGGCTGATGCCCTTGCATCCCCCTCCACTATAAGATCAGACAGGAGCAGTGGGCCCCCCCCCCCGCCCCCCATCTGTGCCTCATGCTCCTGACCGCTTCAGCTGGTGACAGAGAAGGAATCCCTGCCGGGCCCCGCTGGACCATGACACTTCCTTGCTCCTGGGCCTATCCAGACAGGGCTCTGTCTTCCCAGGACAAAGATCCCTCAGTTGCTCATTACTCTGGAAAGAGCCTAGGGAATCCCACTGTGGTGTCACTGTGCATACACATGCTTAGACACACGCACACACACGCGCACACACACACACACGCATTCTGTCCCCCACTCTGGAGATTGTCAATTCCTGTAATTTACATCTACTATATACACATTAGACAGGAGTAACAGAAGGCATCCAGTTGAGAAAATGAGGGGACAGGGAATAAACAAAAGGAGACCACACCCTATCTAGAAGATACTCTACCCTAGACCTCCCCTCATCTGAGCATCACCGCCCCCATTAAATAGTGTCTCCAGGGAAAGAGAGGGGCCCGAGTGAAGGCGCCCCAGCTCCCCCCTTGTCTCCCAGCAGGTGCTCCAAAGCCGGTGCTGTAGGACCTCATAAAAAGAAGGGAACAGAAGGGGCCTGTCCACGGTCTGGGCATCAGGCTCCCTGCACCCTGATGACTGCTGACACCAGCTCCGCCCTGAGTCAGCCCAGCTCCAGTCAGCACTTCTGGAGCCCCGGGAGCAGGCGAAGGAGCCTCCAGGAAACCCTGGGGTGAGAGGGCCCCCCCTCCTGTGCCACCTCCCTGCCCCATCTGCACTGGGTCGACACGTCCACTTCCCGGGCTGAGGCAAGGCTGTGGCAGAGGCGGTCAGGGCCCCCAGACGCAGGGCTGTGGCCTGGGGCTGGAAGAGGGCGCGAAGGGAAAGAGTGAGGCTGGCCCTTCTGGGGGCGCCATCGGCAGTGGGGGGTGGGGGGGGGGTGGGAGAGAGAGATTGGTTGCTCAGTCCAGAGTCAAAGGGAAGAGAATGTTTAGGTGTCCGTGCGTCCGTGCGTGCGTGCGCGTGCGTGCGTGTGCGTGTCTGTGCTGGCTCGGGCTCAGAAGCAAGGGTCCCGATGGTTGGGGCAAGTCCTACCTTGAAACGACAGCAGCAGCAGCAGCAGCAGCAGCAGCAAGGCCTCGGGTCCCCGCATCTTGGCTCCCAGGGACAGGGGCATCGGTGGAAAGGCAGAGCCGCCCAGTGTTTCTGACGGTCCCCTGAGTTCTCCCCGGGAGCCGGCTCTAGAGCTGGGTAGGGCGCGACCCGGAAGGCAGGAAATCGCGGAGTCCTCAGGCGCTGCCTCGCCTGCCTATCCCTCCGGGGTCTCTGCTGGGGACCCAGCCCTCCTCTACCCGCCCAGCTCCGGCTACCCCCGAAAAGCCGTGATCGGGAGCTCCGAGCTCCCCCAGAGCTGCTTCCCACGCCGTGGCCAACGACGACGGCAGAAACCTGGGAACCTGCTCAGCAGGTCAGAACAGGTGCGTCTCCGGGGGTTGGGCCTGGCACGAAGACGTACCAGCCACCGCCCCCACGGCCTGGGCTAGCTAATGGGCGCCAGGGAGGGAGGGCAGGAGGGAAGGACCCGGCGGTGGTGGTGGTGGTGGCGGCGGGGGGGGGGGGGGGCTGGCGGGGGGGGGGACCCCATCGTCAGCTCCAGGCTTCACCGGGCAGTGTGGCAGGGGCTGGGGAGGGAGAGGCAGGGGGCGGGGGGCGGGGCAGGAAAAGGCCCAGGGTGGCTCAAAGAGGGAGGCACCAGGCCAGGAGGAACAGGGGCAAGGCCCTTGTGGGTGGAAAGGAGCCCAAGCATCCCACACCCCAGCCAGCCTCGCTGCCTCCCGGGGGCCTTGCCAAGTTCCCCAGTCTCCTGCAGGGGCTCGGCTTTGAAGCTGAGAACCAGAGAAGGGTCAGAACTGGGAAGTACGGGACTGGCCCATATACCTCTTGCTTGAGGTGAGAACAGAGGCCCAGGGAGGGGAACGGCCTTGGAGGACACACAGCTTAGGTAGGAACACGGTTTTCTCAGACGCCTGTATCCTCAGACAGGGGGCTGGTTCCAAGACGCCCGAGAAGGAGCTTAAGTGACACCGTCCCCAATGCCACCGTATATAGAAGCTGATGGACTGACCGAGAAATGAGCCCCACGGGTTCCTGGCCTCCCTCACTGGATCCTCTCTCCACTTCAAGGCCTCCTCGTCACCTGGCCAGGAGTCCCCAAAGTGCACCAGCCCAACACTCCACGGTCATTTTACCCTCTTATCCCACGGTCATGGGACAAGACCACATGTCTGGACTTTGCAAGGTCAAGCTCGATTTCAAATACTCTGCCCCTGTATCCCTGTAAGTTTATTCCTACTTGTAAGCCCCTGGGATTCCATTCCGGATGCACACAATATAACCACCAAGTGACACGAGACCTTCCTGGCCAATGTGGGATAGCCAGAGGACGGGGGCAGGCTCTGAACTCCCTGAACACTGAGTGACGAGGAGCCACAAGCTCACTGTCAGACTGGGGCTAAAAAAAAAAAAAAAAAAAAGTAAATACTGAGCTAAACGGGAGGAAAGAAAAAAAAATGTATATATATATATAGGTTACAATTTGCAGCAGGACCCTTTTGTCTGGCCGGAGGCAGGAAGCGGGGTTCAAGGGCAATAAGGGAGGGTCACTTTGCTTAGACTGTGTTCTCCACACCCCACACCCCCAACTCTGTCACAATCTTATTCATCTTTCAAAGCTGCCCTCACAGGCCACGTCTTCCGTGGGGCTTTCTCAGCGCCTCCCACCCAAAATGAATCTTCCTCTGTCCTTCCCCAGCCTCTGCTAGTCCCTTTATTATAGCCTGTGCGCCCATAATTTGTGCACATCTTATCTCCTTGACTAAATGTAAGCTTCGGTTTCAAGAAACATGGATTGGAGCCTGCTGCGTGCCAGGGACTCGGTTAAACGTGTGAAACCGGGGGCCAGGACGGGCAGCTGTAGTCTGTGAGCTCCTGGAAAGTCAGGCCTGTTTTATAACCTTTGTCGCAGTCGCCCAGGCCCGCACGGGACACACTTCTGTCGAGGGCGCGCGTTCGTGAATGAATGGATGTCAGTGTGGAAAGGGTGGTCAGGGAGGGCCAGGAAAGGGGACACCCCGACTCTCCCGAACCTGAGCCGTCACCCGGACTCTAACCCTGGCCTCAGGACCATGGCCCCAACTCTTGGCAGTGACCTTGGTAGTGCTACCCCTTCTTCAAGGGCTATTTCCGGCAGGCCCTCCTCAAGGGCCAGGCCAGATGCCAAAACTCCCCAGCTCCTCTCCACCTCCACCTCGGCAAACCCCTTCCCCTCTTTAGGACTCAGGTCCCCACCTGTGCCAAGGGAAGCGGCCTCACCCCGATGCTGCTTTGAGATGCAGTGTCGCAGGGGTGGGGTAGGGCCAGGGGCTATGGGAGGGGGGGAGCATCCTGTATTATAATTATAATTATCACACCTCGGATCCTATCACACGGTTTCCTTCCCACGGATTCACCCCTCCTGGTCCCGGAAACCACTAGAGAAACCGAGGCATGGGGGGGGGGGCAGGGGGGACAGCAGTGGGTTTCCAGTTCTGGTTCCCGCATCTCCTCAGCCTCCCCATGCACCATACGCCCCCAACCCCGCCACAGTGCAACCAGTCAGGGAGTCTGTGAGCCCCTCGTCCACTCACCCCCAGCTCCAGCCGTGTGGAGAGCTGACGGGAGGCGGGACTTGCCCGAGGTGTCGCTGGGGCCGAGGACCCAAGGTGGTCCAGCCAGGCCTCTGCTTGAAGTCGAAGTGTTGCCCTCCCTCACCGAACAAATATCCGTCTCCAAATCTCTCTGCTCCCGGGGCCATCTTGCGTGTCTCACCAGGGCCATGCGCTTGGGGGACAAGCCCTCATTCGCAGGCCTTTCTGTGCCTCTTTTGGGATGAGTCCTGCGGAAGGCAGATTCTAGGGACTGGGGCTGGAAGAAAATCCTGGCTGCGGAAGCCTTTCTAGAACAGTGCCTGGTTTCCTGCCCTCCGTTCTGTGCTCCCCATCGAACCCCCGTTCCCCTCATGCCTCGCTACCTACCTTCCTCCCACCCACATTCTGGGCCCGAAGAATGAGAACAATTCAAGCCGCGGTGGCATCGTTAACGTGCGCACGTGTCTGAGCGGCGTCACCGGGCCTGCCTGCCTCAGTTCAATTACGGACACTTAGTGAGCACCGCTGAGCACCAGGCTCCAGGGAGGGGACGGGGCCGCAGAACACCCGGCCCCTGCCCTCCGCGAGCCCCTCCGTTGGGGGAGGGGGCCGCGTCGGCCGGCAGGCGCCACGTCCCGCCACCGTGCGTTCCCTTCGCGTCCTCGTGCACGTGCCGCCTCCAGGCTCAGGGCTGTTTCCGCGAGCGGACCTGCGGATGCTTACCGTCCTGTGGCCGGGCACCCGCTTGCAACTCCTGTCTGTCCCCGCGGCAGGCTGCACACCTAGGCCAAACCGGTCGGGGTGGGTCGTGCTGAAAGTTTTGTTTGTGTCAGTGGGACTGGGAGGTGAGTCAGGGAGGGACGAGGAGGGGTGGGGTGGGGTGGCGAGGAGAGTGAGAGCGAGGGTCAGGCTGAGCGAGGGGGAGGAGGAGCGGACACGGGGGTGGGGGTGGGGGGAGAACCCTGGGCTTTGGGAGAGACGGGGTAGTCCAATCAGAGTGGGCCGAGTCGGAGGCACGAGGGTGGACGGCGTGTCTGCGACCCAGTCCTGCCCGGCTGTGTGGCCCTGCGCGCCACGAAGCTGCTTCCGATGCGCTCGTCGCCTTGGCTTCTGCAGTTTGCACAGGGAGGCTTTGGGGGCGCTGACCGACACCGTGGCAGAAGATTCCCGACACGGGGTTTGATTCCGTCCCCCAGGACCGACCGCGGCTCCTTCAGGTAGAGGCTTCAAGCTCATTTCTGCTCCTTCCGGGGCTGCCCCCCTCACACAGAGGGTCCCGCACAGAGGAGGGGTTCCCGGAGCTTTTCCGCCACGGAGACACCCCTTCGCCCCCCCCACCCCCGCAGCCGGAGCTTCGCTGTGCCCACTGTTAGGATGGTGGCACCCAGTTTTCCGGAAGGTTTCATCTAAACGTTCCATCTGGCACGTGCTCTGCTGTTCCCATTCGCCCCGTTCTGCAGGCCCAGGGATCCCGGGTACCCAGCCCCGGTCCTTCAACGACAACCACACTTCTGGTTGCCTCACAGCATCCCTCGGAGCCCAGGGGGCTAGGTTTGTTTGCCGCGAAAGAGGTCTAAAGCTGGGGTGACCCACCCAGGGGCGACGGCTCAGCTAAAGGCGTGCCCGTGGGCCCCGTTTCTCAGTAGGCCTCCACGTGCGCAGCCCCACCTGCTGGCTGTCACCCCCTGGACCCCCCAAGCATCTGCAAATACACGACCGTGAACTCAGGGACCTCGAGCATGGGGTAGGAGACAGATGCCCTTATTCTCTGACCCCCTGTCTCTGGATGGGCTGGCCCTTTTAGAAGGCTCTAGAAGTGGGTGCTGGCAGGTCTAGGACAAGAGTCGGAGCCCTCCCGGAGAGCAGAGTCTTTGGAGCACCAGCGAGAGGTGTAGCAGCAAAGGAGGAAGTACGAGCAAAGGCAGGCAGGGTCCTGAGAGCTCGGACCCCAAGCGGTGCTCCCCATGCATCCTCCCAGTCTCCATCCCAACCGCGGAGGCTCCTCCCGGGAAGCCCGGCTGCCGGGAATCATGAGGGGGCGCTCCCCAGGGGCCAGACGGGTACCTTCAGGTGCTCCCGGCCTTTGGGGCTTCTGCTCCCCTCCAAACAGCGGCCTGGATGCCCAGGGCAAGGTGCCTGTCCAAACCCGACCGCCGGCCGCCCCCCCCCCCCCGCCATCAGCCTGAGCCCCTGTCACCACCCGGCGCAGCTGCCCCAGGGGAAAGCAAGCCTCCAGAGGCCCTGCCATCAAGTGTCCGCCTTGGACCAGGCGCTGGGGGCGGCAGGACAGCTGCAGAGCGGAAAATGGCCCCGCGAATCCAGGAGACCAGAAGGCCCAGCGCGGGGAGAAGCCTGGAAGGGCTGGGAGCTTCGGAGAAGAGTGGAGAAGCCCCTGAGGGGAAAGGTGGATGTTCTCGAGGGGACACAGGAGCAGAGAAGGGCCGAAGCTGACAGAGCATGGGGGCCAAGGGGGAGCGGGGCACGGGGGGCGGGGAGGGGGCAACGGGGAGGAGCTGGGGACTCCCCGTAATTTGAGGGCACATCTTCTTTTGAAGTTTGTTGGCATAATCTTCCTTCTGTGTGGCCTGGGAACATTCACCTGTCCGTCTTGTAAATCCAAGCTCCCTCCTCCTCTCCCCTCCAAGACCCAGGTGGCCTCAGACCTGCTGCCGGCCTGTTTCCATGGCCAGCACTCAGCAGCCGCGTGGCTGCCCTGGTCAGAGGCCAGGACGCGTCACAGCTGTTGAGGGGCCCAGTCCCGGGCGCCCAGGTTCCATCTTGGTCTGCGCCCCCCACCCCTCCCCGGCCCCCAGGAAGCAGGGGCCAGGACTTCCGGTTTCCGGCCGCCCTGGGGCAGCACAACTCGTTCTTGGCCTTGCTCCCACCACACTTGGGAGACCTGGACTCTATCCTGCGTCGGTTTTCAGCCCCACACACAGCGAGGTCGGGAGCTTGAGAAGTCCCGGGAGGCAGAGGCGCAAGCCGAGCAGGCCCCCCACTCCCCTGCTGGGCATTCCCCGCCCCCCACAACCCCGCACACCCCAAGATGCACGCGTGCCTTCCCCTTGCAGGCACCCCTAAGTGACTGCCCTCCAGCATCACCCCGAAGCCTTTTTGAACCCCAGTTGCTCCTTCATTTCTAGAAGTGGCATAAAAAAAGGACTAGGGATCAGGAAACAGAGCGCGAGTTCCTTCCTGCGACAGTTTGCAAGATCAGGTCCATAAAGGAAAGGATAGAGGAGTAAAGACCGGAATCTGTCTCCGTTTGCCTGTTGGCTTTCCTCCCTGGGCCTAGGCCTCCACCCACCAAGGTCTCCTGTGGGGAAATCCTACTCCCTGAAAAGGCCCCGGACATCGAAGCTCCCTCAGGTCCTCGTTAGTCATCAATATACCCTCTGACTGTGCCCAGGGACCCCACACTGAGTGTACAGTCTAGAACACAGCCAAAGGGGAGAAGCCTGGTCACTCCTGGAAGGTTCCAGAGCTCCTTGAAGGAAAGTCAGATGGTTACCTCTGTTCAGCAAGGGGGGTGGGGGGGAGCGGGGAGGGGCGGGAAGAGCAGACTTGGAAATGGTGACAGATCTCAAGGCACAGTGAGACCAGGTAGAAACCTGGAGAAAGAAAGGAGTCGGGGCAGAAACGCGCGCGCGCACACACACACACACACGGAGTAACGGAGGGGGCGTAATTCAGAGACAAAGACGCTGAGACAAGGCCTGAAGCAGAGACACAAAGACCCTAAAGAGAAGTTTCTGAATGCCTAGGTGTCCTCATCTACCTCAGTTTCAGCCACTCAACAGTGGGACCCAACGACGTTTCCTCTTCAATACCGCCAGGTCCCTTAAATATTCAAAATTTTGGGGGCACCTGGGTGACTCAGTCAGTTAAGCATCCGACTTCAGCTCAGGTTCATGATCTCACGGTTCATGAGTTCGAGCCCCGCATCGGGCTCTCTGCTGTCAGCACGGAACCTGCTTCAGATCCTCTGTCCCCACCCTCTCTCTCTCCAAAATAAACATTTAAATTTTCTTTCAAAAATTCAAGATGCTCCCCATCCTTACCCCCTCTCTCCACCATTCTCCAGTTAGACTGATGCCGTCCCCCACCCCCCACTCCGTCTGCTGACAGGTCCACCTTTTCTCAAACCCCTTGCAGCTCATGTCCCAGTTGCAATCGGATGGGCTCTCGAGATCCGGCCTCTTGCGGTCTCTTTTCCCGGCCATTCCTCTTTCTTTCTTTTTTTTTTTTTTTTTTTTAATTTTTTTTTTCAACGTTTATTTATTTTTGGGACAGAGAGAGACAGAGCATGAACGGGGGAGGGGCAGAGAGAGAGGGAGACACAGAATCGGAAACAGGCTCCAGGCTCCGAGCCATCAGCCCAGAGCCCGACGCGGGGCTCGAACTTACGGACCGCGAGATCGTGACCTGGCTGAAGTCGGACGCTTAACCGACTGCGCCACCCAGGCGCCCCTCCTCTGCCTTTCTGTTGATCCGTGTCCTTATTCTGGCTGATCCGAGAGCAAAGCACCAGAATTTGGGCCAGGGAAGCAGGGAGCCAGGAAGACAGCCGGCCAGAGTGACCTGGGGGGAAAAATGTAGAAAGGTCAGAGGACAGTAGAAGAGGCAGTGCGGGCCGGCCTGAAGGGTGGCACAGCCTGGGACACATCGGCGGAAGGAACTGAGCAAGTCCCGAGTGGGCGGTTGTGTCCTGAACAATGCTGAGAACCAGGGAGGGCTCCAGGGCCAGACTGAGTTTAAGGGAAGGAGAAAAGAGGGTTTTCTGAAGACAGATTGGGTACAGACTTGGGGCTGGGACAGACATCTGAGACTGGGAAGCTGGGCAGCAGGCACCCTCGTACCAGAAATGGCCAACTGGGACCAAGCTCATGGGATCGTGTCAGGACTGTGAGACTTTCCGAATGATCTGCCCTAGCCCCCAGCCCTGGACAGACATTGGCCCCGGATATTATCAGCAGGTGGAAGCAGGTGCAGAAGAGGAGGGGCCCCTCTGGCTGCCCTTCTCCTGTTCTCTCAAAGTCCTTTGTCAGGCCCACCCTTCACTTTATCCTAATGCCCCTTCAGCTTCTGGATCACTGACAGGGTCATCATAGACCACTTTAGATGCTGCTCTGGGTATAAAATAAGTCATAAAAGGCAGACTGGCTTGTGTTTTTTCTTTTCTTTCTGTCTTTTCTTTCTTCCTTCCTTCCTCCATCCCTGGCTCCCTCCTTTCCTTCCTTCCCTTTCTTTCCTCCCTCCCCCCTTCCTTCCTTCCTCCCTCCCTTCCTTCCTCCCTCCCTCCCTCCCCCCCTCCTCTCTCTCTTTCTTTCCCCTAGACTCTTTTCTACCTCCTCCAAACTATGGGCTTGGTTCAGACTAACCAAAGGAAGTGGGAGTCCTGAGCAGCTCCTCCCCTGGGTCTGTGTCTGGAACAGCAGTGGCTAAATATCTCAAGCTTCCAGATGGCCCTGGAGGGGGTATCACCAAGGAGGATGTGGGGTTCAGGCTCTACACCCAAGCGAAATGCAAACGACTGAGGGCTCAGAGCCAGGGTGGAAGCTGAGGGAAGGAACACAAAGCTGTGAGAGAGAAGCTGGAAAGGCCCCTGGGGTGGGGAGTTCCCGGCTCTACCCAGGAGAGGCAGAAGATGACTCTGGCAAGGGGCGCCTGGCGGGCTCAGTCAGTAGCATGTGACTCCTGATCTTGGGGTTGTTAAGTTCAAACCCCACCTTGGATGTAGAGGTTACTTAAAAATAAAATCTTTGGAGGCGCCTGGGTGGCTCAATCGATTAAGCATCTGACTTTTGATTTGGGCTCAGGTCATGATCTCACGGTTTGTGTGTTCAAGCCCAACGGTTGGGCTCCAGGCAGGGCATGGAGACTGCTTAAGATTCTCTCCCTCCCTCTCCCTCTACTCCTCCCCTGCTCTGGAGTGCACGCTCTCTCTCTCTAATAAAGAAAGAAAAAAGAAAGAAGGAAGGAAGGAAGGAAGGAAGGAAGGAAGGAAGGAAGGAAGGAAGGAAGGAGAAAGAAAGAAGAAAGGAAGAAGGAAGGAAGGAAGGAAGGAAGGAAGGAAGGAAGGAAGGAAGGAAGTTAAATTAAATTAAATCTTTGGGAAAGAAAAAAAGAAAAGGAGTCTGGCAAAATGGACATATAGGCCCACAAGGCTTAAGTGAAATGACCACCCCGCCCCCCTCATCCCAGGCAACTCCTTGCCTAAGTCCTAGCTGGTTGGAGGCTAGCCAGTCAGAGCAGTCTTAGGGAGAAGGCTGGCTTTCAGATTTCAGTCGGGGATGTTAGCAGTTGGGGATTTTCTAGAGATTTCGTTACCATGATCTGGCAAAACTGAGGATCATCTCCGCCAGACTCAAGGAAAGCTGGAATTGGGGGGGACGGGGACTTTCGAATCTCTTACTGGTTCTCGGCTTCAAGGACAAATGGGAAACGGGTCTGGTAACCTTCCAGTCTCTCTGCGCCTTCCCGCACATACTGTCACCATGCTGTGTGCTCAGAGGACGTGTGCTCAGAGGACGCGCACCATCAGACCCCTGAATCACAGGTCCTCCCCGCCCGCAGTCCTGGTCTCCCTCGTGCCTCCATTTCTGGGGCGTGATGGGGAACGAGCTGATGTGTGGAGACCACAGGCGACAACAGCAGCCATCACCCGCATTTGCAGCCCAGGGCTGGGGACACACGTCCGGTTTCTGTGCTGGGAGCAGAAATCTGTCTGCATTGGCTCCTGGGGCCCAAACTCCTCAGCTTGGATCCGGGCCTCTTGGTCCCTCACCGGGTCCTGGAGGGACAGAGTCAGGAGGAAGGGCAGGGGACCTGGCTGGAATTAAAGGGAGATACCAGGGAGTAACAGATGCTTGTTTTTCTGTTCTTGCGGCCGACGGCCCGCCTCCCCACTACGCCTCCTCCAGCTTCCAGGGCTGGGCAGCTGCTGGCCTGGATCTCTTCGGGAGAAACTCCCTGCCCTTAACCTCGAGTTCCAGATGCCACAGCACCTCAGTTTCCTTGCGAGCCTATGAGGCGAGCTGAAATAAGGAATTATTCTTCCCGGGACACCGTAGTGGAAAGTTCTCCAAGTTTCAGGCATCCCCCCTCACCCCCAACCCAACCCCGCCCCCCAACGCGCGCGCGGTGTGCCCTGAGAGCAGGCTCTACCACCCTCTAGTGGCCAGAACAGAAAGGACGCTCCCACCCAGCCAACCGGGATCTTCAGCAGGGAAAGTCGTCTGCAAGACGGCTGAGACAGAAAACCCACAGCACAGTTTATAAATGAGAAAGCTGAGGGTGCCCGCGGTCACCCCGAGAGTCAGGGGCACGGCTGGGACCAGAACCCAAGTCTCCTGACTCCCACTTTCACGCCCCCTCTTCCCTTCCCCCAGACTCATCCCGGGGGAGGACAGGTGCAATTGGAAAAGGGTGTCCCTCGTCGCCCCCCGCAGAGCCACGCCTGCACCTCAAATCAGCTCGCGGCTTTGATAACGGGGGTCCGTCTGAGGACCTGGCCGCCCTCTGACAGTTTTTCAGGATTCTTCTGGACTTCGCGCAGCTCCCGTCGCCGCGGTGACAACACCGTCCCTTCCCGCAGCTACCCGGGTCTCCCGGTCTCCACGGTAACCGGTGCTTTGCGACCTTCGGTTTGCAGCCGGTCGCGCTGCCAGTGCGGCAGTGGTTGCTGGGCGACGGCGGCGCGTGGCAGGGACCCGGGCGGTTCCTGGGGGGCAGGCGGGGGAAGGGGTCATGGCGCTCGCGGGGTCCCCGGGGGGCGCGGGCTGGACCTGGCGGCCGGTGGCCCGGGACGCGCTCCTGGCGCGGGCCTTCCATTCCTGCACTGAGCTGCGGGGACGCTTCTACCTGGTGGGGGGCCTCCCGGCCGGAGGGGCGACGGAGCCGAGCGGCGACACGGTGGTCTTCGACCCGGCGGGAGGCCACGCCTTACTGCTGGGGGCCCGGGGCGGCCCGCGGCGCAGCCACCACGACGCGGCGCCGGTGGGCGGGCGCTGGCTCTGCGTGGTGGGCGGCTGGGACGGGTCGCGCCGCGTGGCCACCGTAGCCGCGCTGGACACGGAGCGCGGAGCGTGGGAGGCGTGGAGCGCGGCCCCCGGCAGCCGCCCCCCCGCCGGCCTCAGCAGCCACACCTGCACCCGCGTCTCCGACCGCGAGCTGCGGGTGGCGGGCCGGGAGGGCGGGACCCGCACCCAGCGTCGCTACGGCAGCGTCTACACGCTACGGCTGGACCCCGGCGCCCGCACCTACAGGTATGGCACCCCGGGCCCCGCACCGTCCCCCGTCCCTTCATCTGTGCTCTGGAAAAGCGCAGGGGAACAGAATCGCAGGCACTCCGGCCACAGCCGCACCCCGGCACCCGCCTCCCCCCGCACCCACCGTGACTACGATAGCGAGCTCGCTCTCTGCCGGTGCTACTCTCTCTCTCTCATCCGACCGCTGCTCGGTCCCTGCCTCCTTTCCATGCTTGGCACCACAGAAAGGGGCTGGGGAAAGGGCAGTACAGCACTTGTATTTTCCAGAAAACCCAACTCAGGCCCGAACTGCTGCATATCCACAGCTATAAGGAAGAGGGCTGTCACACAGCCTCACGCTCGGGTCACTGCGCTGCCCTGCTCCAAACTCCCGGGCCCCGCCCAGGCCACCAGCTCCTGCTCTTTGGGGGCTGCAACTCGGCTGAACCAGAAGTAGCCGGGCACTGGAGTCACGGGAAGCTTGGGGTACCTGTCGACTCACAACTTGTTAGGGTGGAAAGGGGCAAAAACTGTGAGGCCCAAATCCCTCCAGCCAACACCCCTTCTTTCTCCCGCAAGGAGGAACCACATGCTGCCCCCCATCTGAGGGAGCAGCTTGCCAGGCTTGTGAGCACTGGGCAGGGGTCCCGGCAGGGGCCCCGGGGCCTGCGGCATCACTCGTGTTCCGTGGTGGGGCCCTTTGCCGTGCTGTTTGGTGGAGAAACTCTGACCAGAGCCAGAGACACCATCTGCAATGACCTGTACATCTATGACACCCGTGAGGGCCGGCTGGTTGAGGGGGGGAAGAGGGTGGGGAGAAGGTGGGAAGACGAGGAGGAGCCCCATGGTGCCAAAACGGTACCGCCTCAATAAGTACCCTCTGCTCTTCCCCAACAGGCAGGTCTCCTCCTTCGTGGTTCCACTTCCCCTGCGCAGACCAAGGGCTGAAGCGCGTGGGCCATCGCACCTGCCTTTGGAACGACCAGCTTTACCTGGTTGGGGGTTTCGGTGAGGATGGCAGGACGCCTTGTCCACAGGTTTGCATCCTGGACCTTTTTATCTAAAGAATATGCCAAGACACATCGCCAAGCTCCCGTTTTGTTGCAAACTCGCAGCGCGTTACCACCAGAGCGATCTGCCTCATTTCACCTGCTTATTAAATTTCAACCTGAGAGTCAACATTTGTCTCTGAATCTTTTGGGGGGGGGGGGGGAGGCAGTGAATAAGGAGATACATCTTTATTTGCAAGGGAAAGGATAAAATACGGGGCCTCCTCTGAAACTGTGAACCATTAGCCTGATGGAGCCAAACCCCACAGATCATGGGCTTTTTTCCATGCCTCATGCAGATCCCGCCCCTAATATTGGGAGAAAGCTTGAGGCTGGAGCTGAGCATTCTGACCAAAACATTTAATTAACAAAAAAATATTACAATAGCAGAGAAAATAATAATAATAACAATAAAGAGAAATCAGAAGAAGTGGGAGTCAGGGTAGAAAAAAAACACGCAAAGGCCTTGGTCCCTAGGAGACCAACACTCCGGCTGAGGTGGACTTGGCCCCAGCCCCTTCGGAGTTTTCCTTGGCTGCTGGCTTGTCATCTTCCCCCATGAGACGAATGTTGTGCTTTTCCCGGAACTCATTTAATTCTCTTCCCTTTGCCTGAAGCTGCTGTGTAAGTGTCTCAATGATCTTCTGTATCTAGAGGGCCAGCGATAGGATTACATGAGGATTTCAGGAACCACCTTCCCCTACCTGGGATGCACTATAGTTGGGGGATGGGAAGGAGAGAGGACACCTGTAACCTCACCTCTTACCAAGCATCAATAGTAGAGCCGAGAGCCTAAAAGTATGCCTTTCTCAAACACAACGGCGTATGAGCTTTAATGTACGTTAAGAACCGCTTGGGCTGTTTATGTTTAAAATGCCACTCCGTGGGGCGGCTGGCTGACTCGGTCAGTAGAGCATGTGACTCTTGATCGTGGGATTGTGGGTTCAAGCCCTACATTGGGCACGGAGAGGACTAAAAAAAAAAAAAAAGGATGCCACCCCATCGGCCCCCTAGCCAGTTCTGAATCAGTGGGTCCAGGCAGCTGCATTTTGGGTCAGGCCTCCAGGTGACCTGGATGCAGGTGTCCCCGGACCACACTGTGAGAGACCCTGCTCTCACTGCCGCCTCTCCCCCTTGGGAGAGCCACGCTTGTGAGCCAGGTCACAGAGTGCCAGGGAAGAGGCCGCCAGCCAGCAGTCCCTCCTGTGTGAGGAGTTAGACTCTGCACAGCATAAAAAGCACAGGCTAACAGGCTACGTGTGCCGTCTTCAACATGGGTGCCCACCCACTTCCTCCACCACGCTCCCCCGGTCCCGGCCTCCCTTCCCTCACCCCTCGGCGCCCAGAGCTTGTCCGCAGGGACTCCCGCTCACCTGCTCCTTGTTGCTCTCCAGGGCCGGCAACACCTCCTTGACCGTCCGCTCCACCAGCACGCCTCCAACCATGCGGTAGCACTTGCGGGCTTCGTCCACCTCCTTCAGGGTGTCTATCACCAGGCTGGGGTGGGAGGACAAGGCCGCTCGGAGAATCCAGCCCCGCTCCACGGCAGCCCGCCCTTACAATGTGGCCTGCCCACCTCTCCTGTCTGCGCCTCCCCAACGCCCTCACCTGTGCTCATTCAACTCCATCTCTAGCTCGGCTGCCTTGGATGCCAGACCCCGCTGTTCCTGTCGAAGGCGGTTGAAGCCAGCAATAACCTTAGAAGGTGAGAAAGAGTTAAGTGAGAGAGGAGACAGCGGGCACGGCAGAGGGTCAAGACACAACACAGGATGGCGAGCTTTGGACACCTCCCTTAGAAAAGGAGTAGAACCCACGTCTGCCATTTCGACCTTCAGTCTGTCCGGAAGCCATTCACCCTGCACTGAGAGCCTGCCCTGTGTGAGAGAGAGCTCTGCTAGTCCCTCTCGCAGCTTCCCGTGTGGTGAGGAATAGGCATGTGTAATTCAGGATGGGGTGGAGAGCTACTGGGACACCTGCAGAGAGGCTTAGACTTGCAGGTAAAGAAGGCTGTTCAGAAAGACTCTGTAGTGAGTTAACTCCTGTTTGGACCTGCCCAGCCAGCATTCTTCCCACAGGGGAGCCGCCCTCCTTAGCTCAGGGGGTGCTTGTGGGGCTACTATTCACAGGACCCTTGGCCCTTGGCCACAAGGGCAGTGACCTGTTGTTCTATACCAGAGTCTCTTACAGGAACTGATTTTGGGGGTAGAGAGAAACAGGTGCAGCGAAGGCAACTACTTGTCCCGCAGAGATGATCCTCCATTCCTCCTCCTGAAATCCCCAAAGCTGCCCTAGTTCTTGAACTTGGTGGGACCCAGTTATTTAACCTTTCTTTTCATTGTGTTCAATTCTGTGAACTACCCGCTATCCTTCCAAAACACTACTTCAAAAAAGAAAAAGTTGGTCAGAGTCCATGTCTGCAGCCTAGAAACCCTAACTAACATAGGCTTCCTGAGAGACACGGCCTTAACTGAAGCCTGAAGGATGAGAAACTGGGGGAGGAAAGGGTGCAAAGGAGGCATAAGAAGTAACACACGTAAAGGCCCAGAGAAATGATTACTACCAGCTCCTTGTTCCCCAGAAACAGAGCAGGGAACCTAAAACAGCGTGAAAGCCAGACTGGGCACTAAAATCACCACCTCCGTCACTCTCAGTACAGGGCTCTGATGACTGTGTTTGGGAAGAAGTACCAGATAAAAGGCGGAAAACGTAATGAGGAAAGAAAATCGTGGGGGTGTGTGGGGGGGGAAACATGGGGCCCAGAGACAAAAAACCAGGTTCAAGTTGGTCTCTGCCATATACTGGCTCTATGGCCTCGGACATTTAATCCGATGGTTCTCAACCCTGGCGACACGTTAAAGTCCCCAGGAGAGCATTTTCAAAACATGAATGGTGGAACCTCAGAACAATTACACAATCACTGGGTGGGGCCCCTGGGATCTCAGCACTTCTGACACTCCCCCGTAATTCTAATGTGCATCCAGAAAGGAGAACCACCGGGTTTCCCCCTCTGGGCCTGAGTTCCCTCACCTGTGACACACACAGGGTCACCTACTTTATAGAACTGTTGCATGGTGCGGGCTAGTAGGAAAGGGCTTCGTAGGCAGGAAAAGTGCATTAACTGCCGTCATGGCCTTCTCCCCAAACCCAAGTGCCCCCTTGGCCCTTCCTGATCAGCTGAGGGCCGTGGGCCCGCCCACGCTCTCGCTCCCAGCCAGATCCTGCCCGGTCTCATGCTACTGGTGACCGCCTCATCTTTACTAGGACCTTTTATCCCGTACCTCTCTCCACAAGGCTCATCTACAGCTGATAAGACCCTGCTGGCTGGCCTGTGCCACCCCTACATCTCTTTTCCTGCTCAAAAAACCAAGAAATAAGTCTGACTAGGACGCCGTCGCCCCAGTCGTATGCTGCCTCCTCCCGGCCACCAACCTTTGATCTCCGTGTACTTCTCGCACTCATTGCAACAAACGCTTTGAAACCTAACTCCACTACCTATACCAAACTATTCCATTTATGGTCAGCTTTTCCTTCACTATCGATGTTACAGATCAAAGTAATTTCATCTATGGAAATTCCACAACAAAACCAGATTCTCGATGCTCTCCCAGCATCCAAATGACCCTCTCTTCTGGATGTATTTTGTTGAACACATCAGTGAAATCAGCTTAAGAGTCTAAAATTTCTGAGGCCTAGACTTATTTCCCTTAGTAATTACTAGGAATCTACTTTTCAACCACCAATTTTTTTTTTTTTAATTTTTTTTTCAACGTTTATTTATTTTTGGGACAGAGAGAGACAGAGCATGAACGGGGGAGGGGCAGAGAGAGAGGGAGACACAGAATCGGAAACAGGCTCCAGGCTCTGAGCCATCAGCCCAGAGCCTGATGCGGGGCTCGAACTCACGGACCGCGAGATCGTGACCTGGCTGAAGTCGGACGCTTAACCGACTGCGCCACCCAGGCGCCCCTCAACCACCAATTTAACACAACTAAAGGCAAGAAGAGGTTTTGTTTTCAACTCCAATTTTTCTTCAAACATTATTGCTAATTAACAACCCCTACTTCCTCTTGGCCCAGTTTATGAACTTTTAATCAAATGGCAAATTAAAATAAATCTATTTCAGTGTATGAGTTATCTACAGTTATTATGGAAAATTTCAGCCACTGGTGCCCTTAAAGGAAATGAACTCTCGTAGCAGCTAACCATAACCTAACTGTAAATTAGGTGCAAAATAAGCCCATAGTAACCTGCCAATGAAGACAGAAAGGCTGTGATATATTCCCACGTTCTTCCTCTGAGAATACTTTTCTAATGGTCTTTTCCCTTATGGCCAGGTCAGTGTTGATTCCCTCAGCCCTACTAAAATCTTCATCTTACATGTAAACATCCCGACTGAAAAAGAATCCAATTAAATTAAAATACCAACTGTTTATCCTATTCAAAAGTAACTTCAATCCTGGCAACTATACAGAGCTCTTTACATTCTTGGCACAATTTTATACAGGACATGGTTTTCTACCCCCGCCCCCCCAGCTTTACTGACATAAAATTGACATACTACATTGTACAAGTTTAAGGTATACATTATGATTTAGTGTATGTATATATTGTGAAATGATTGATAATAAAGTTAGTTAATACATCCCATATGTTAACCCTCTCTGTGTGTTCACATATAAATGCATATCAATTCCTTAAATTTTTTGGTAGAAAAGCTTTCCAATTTTAGTGCATTTCTAATTTTCAACTATGCAGGCCTGCCTTCTAATCTTTACTGTTGTCTTCTTTGAAATTTTAAATATGCAAAGGCAACCTCTTTTAAAAAAATTTTTTAATGTTTATTTTTGAGAGAGAGACAGACTGAGCAGGGGAGGGGCAGAGAGAGACAGAGGGAGAGGGAGACACAGAAACTGAAGCAGGCTCCAGGCTCTGAGCTGTCAGCACAGAGCCTGACACGGGGCTCCAACTCAAGAACCGTGGGATCATGACTTGAGCCGAAGTCGGACCAACTGACTGAGCCACCCAAGCACCCCTGCAACCTCTTTTTAAATACCTGTTTTTTCCACAGTCCTACAATATTGCACCTTCCGCCCAAGGTTTGTAAGGAAAAGAACACTACTATATGCCAGGCACTCTGCTCGACTCTATCTCATTTAATTCTAAAACAAACAAACAAAAACACAGTATAAGACCTGTACCTTCATTTTATGGGTCAGTAGACCAAAGATGGTGGAGAGACAAAGAGGGAGGAGGGAGGGGGGGAGGGGGAGGGGGAGGGAGGAGATGGGGGGGTAGACAGGCAGGAGGGGAGGGGGCAGGCAGGAGGGGAGGGGGCAGGCAGCAGGGGAGGAGAAGGGAGGGGAGGGAGGGGGGAGGGAGAGAGAGAGAGAATGTGTAAGCACAGCAAGCTGCAGAACTGGTACCTCTACCCAGCTCTGTGGAACTCTAAGGACCCTTTTCTAACTGATGTATTATTCCCGGCGGCTTGTCATACGTCACCTCTCATAGAGGTCAAACTAGGGGGTGTCTGGCTGAGACAGTTGGAAGAGCATGTGAATCTTGACCCAGGGATTGTGAGTTGAAGCCCAACATTGGATGGAGAGATTACTTAAAAAATAAAATCTTAAAAAAAAAAAAAAAAAGTCAAACTAGTTTTGTATGATTTATTTGCCTGTTTTATTTTTTCTTTCTTTTTTCTTTTGTTTAATCACTACCGTATAGTTTTGGTAACTTTACAAAAAATCTGCAATCAATACCTTTATCCCCAAAATGTCCTTTGGTCTTTTTTTTTTTCTTGTCCTTTGGTCTTCTTACCTACATGATATTTACTCTTATTGGTTCACTGAAGAATAGAATAACAGGTCAAGAATTACGACTGGGTGCATCTGGAAAAGCATTTTATAGGGTATCACTCACTAAATATCTTCTTTTCAGTTCAGTGCCCTCTTTTCCTGACGAACATACTCAGCTGTCAAAGAAAACTTCTTTGGGGCGCCTGGGTGGCTCAGTCGGTTAAGCGGCCGACTTCGGCTCAGGTCATGATCTCGAGGTCCGTGAGTTCGAGCCCCGCGTCGGGCTCTGTGCTGACAGCTTAGAGCCTGGAGCCTGTTTCCACTTCTGTGTCTCCCTCTCTCTGACCCTCCCCCGTTCATGCTCTGTCTCTCTCGGTCTCAAAAATAAATAAAAACATTAAAAAAAAATTAAAAAGAAAAAAGAAAACTTTGACCTTATTACTCCAACAAATAATGGTTCTAAGCCCCTCTCTTCATCTTTTTTTTTTTTTTAAAGTAGGCTTGCCGCCCAGCATGGAGCCTGTTGCGGGCCCCAAATCACAACCCAGAGATCAAGACCTGAGCTGAGATCCAGAGGAGGGCACTCAACTGACTGAGCCATGCAGTCGCCCCTTCATCATGTTTTTAGGACTAGTCTATACTCACTGCCTCGACTTCCTCACCTCCCATTCATTCCCAGCCCACTTTAAATTGCTTTCTATCTATACTAGTTATTAAACTATTACTATTTATTAAACTAACTTCTCAAAGATCATGAATGGCCTCCCGCCTAACCCAACAATTTTTTCTCAATGTTCACTCTGCTGCTTTGAAACTCTCTTAAGTAGCACACGGTAAGGTGGAACTAGCCCAAACTTCTGAGTCTATTGTGGACGGGTTCACATCCTAGTGTTTTGCTGTTTACTTGCTGTATGACCAAGCTACTTAACTTCTCTTGGTTTCCTCATTTATAAAATGGAGTTAATACACCATGAAGCAGGGTTTCTAAACGTCAGCACTACTGAAGTTTTAGGCAGGAAAATACTTTCTTATGGGGGGCTGTCCTGTGCATTGTAAGATATTTAGCAACCTCCCTGATTCCACCTACTAAAAGCCAGCAGCAACTCCTACTTGTGACAACCAAAAATGTCTCCAGGCAATGCCAAATTTCTTGGGGGGGGGGGGGGGAGTCCCAGCAAGTGGAGAACCATTGTCTCAGGGTAGCAATGAGGACTGAACTGAGAGGCCCCGTGTAATGTACATTCTCTTCTCACTTTTAGCTTCCAGGACCCTTCAGTTCCTTGGTTCTCCAACCTGTCTTAACACTCCATTCCCCTTCCTGAAGTTCTTCCTCTCATCCCAACAGTGGAGAAGGATCTAAGATTCTTTTCACAGCACTTCTCCCTTTATTACCTATACTATTTCAACTGGCATTCTTAGCTACCTCTGTGGTTCCAACAACTGCCTTCATTTGACTGCCTGCAAATCCAGGCCTCAGAAAATCTAGACCCAAATTTCAAGTTAGAGGAAGGCATTCGGAAGTCAGTCAGAAATGGCTTCAAAATCTGTGAGCGAGTTACCCCTTTTCTGAATCTCAGTTTCTTCACCAAGAACATAAAGGTAATATCAGTCTTCTAGCATGTTTGTGAAGATCAATTAGTTACATCAAGAACTTAGGACAGGGGCGCCTGGGTGGCTCAGTCGGTTGAGCGTCCGACTTCGGCTCAGGTCAGGATCTCGCGATCTGTGAGTTCGAGCCCCGCATCGGGCTCTGTGCTGACAGCTCAGAGCCTGGAGCCTGTTTCAGATTCTATGCCTCCCTCTTCCTCTGACCCTCCCCTGTTCATGCTCTCTCTCTCTCTCTCTCTCTCTGTCTCAAAAATAAATAAATGTTAAAAAAAAAAATTAAAAAAAAAAGAACTTAGGACAACATCCAGCAGAAAACAGACTGTCACTAAATGGTAACAATTAGCACGGAACATTTCCACTTAAATATCCTACGGGTACCTTCAACTCGGGTCATTCAAAGCTGAACTGATCATCTTTTACCCTGTTTAAAAAATTTTTTTTTTCAACGTTTATTTATTTTTGGGACAGAGAGAGACAGAGCATGAACGGGGGAGGGTCAGAGAGAGAGGGAGACACAGAATCGGAAACAGGCTCCAGGCTCTGAGCCATCAGCCCAGAGCCTGACGCGGGGCTCGAACTCACGGACCGCGAGATCGTGACCTGGCTGAAGTCGGACGCTTAACCGACTGCGCCACCCAGGCGCCCCTCTTTTACCCTGTTTTAAACTGTTCCCTTTTCTTGTCTCCCCTAGTTCTGCTAATGACACCACCCTGGCCCTCCAGGTAGGAAACCCTGGTTTCATCTTTGAACACACCTTTATCGCAACAACTGCCAAGTTTTTCTTTGGCTCAGCAATTTTTCTTTGGCTCACTGACATCACCCTACTTCGAGCCTTCATTATCTCTTGTCTAAACTACTCCTGTTGTCTTCTAAATTATCTCCCTAGTTTTGGACTCTCCAAATTCATCCTATACGCTGCTGGTAACTTAATTTTCCTAACACTTGGATGACACAGCAAACTGTTCATGACATATTAGGTTTACAATGCAGATTGCAAAATGGTATATACTGTACAATGCTATTGTACTGGACGAATATTATAAAGTATGCAAATATGTAAAGAACACACATCCTCCCTTTCCATCTACACATGCATATACAAACACATAAAAGAGGGGGAGAAACCTCTTTTGGAGCATATCAAAGGATATACTCCAAAATGGTAATAATAGTTATCTTTTGGAAAGTAGGCTCATGGGTAAATTCACTTATTTTGTGCTTTTTCCTGTGTTTCCCACATTTTCCATAATAAACATGCCTTATTTTAGGTAGCAGAAAAAAAAAAACCAATAGTATACCATATATCCTTCTGTGACTCGGGCAATTCTTACATTAAAGAGTTCCAAATTCTTGGGGCACCTGGGTGGCTCAGTCAGTGGAGCATCTAGCTCTTGCTTTCAGTTCAGGGCATGATCTCACAGTTCATGAGTTCAAGCCCCCGCACAGGGCTCTGAGCTGACAGTGCAGAGCCTGCTTGGGATTCTTCTCCCTCACTCTCTGCCCCTCCGCTGCTCGCTCACACATGCTCTCTCTCTTTCTGTCACACACACACACTCTCTCTCTCTCAAAATAAACTTAAAAAAAAAAAAAAAAAAAGGTTCCAAATTCTTTGCCAGGCAAAGACTCAGCTTGCTTGAAGCACCACAACTTTCTTATACCTTGTGATTTAGCTAAACTAACCACTCACTGTCAGCCTGTGCTTTCCCTAGGTCTCCTCTTCTCATCCTACTCCCTATATTCTATTTCCATTACCACCTGTTCAAATCTATCCAATCCTTCAGGCCCAGCTCAAATATCTTCAATACGGTCGTGCTGTAAATGGAAAAATAGGTCTGTCTGATTCTCAACTCGCTCACTCAGTTAAAAGCCCCACCCTTCCAGTTACTGACTTTGGGTGAGTTAACCAAAGTCTCTGAAACTCAAATGTCCTTACCTACAATATAGGTAGGTAAGGTATAGGAAGACAACATAACCTACCCAAATGGCATAATAAATTAACAGAAGATAAAACAAATGCCTAGTACAATGTTACTTCCTTCTATCTTGTTTATAAGGGACCTATGTGGCTCACGTTTGCAGCAGTGATAAATCACACACACACACACACACACACACACACACACACACACACACACACACACACATCTTTAAAGTAAGCTCCAGGCCCAACGTGGGGCTTGAACACATGACCCTAAGATCAAGAGTCACATGCTCCACCTACTGGGCCAGCCAGGGGCCCTGATAAATCTTATGTTTTTTACCCAGTGTTCTCTCCAGAACACAAAGACCACAGAATGTTAAGCAAGAACAGCCTCCGAACTCAATTATCACAACGCTCAGCCCTCTTTGAGGGGTTCTCTTCTTCCTCCACAACCCCTTAAATATTGGCTCCACCCTCGTTCTGCTTCTTTTCTCACTTTCTGTACAAACCCTAGAGGATTTCACCCACAACCATGGCTTTGTCTACCGTCCATAAGCTTGTAATTCTCTAACCCGTACCTCTGACTCAGGTTTCCGTAACTCAAGATTTATAAATCAAACCAACTACTAGATGTCTCTACTTGACCGTCCCACAAGAAACCCAAACTCAACCCCCTAAAATAAACGTATTTTCCCTCCCAGACATTTCCAGTCTTCCTACATTCCCTACGGCACCAGTATCCATCAAAGACAGAGATCTGAGAAATATCCCAGATCCCTCTCTATCCCTTTTTCCCCACATTCGAGTCTTGCACCCCATGCTATACTTTGTCTACCTGCACCCTAAACATGCCAGGCAGTTTTATGCCTCGGTGCTTTTAAGTGCCTTATTCCCTCTACCTAGGAAATTCCCCAATTCCTTCTTTGCCTGACTAACTCCTCTCATCCTTTAGAATTCACTGGAAGGAATATCTCTTCCAGAAGGGGAAAGAAGAAAAACAAAACAAAACAAAAAAAACCCTAGCATTTATTAAGCACATACTATATTCCAATCACTGTGCAAAAACACTCTGAATACCTTTTTTGACTCATAATCAAAATAGTGATGAGGTACGCACCATTATACGTAATTTTTATTTTAGAGCATGTGCACATGCGGGACAGAGGGAGAGAATGTTAAGCAGGCTCCATGCCTGGCACGGAGCTCGACTTGGGGCTCGATCCCACGACCCTAGGATCATGACCTGAGCCAAAATCAAGAGTCGGATGCCCAAGAGACCAAGCCACCCAGGCGCCCCTGCACCATTATATTTTTACAGGAGAGCAAGGTGAAAGAAGTCACCTATACAAAATAAATAGCAGAAATGTGATTCAAACACAGATCTGTCAAACCCAAGTGCACTTCTTACGCTCTTAGCCACCCCACTATACCACAGCTTCCCTTTCCCACCCGTTCCTCGAATCTCATAACCTCTTGCTAGGGGATCCCTCCTTTAGCTACCATAAAGAGGGGCCCGTGTGGAATACTGTACATGGAGTCTGTGAGCTAACTTGAGAACAAGATCTAGGTTTCCCTATACACAGCAGAGGGCCTGGCACAAGGCAGACCCTCAGAAAGTATTAAGTTTCTTTTCCCTTCCTTTCCATCTCTCTCCCCCCTCCCCCGCAGAAACTCTTTCTCCCCCCCCCCCCAAAACCCCACAGCACTTTATACCTGTTAGAACACTCACCTTCTGCTTCATATTAGCATTTTGTATGTGTTATTTTACTACGGGCTCTTTGCACGGGGCAATTTGAAAAACCCTTATGCAGATACCTTTGCCTGTAGCAACTGTTCCACAAATAAATGATAAATGAACCTGTAATTAGAAGAGCTCTTGTTTATGTTTCCCTTTCTATCATGGAGATTTCTTCCCACCCCCATTAAAACACTAGCCTCACTATTAGCAAATGGCTCCCATGCCACAAAAGGCTTTCTGAGTTATTTATCAAACATCTCGCGATGCCAGAGACTGGGGGAAATGCAAACTCGGGGTAGGAAAGGGTTTCTGGTCGCTAAAGAAATTCAATCTTACAACGAGTCCCGAATCAAAACAGTATGGAACACTAGACTGTTCGAGTATGTGAGTCACGTGGCTCTGCAGGGTGAGGGCGAACTGTCAACGTGGTTTCAGGGTCACGTAACGGACCACATACAACCAGCCCGTTGACTAATCCCCTGGGATTCGTTACGAGCTGCCTTGCCAGCCTATCCTGTTTGAGGGTGCGGAGAAGTGGGGAAAGTGACGACCTATCTCCCCTCACAACTGTGCATCCTCCCACACCCCGCATCTCGGGGCTCTCGCCTCCTGCTGGCTCACCCAACACCCCCAAGGGAGGCGTGGCCTTCACCTACCAACCCTTTGGCTCTCTCCCTGGGGGCTCGGCCAGCTTCTCCAAGGACCCTCCCCTCTCTGGGCGGCCTCGCAAAGGTGGGACTGGAGTGAGGCCTGCACCGGCCACAGGCTCCCCCCCTCTCTCCGCATCGACTTCGGACCTGGCCTGGCTGCCCTCCTTCGCGTTCTCCGCTCCTCACCTGCTCTGCCGACACCGCCCCTTTCCCCGCGCCGCTGCCGCTGCTCTTGCCGGCGCGACCGCTGCTCTCCGCCATCTTCGCCGCCTGCTGGGCTTCCGGCCTGCGCAGCCCCGCCCCGCCGTGCGTCACATCCGGTCTGGGAGTTACCGCCCACTCGCCCCGGTGCCTCTGCCTCCAGGCCGCTCTTCGGTTCGGATCCTGCGGATGGTTTTGGCTGTGTCTTCATGTAGGACCTACCGTCTGCCCCGCCGGCCGCGGTGAATTCCGCCTGCGGTGCTTTAACTTGTGCAACAGAGACACTGCCCTGGGAGAGGGGCAGAACCCTTTCGGACGGGTTAACCGGAGAGTGGGGGCGCGGGTTGGGATCTGGGTGCCAGTGCCCTCTGCCCAGCACGGGGCGGTGGGAAAGGAGGGAAGGTGAATTTCCCCTCAGAGATTCCGGGGTAAGGGGGGGGGGGGATAGGTTTTGAGCAGCAAAGCTGTGCAGGTGTGCAGTCAGGAAGAGAGGCTGGGAAAAACAAGGAAGTTTCATGGAGATGACTTTTGAAGCGCGGATAGGTTTGGCTGAGGAAAATGGCTTCAGTTTAATAGGAGCTCACTGGAAGTCGAGGTATTCAGGTGCCCAGTAGAGCCCTTTCCTCCATCTTCCCACTTTATGATCTCTTCCTGTAGCCCACAATTACTTAAAGAGTGTTTTGAAGACTTAGGGGGTGTTACTGGCAGGGCCCTGACTCGGCCCCACAGTGTGAAAAGTCAGAGAAGCCTAGAAATGTACTCCTTGAGGGAGGGGCCGGTGTCCTGATTTCTCACCATCTTCAGGCTGGGCTTCATCATCAGGCCTCCTCACCAGCTCCTGTCCCTTCTTTTGTGTCCTGGACTCCGGATCCCTCGACCGTCAGTACTTTGTGCACAGCCCAGGTAACACGTTTTGTTCTGTCCTCAGTGCCTCAGTAGATGCTCAGTAAATGTTTGTTAAATGACCAGATGGTGGGAAACACTGGGGTACCAACCATCCACAGAACATTTCATCAGTGGGTGGTTGTGCCCCGTTAAGAGCATAAATCAAAGGGCAGTCCAGCCCTCCCGCCTCCCCATTTGAGACCCTTATCATTAAACTGGGATTTTCCCGTGCTGGGAAATCTGAGTCCTGCCTTGTGCCATTCACAGGCCCAGAGCCATGGCCATCTTCTCTTCTTCCTGGGAACTACCGCTGGTGGCTGTGTGCCAGGTAACCTCAACCCCAGACAAGCAGCAGAACTTTCAAACATGCGCAGAGCTTGTTCGAGAGGCTGCCAGACTGGGTGCTTGCCTGGCTTTCCTGCCAGAGGCATTTGACTTCGTTGCGAGGGACCCTGCAGAGACGCTCCGCCTGTCTGAGCCACTGGGTGGGAACCTTTTAGGAGGATATACCCAGCTTGCCAGGTATCGGGGCAAGGGGGAGGAAAAGGTAGTTTCTTTGTTGGGCACTTGTCCCTGAGTTGCCAGGTGGGAGGGTAGAACCTTGAGAAGAGTCCTCCGTGTCGCCTCCTCCCCCTGCCCCCCTCCTCCCCCAGGGAATGTGGACTCTGGCTGTCCTTGGGTGGTTTCCACGAGCGAGGCCAGGACTGGGAACAGACTCAGAAAATCTACAATTGTCATGTGCTTCTGGACAACAAGGGTGAGACTTCAGAACTCTCCAGCCTCCCTCTTCCCAGGCTTTGCTACCTAAAGTAAGATCCTCCAGAACTGTTACGCAACTCTTTGCTTGGTCAAGGGGCATCTGTACTTCGCATCCTAGCTTACAAGCTAGCTCCCTGGGAGGAGAGGAACGAAGTTGGGTGCTTCTAGGGCACCAGCACTGAGCACTCCTTCTCCATCTTGCTCCAGGGTCAGTAGTGGCCACTTACAGGAAGACCCATCTGTGTGACGTGGAGATTCCAGGGCAGGGGCCTATGCGTGAGAGCAACTCTACCATTCCGGGGCCCAGTCTTGAGTCTCCTGTCAGCACACCAGCAGGCAAGGTGGGAGTTGTGAGAGGAGGAGATGCGGGATCAGGAACAAGAGGGAGGAGAGTAGGAACACTCTGAGGTGGTAACAGAGGCTGGAAAGCCCTAAGGAGCGGGGTAGGGAGGTAACGACTAGATGCTGTGACGAACAGAATAGGGGTGTCAGGCTCTTTTTCATTGCAGATTGGTCTAGCGATCTGCTACGATATGCGCTTTCCTGAACTCTCTCTGGCATTGGCTCAGGCTGGAGCAGAAATACTTACCTACCCTTCAGCTTTCGGATCTGTTACGGGCCCAGCCCACTGGGAGGTAAGAGACCCTCCCTTCAAAACCCAAGGGCCTCCTCTAAACTTCCTTCTCCACCCTTGGCCCTACCAGCCGAAGAAAAGATTTTCCTCCCCTTCCCACCCAGGGGGAAGCATTCATTCCCTAGATTGCTGCCCTTCACGTTAGAGAACAGGTAACAGTAAATCATTCCTAGGCAGTTATCAGAATGGTCACAAGGAGTAGACTGGCCTGTAACATCCGTCACCTATCAGTTCCCCACTGGACGTTCCATGTACGTAAGTGAACTCACGTCTCCTCATCCCCAGGTGTTGCTGCGGGCCCGTGCCATTGAAACCCAGTGCTACGTCGTGGCAGCAGCACAGTGTGGACGCCACCACGAGAAGAGAGCAAGTTATGGCCACAGCATGGTGGTGGATCCCTGGGGGACAGTGGTGGCTCGCTGCTCTGAAGGACCGGGCCTCTGCCTTGCCCGAATCGACCTCAGTTATCTGCGACAGCTGCGCCAACAGCTGCCTGTGTTCCAGCACCGCAGGCCTGACCTCTACGGCAGTCTGGGCCACCCACGGTCTTAAGACTGACTTCTGTGAGCTGACACTCCCATCGTGAGCTGGCGTTGCCGTGACTTCGTGGCGGGACCCAGGCGCGGCTCCCCTCACTCGGAGAAGCTCAGACTGCCTTGGCGGAACACAGGCTCAGCTTCTCGAGAAAGAAGAAACTTTCGCCTGAGCTCCCATTTCAGTTTCAGAAAGGTGGAATTTTCTACAGTCACTGTTTATTTCATGAAAACTGAAGTTATGCAGAGGGCTGAGCAGCACTGGCATTGAAAAAAATAGAATCATCGCAAAGTCTGTGTCTGGACATCTCCTTTGGGAGCTGAAAAGGGGAGGTGGGGTCGTACCAGCCGGACGAGGCTCCGGTTCTAGGCCTTCTGGCTCCTTCGACAAGCCTCCCTGCCCCGATCAAAGTGCGACACTCAGTGCATGTCCCGGCCCCACGCTCCCAAGCTTGAGCGTGGGAGTGGGGTAGAGAGTGGGGGAGGAAAAAGGGGAGAGGGGTGGGTACTGAATGACTTCGCTTTCGCCTAGACTGCCCTTCGCCCAAGCCAGAAGAAAGCAAAGGGGAAAGGGCTGCAGGGTACATGATTTATTTTCACTTGAACATGGAAGGGAAGTCTCACACTCCCCCTTCCCCTTTCCAGGGGGAGTGTATTTTTATCAGCAACCCCTTTGCCATCCGCCCTGTGCGGGAGCAGGGAACTAGGCTGGCCTAGTCCTCTTACCTCAGACTCCCTGTCGGAGGGTTTGACCGAAGGGGGAAAGGGAAGGCGCCACACCAGGCAGAGGTTTCAAGCCATGGAATGGAGGAAAACGAGGCAGAGAGGAGCAGCACCAGAGGCCGGCAGAGAGTGGAAAGGGCCACAGCTTCTTTGTTTTTTAAAAATTCTATAATTTGGGAGAGGGTGGTGATTAGTTTCCAAAATACGCTTCAGAGTCCCACCTTCCACACAGCTCCCTCACTCAGCCCTTTGGTTTTTGCAGACAAAATGTAAGAGCCCTCAGAAAGCCAGAAGTACTGATGACCCCGCAATGCACCCGGAAGCAGTGTTCACCTCGATCCCCTACAAAGACTATGTTCTATAGACTTTGCTTCTCCCTCTACGTTTGTCTTACGGCTCAGTGGCAAGGTGGCTGTAGGCGCACATCAGGAGGAGGGGACGTGGCAAAGGGAAACAGGGGAAGCCCAGGCACGTGGGTGCAGGGAGGGGTGGGGAACACCGCTTCCATTTTCCTTTGTCTTTTCCTTTAAAAAAAAAAAAAAAAAAGGCAGGGGTGTGATTGGTCGGAAGGGTAGAGAACAAACCCCAGAACAGTATGTGAGCTCCAGAGGTGGGCGGGGGGAGCAGTCCCCCGAGAGGTGAGAGGGGAAAGGTCAGGGCAGTGCCTGCAGCATCAAGTTCCTCAGGAGTTTCTGCCGGCCCAGCTCGTAGTCCTCCTCGTCCACATTCACCAGCAGCTTGATGGCTTCGTGGCCCACAGCCTGCTTGAGGGAGTCTGTGATAAAGACACCTTTGAGCGCCTCTAGTAGCGAGCCGTTGATGTAGTCGCGCCAGAAGGCGTCGAGGTAGGTGAGCTCGGAGAACTTGATGTCACAGATGATGGAGCCCAGGTCCCGGGACTTGAGGATGGTGTTGGCCTGGTTGAAGCGCTCAAACTGCCGCTCCAGTGGGTCCTGCTTGTTCGAGAACACGTTGCCTTGCAGAGCGGTCTCGTGCTGGCAGTATTCGGCCCGAACCCGCAGTCTGATGTCTGTGGGGAAGAGAAGACACGCACAAGCGGTTGCGGAGGGGGCGCGGACAAGCGGGCGCGGGAGGCTGGAAGACCAGCGGAGGAGCAGAGCTGGGAGCGTCACCTGACAGCTTTCCTACCTCTCCCCCGGGACCAGTTCTTTTCCAAGCACCTCTGAGATCCTCGCCTGAACACACGAGTTTCCTTTAAATGGGCCAGGCCCAGGCCAGATCACTGCCATCCCTCACAAGGAGCACCCTGCTTCTAGGCAGTATGTTCCTAACAGGCACAAGTTCATTTAATTGTTTTCATTTTGTTTTTAATATATTTTTTAAATGCTTTATTTATTCTTGACAAAGAGCATGAGTGGGGGAGGGGCAGAGAGAGACAGACAGACAGACAGACAGACACACACACACACACACACACACACACACAGAACTCAAAGCAGGCTCTAGGCTCTAAGCTGTCAGCACAGAGCCCGACGCCCGGGGCTCAAACCCATGAACCTTGAGATCATGACCTGAGCCGAAGTCCAAGGCTTAACCGACTAAGCCACCCAGGCGCCCCCAGGCACACGAGTTCATTTTAGTATTCGATCAAAACTTGGTCCATCCTACAATAAGGATGTTGTAACAGCACCCCTTGATCTCGTATTAACTAGAAAGACGTGAATTGGACTCTGCCACAAAGACAGAGGAATTCTCTCCCCACAGATGAGGCCGTTCAATCCCACTAAATCATTCACCCATTCAATGCGAGCCTCGCACTAAACAGCATAAACTGCCCCGGGGTCTCAGCACTTCTCTGTATTCCCCCCTCCCATCTGCTCCACCTCCAGAACCCTTAAACTTCCTCACCACATGTCTGCTTTTCCTTGGGATCTGGTGTTACTGACTTCCGGCGTTTTCGCTGGCTCCCGAGTGTGGCTCTCCCTCGAGCTGGCCGCTTGCTACACATCTGAGGGCCCGAAGTGGGGCAGCACACCACAGGATAGTGGGGAGGCACTGGCCAGAGGGGAAAAGGGGAAAAAACATAGTAGGGGAAAAGTAGAAATACAAACCGATCTCTTGGAATGAGGAAGGAATCACTTAAGACTTAGCACTAAAAGCCTACAGGACCTGAAAAGAGGACACACGATGTGGGGACAATCACAGGACGCAGGTGCAGCATTAACACCTCACCTAATTTTTATAGGGCTAGATGCTGGGGGGAGCGGGGGTGAGAGACCCAGTGCCCTTTCACGCAGGCTGGCGAGGCTGGAAAAATGACGAGTTTAGGGTCTTTTTTTTTTTTCAAGTGAGCGCTATTCCCAAAATGGGACTTGACCTCACAACCCCAAGGTCAAGAGTGCATGCTCTGCTGACCGAGCCAGCCAGGAAAATTCAGAGGAGCTCCTACCTTCTTACCTGTTTTAGGGGATTGGGGAGGCCTCGGTTCTGGATCGCTGAGGGCTCTGGGGGTCACGTAGCGAATTGACGTCTCCTCCAGATACTTGTCTACAAGATCGGGGCACACTATAGGAGGGGAGGGGGTCCTTCAGGAAAAGATGCACCCCCCGCCCCCGGTCCAACCCTCCCACGGGCCTCCTAACTCCTCCTAGGTAGCCCCCAGGGTCATCGTCTCCTCCCACCCGGGCTCCTGTGCTGCCGGCTCCAGGCCTCCCACGACTGGTCCCCGGGCCCTGCGGTCTGGCCCCTCGTGCACCCTCACCGGCCCGTCTCCTCTTGAGGGTGACGTAGGGCAGCAGGTCGTGGCGAGTGATGATACGCAGCAGCTGCAGCACCTGGCGGAAGTTACTCTCATCACAGCGGCCCTGGCGCTCCAACGCCAGCAAGAAGTCACGTCCGTTTCGGATGAGGCCACGCTCGTGGTCATCGATGACATCGACAAAGAGGAAGGAAAGGACACGCACGTCCCTGTGTGTCAGGTGGGCGCCCACGATGTCAAACATGCGGTGCAGGCTATAGAGCCCGTGCTCCTGCTCGCCGCGTTCTTCGGGCCACACCTGGCCGGCCCGCCGCTTCAGGCCCGCCATGCCGGGGGCTCAGGTGCGCGGCGCGGTCCAGAGTCCCCGCTCGGCGGCCGCGGGCCCCGCTACACTGCAGGGACGAGGAAACAGAGCCTGTGAGCCACCCGGTGGAAGAACTGGTCTTGTTCGCTCCCGAACCCCCAGTGCCTAACGCCGTGCCTGGCGCACGGCAACACTGAGGGTTTATCACGTTTTAAAAAGTGATTATTGCAAAATGAAGCCCAGAGCTCTCCACATCCAACAGCTGTTACCTTAAGTCCAGACCCTACTGGAGAAACAGGGTCGCGTTCCCTGAGAGTGTTATATGCAACTTCAGGCTGCAGACTCAGCAGGAATTGCTGTTAGAGGTTACCCCGATTCTTCCCCTGCCCCCCAAATACTGCTTTTGGTCCCTTTGTGCTCCCCCTCCTACCCCCAACCATCTCACCTCTTAAAGGTAGGCAATCCCGAGAAAAGTAAAGAATTCACTTTCTTTTTTTAATGTTTATTTATTTTTGAAAGAGACAGAGGGTGAGCCAAGGAGGCTCAGAGAGAGAGGGAGATGCAGAATCAGACACAGGCTCCAGGCTCTGAGCTGTCAGCACAGAGCCCGACGCGGGGCTCGAACTCACAAACTGTGAGATCGTGACCAGAGCTGAAGTCAGATGCTTAACCCACTGAGCCACCCAGGCGCCCCAAGAATTCGCCCTTAACTAATATGGAAGCTGCGGGAGACAAACCTACAGACAGACAGTGGGGAAACTGAAAATCTTTAGATAAGACCTAGTTTTCATTCTGCCTGTATCATTAACAAGCTAGCTGTGTAGCTGTGTGACTTCAGGCAAGTCACCTCACTTCAAAGTCGCACTGTCCCCCATCTACAAAACATGAAGGAAAGAAGCTACTCCTCAGACTTGTTAAGAATCCAATTAGAAAATACATGCGAAACTGCTGGGGCGATGATTGTGAAAGAGATTGCAAAGAGATAAGCACCCCTGACCTCTGCAGCCCAGAGCCACCCCCTCCCCCAACCTTATCCTCATACTTCCTGCAATCCAACCAAGTTCAAAAGCCTAACTGCATAGGAGGCTAACCAATAATATTCACCCAAACTCATGGATTTACATCAACGAACATTACTACGTTGAGCTCGCTCGTGACCCTGCTGTGCCAGGTGAACTCACCAATGATGTTCACGCACCATTTGGATACATGCCCCTTCTACTCCTTCCTCGTGGTTGCATTTCCCCACCCCCTGGCAATGACCCACAGCAGCCGACACTCGTTCTATAATTTGGCATTTGTGGGGTTTTTTTAAATATTTATTTATTTTGGAAGAGAGAGAGAGCACGAGAGAGAGAGAGAGAGAGAGAGAGAAGGAGGAGAGGGGCAGAGAGGGAGACAGAGAATCCCAAGCAGGCTCCACGCTCAGCAAAGAGCCTGACGCGGGGTTTAATCTCACAGTCGTGATCGTGACCTGAGCCAAAATTGAGTCAGACGCTCACCCGACTGGGCACCCCAGGCGCCCCCATAATTCGGTGTTTGGTTCACCAAGTTTCAGCATCAAGCTGGGTAATGTCAATGACCTGTGACCAAGCCTGAAGTCCACAGGCTTCCACATCCACACTTGTCACACACACGTGCTGCCCAATACTGTTCCACCAAACCACAGCTCCAATCACCTGATCCATTATATATTCCTATTGAAGCCACTTCTTTTTTTTTTTTTTTAATTTTTTTTTTCAACGTTTATTTATTTTTGGGACAGAGAGAGACAGAGCATGAACGGGGGAGGGGCAGAGAAAGAGGGAGACACAGAATCAGAAACAGGCTCCAGGCTCTGAGCCATCAGCCCAGAGCCCGACGCGGGGCTCGAACTCACGGACTGCGAGATCGTGACCCGGCTGAAGTCGGACGCTTAACCGACTGCGCCACCCAGGCGCCCCTTGAAGCCACTTCTAAATATGTCTCCAATCACCTCCACCGCCACTGCCCTGCTTCAGGTCCTGATGATCCCTCACTTGGACTATGGCAACAGCCTCTCGAGGGCTCCCCTGCCCACCAATCTTAACCCACCTAAGTCCATCCCTCATATCCAGCTGAATTCGCTATCTAAAATGCACAACTGAGGAGCGCCTGGGTGGCTCAGTTGGTTAAGCGTCCGACTTCAGCTCAGGTCATGATCTTGCAGTCTGTGAGTCTGAGCCCTGTGTAGGCTCATGCGGACAGCTCAGAGCCTGGAACCTGCTTTGGATTCCGTGTCTCTGTTTCTCTCTGCCTCTCTCCCACTCATGCTCTGTCTCTCTCTCTCTCTCTAACATAAACATTGAAAAAAACATTTTTTGGGGGGCGCCTGGGTGGCTCAGTCGGTTAAGCATCCAACTTCAGCTCAGGTCATGATCTCACAGTCCGTGAGTTCGAGCCCGGCATCAGGCTCTGTGCTGACAGCTCAGAGCCTGGAGCCTGCTTCAGATTGTGTCTCCCTCTCTCTCTGCCTCTCCTCTGCTCACGCTCTGTCTCAAAAATAAATAAAAACGTTAAAAAAACCCACATTTTAAAAAATAAAATGCACAACTGACTACATCGCTTTTCTGCTTAAGACCGATCTACAGCCCCCTCCTTACCTAGAACACTCCAGACTCCTCACACCACACACCAAGCCTTCTGAGATCAGGCCCTGCCTACCTTTTCAACCTCATAACCCACTTTTGATTCTCTACCGTTATCAGTTTGTTTATAACTCACATACAGCAGGCAGTTCATTTCTCTGTCCCTTTCTTCAGGCTACTGCCGTTGCCTGAGTGCCCCTCTCCCTTCTCTGTACCCTACCCCCCTATACCACTCCTCTTTTTCACATGGCTAACTCCTACTCGTCCTTTACGAGTCAGCTCAGATACCATCTTCAAATTCATTCTCCACACCTCCATGCTGGGATACGTAATCCTCTTCTGTGCTCCTATGGAACATCATGAGTATTTCTTTTAAGCCCCATTTGTGTATTTATCACCCCAGCCCATCTTAAGCAACTTGCGGACATGGACTAAGTCACATTCACCTTTATATTCTCAGTGCCTAGCAATGCATAGAGGTTGGTACACAGTACTCACAACCTACCGAACCGAGCTTAGCCTCCAAGAGATCATCAAAAGCAGCATCAATTAAGAAACAAACCCACACAGGGGCGCCTGGGTGGCTCAGTCGGTTGAGCGTCTGACTTCGGTTCAGGTCAAGAGCTCGCAGTTCGTGAGGTCGAGCCCCACGTCAGGCTCTGTGCTGACAGCTCGGAGCCTGGAGCCTGCTTCGGATTCTGTGTCTCCTTCTCTCTCTACCTCTCCCCCACTTGCAGTCTGTGTCTCTCTCTCTCAAAAATAAATTTAAAAATTAAAAAAAAAAAAAAAAAAAAAACAGATACACACAGCCTGGTTACCACGCATACACTCTAGCTAGCCGCAGCCTCCCCTACGCTGTGTGGAACCACCCATACCACGGCACCCTACTAAGCAAGAAGATTGGTGGTCCCGTTTTATACACCGAGACACTGAGGCTAAGTTACAAAAGAGAATAAGGCGCGCCAGGGTGGCTCAGTCGGTTAAGCGGCCGTCCGACTCTGGATTTCAGGTCAGGTCATGATCCCACGGTTTGATCAAGCCCCGGGTCAGGCTCTGCGCTGACAGGATGGAACCTGCTTGGGATTCTCTCTGCCTCTCCCCTGCTCACAGTGTGTGTGTGCACGCTCTCTCTCGCAAAATAAAGTCTAAAAGAGAGAGAGAATAAAATAAGCCACTTCCAAAGAGCCAAGTTGATGGGGTCTCAGAAAACTGCAGAGCAAGTGAACCCAATCCTCCCTTCCTCAAGAACCTAAAAGGGAAGCAGAGACTCATACCCATAAGAAAGGGGGAGCTCCATCCCACACTCACTTAGCCCCCAAACATCGGTTTGATATACGGACAAGAAATATGGCTCACAGCTACTTAGGAGAGCCCAGATGCCCCCCACCCCCCACTCGCCTGCTGACTACAGGGTAGTTTTCTCTCTATCTTCCTCTCACCTGTTGTACTTACTGGGTACAAATGGGGGCGGGGTGGGGGGGTGCTGAAGGAAAGTAACTCCTCGCTCATAGCAGGCAACATGAGAAAACCGAGCCTCCTTAGGCGTCTCCCTGTTCCCTGTCCCACCTGTTCCTCTTGGCCAGCTGCTGATTATGAGGATCTCAGAAAAAGCAGATGGGCGGCTTTCACATTCAACCAATCCTAAGAGCAGGCTGCTAGAGAGCTCCCTAATTCAAAGTGTTCTGACTTTAAGTCCCCGGAAATGAAGAAATATGGTCCCTACATACCTCGCCCCTGGAAAATGAGGCAAAATGCAGGAAAGCATTATGGTCCTAATTATTATATATCAACGGATGCAATTCTGTAATAGACCTCAGTCCTCTAAGGGTTAACTCCCTAGCTAGGAGGGAAGAAACAGCCACCTTAAGTCCTAGACCCCAGGCTGGATCATTCAAAGTGCCAGGAATTATCAGCGCTTCTAGGTCAGTGGTTCTCAACCACGGAGGACGCTGCGGGCCCCCCCCCCCCCCGGACATCTGGCGATGTCTGGAGACATTTCAGACTGTTATGACTGGAAGGGGTAAAGGACTGTGCCAGTGGCATGCAGTGAGTAGAGGCCACGGATGTCCCTAAACATCTTAAAATGCCCAGAAGAGCCCCCACAACAAAGAATTATCCAACCCCAAATGTCAATAATGCTGAGGATGAGAAACCCTGTTCTCGATGGACCATGACACAACGGGGCCAAAGAAGAGAGACAGTATGTCACCTTCCCCCCTAGATCTAGAGACGGAAGCCATTGGGTCCCTCTGACCCAAACCCATCGAACAGTATTTCAGAAGAAAAGCAAAGCCGGTCAGACACAGACTATAAACTCTCGTAAGTCCAACGAACCCGAAGGAGTCCCACCCACTCCAGCCCTGGCTTCTCTAACACCTGCGGCTGCCATTCAGGTGAGCAGCAAGCGGTGGGCCTACCCTCTCTTCGGCCCCATCCCAGGAGGTCGAACGTGACCCAGTTCAATCTGGATCTCTATGAAGATAAGAGAAATGCCATCCTCTGCAAGACAAACAAAAAGGATCCTGCCCTCAGGCCTCACAGCCACCTTTCAAGTCCTGAACCTAGAGTTGCAGACCCTTCCTTATTTGACTGCTGATCACACCTCCTGCTTATTCTATGAAGCAAAACGTAGAAGAGGCTAGAGTTTCCCAAGGCCGTGTCCTTGAGAGAACTGTCAGGAGGCTGACGGGCAAGCTAATACGCAGCCCCCCCCACCCCACTTAATTATCATCTGGGATGGTGAGTTCACTCAGTTAGCAATCCAGACGGGGTTCCAAGAATCGATCTAACTTCAGTGCTGAAAGAACATGCCCAACTTCCTCTTAAACCAAAATATACTCGGCTTTCTGTGGCAGTGAAGCTTGGGAACACAGCTTAAATTATACAGAGATCCTAGAGATATCAGAGCCGTGAGGAGAACGTACCCCCTCTAAACAACAGAATTAAGAGACCTTCTGAGTCCCGGTATCTGAAATATTGCCAGATAACAAAAAACAGACCAAACACTCCGCTCAACGAGAGTCCTGATCCCGCGGGCTGCTTCGAGTCCACTTGAGAACCTAACAGGGGTCCCCCCGCTACAGTTCCCCAAGAATAATTCTTTATTCCGAGGAACTGCCGCATTTCCTGGAGCTGTAGTTTTTTGCTAGTTCGTTTTCTTTAGGGAGACCCAAGCCAGCCCAGGGCCAACAGACCATGCCTATACACCTACAGAATTGTCTATGTGGTTTCTACTTCCAGGCAAACTCTAGTCTCATCCCAACCAGGAATGACATCCGTATTTTTTGAGGTACTTGGCTCTCTCAGAAGCCCTTAGAGGACAGTCACGTGGAGGAAACAAAAAAGAATGATCTCTTGAAAGGAAGACGCAACTCTGGTATCATCGCAACAAGGATGACATCTGTATTTTCGTAGAGCTAGAGGTATTTGACTCTCGCCGAAGCCCTGAGGGACGAAAGTCATGTGGAAGAACTAAAAGAGTGAGGTCTTGAAAGTTGGAATGAAAACAGCATGGAGAAGCCTGAAGAGTGCAGAGAGAGCTTTCCTGCTGGCGGGATACGGAAAATGTAAGCAAATATCTGGAAGTCAGAATTACACAGTATGTTTTCAAAAGGAAGATTCCAGGAACCCTGAACAACGAAAAGACAAAGGTGAGGTGGCTCAGCCGCCCTCCAAGAGTAACATTCAGAGACACTGTACTAGAGTACTAGTTCCGTATGTTAAAAAAAAAAAAAAAAAGTGTTTCTCAGAGCTCGCCAAGAAGACTACATAATGACAAACCAAAGCTGGGGGCTTGCCCCCAAACACCTGATTTCTGCTGTCCTTTTCCTGCTACCAATTTCCAGTTACCCAGAGACACAGTGACTGCAACAGGTCTTATGCACTCAGCTGGGTAGGTGAAAACACACAGTTCCCTGGCCTCGAACCCCCTACTGGGCTCAACCCCAATGCATTTCTCTTGCCATTCCCATCCCCTTCCATTGTTCAAAAACAAAACAAAACAAAACAAAACAAAACAAAACAAAACAAAACAAAACAAAAAACAAAACATAACAAGTTCCAGACTTACCTTTGCAAGAAACTTAATTTCCCAGGTCTCTTCCTAGCACAAGGTTGGAAGCCAGCAGCAAAACAAAAACAAATGAGGGGAAAAGAGTCAATTTTCAAGCGTGATTTTGAAACATCAAAGGCCCAAAGAATTAGTCAGTCCCAGTTCCAAAAATGCACAGACACACCTAAAGCCATTTCGATTAAAATGATCCGCTGTGAGCTACAGGGGAGAACTCACTCCCAACCAAGTCCCCAGGCCTCCCTAACGCTCTACTGGCCAATTCACGAAACAATACCAACTCCCAGAATTTCCAGCCTGGGTGGCTCATGGCAAGAAAGGTCCCAAATTCAACAACTTGCGGGAAAACCAATCATCCTCTGATACCTTCTCACCGGACTCCTCAATGCCTTATGAGACCCACGTATTTCGTTACATTTTTGTTACACTTTAACACTGACTTTCAACTTTAGGGAGAACTGGAGACAGGGAAATGATTACAGCCAAAGAAGGCACTTTCTATCCCTTCGCTTATCAGACCAGAGCTAGCCTCCAAATTCCGTCTTCACCCTTTCCCTTTACACACAGTGAAAACAAAATATCCACTGAGGCCCGGCTTCCTGATACATCTACATTTCACCAGGGAACCTTTCCTATATGTGAACGCTGACCCCTCCCTCTTAGCACTTACACAGAAAAAAAAAAAAAAAAAAAAGAAAAGTCTGGAAACTAAAGCAATCATTTAATTATCCAGGCTGCCCAGATGCCATCCTGTTTTCTGTTCCCTTTCTCAGACTTCCAGAGCCTCCACCCTGGCATGTAGGGCTCCAAACCAGCATGGCTGTTTCCCCATTCTTACACTGCTAATTGCTAGAAACTAGAAAAGTCCTTTACTCCTTCTACACTTCGGTGGCGGTGACACCGGCTTCCCGGTTCTCCCTTCTTTCCCTAACCAGGAAAAACAAGGGAGCAGTAAGTCAGGGAGCCTCTGGAAAGCAAATCCACTTGAACCCTCATCCGTTCTCCAAATTCCCTAATTCTCCCAATTCCCCATTTCTCCAAACCATTCCCTTCTGCCCTTCCCACCCTATTAAAAGCTAAAGGCCTGGCAATTAGAATTGGTTGCAACTGAGGCTGCTTAACTCTGCTCTCTCTTCCTTTCCACGGGGAAAGGGAAACCCCCAACCTCTATCCCCCGGGCAGCTCCACTGTCCTATCTCCCAGCCCATTCCCCTTCCTCCCAAACTTTCCTCTTAGTCTCTCACTTTCCCCATTACCTCGTCACACCGCCACGCTCTCCATTCCCCCCAATCTCCGTGCTCTCCTTTTCCACCCAAATGCTCCCCTAGGCCCTTCCCCCTCCCACCTCCAATTTCACACTTTCAAAACCGCCCCCCCCCCCCACGTCTGAAGTCCCCTCCTCACCCTCTCCCACCCCCTCCCAAGACCGCTCTCCAGAGTCCAGTCCCTCCCACCACATGCCACCAGCCTCTTCCCCTCCGCACCCTCGGCCGCTCCCTCCCGCGCCCACCGCCCTCAATCCGGCGGGATCGCAGCCTCACTCCCACCTCGGCCGCGCCAGCACCCCCGGCCGGGCCCGGCCCGGCCCTTGTTTACGCCCCTCCCGCGCCCAATCCCCCGCCTCGCCCCTGCTCGCTCCCACAGTTGCCACCTCCCCCGCACGCCCCCTCGGCCGCTCCCCTCCCCCACCTCGCAGCGTCCCGTCACCTCCCTCTCTCGAGGTTCTCGGGCTGGACGTCGCCTCCGCCTCCCCCTCCACTTTCCTTCCCCTAGCCCTCCGCGGCCCCGCCCGGCCCCGCCCCGTCCCGCTCGCCTCCCCCTCCCCACCCCGCCGCCCCGCCGCCTCACTCTCGGCTCAGGCTCGGCGCCGCCATGTTGGATCC
>NW_024412438.1:141539-233885 GCF_014898765.1 Herpailurus yagouaroundi | reverse complement strand
GGGGCACCTGGGTGGCTCCGTCAGTTAAGCATCCGACTCTTGGTTTCAGGCCAGGTCATGAACTCGGGCAGTCCTGAGTCTGAGCCCCACTTTGGGCCCTGTGCTGACAGTGCGGAGCCTTCTTGGGATTCTCTCTCTCCCTCTCTCTCTATCCCTCCCCTGCCCGTGCTCTCTCTCAAAATAAACTCACTTCAAAACAAAACAAAACTCTGGGGCGCCTGGGCAGCTCACTCAGTTAAGCGTCGGACTTCAGCTTAGGTCATGATCTCATGGTTCATGGGATCGAGCCCCACACTGGGCTCTGCTGACAGCTCAGAGCCCGGAGCCTGCTTCCCATTCTGTGTCTCCCTCTCTCTCTGCCCCGTAATGCGCATGCACTCACTGTCTCTGTCTCTGTCTCTCTCTCTCAAAAATGAATAAACATTAAAAAAAAAAAAATCCTCTTGACTCTTTCGGGACCACTCTGATTCCTGTGTCCCTGCCTGGGCTTTACTCTTGAATGTTGGCCCTTCAGCGACTTGTGGACCTGACAGTTCTCTCTAGTTCTTGGGTCTGTTAACTGCAATCTGTTCATGTTATTCTTTTTCAGCCAGACATCTTGTTAGCTCCTAGTTTCATTTGAACTTCAAACCTGACTATAAGCCCTTAGCTAGAACTCCAGTATCTCCTGGCTTCTGAATGGGACCACAATCAGTCATGAATCCTAGTGACCCGTGTAAAAATCTCCTTAACCTGTTCCCTTTGCTCATTCCCCTGCTCTGACTCACTGATAATGACTTTGGGCAAGTTCCTTCGCTTCTCTGAGCTTCTGTAAAAGGGAAAATGTAACATCCGCCCCATAGGTCATTGTTTTAGTGATTATATTAAGTTAATATATATGAACTGTTAGCATAGGACCTAGCCCATTGTAAGTGCGCTATCAATGTTACCCAGTATTTATGGATTAGAATTTTCAGCAGGTTTCAGAAATCCCTGGGGTTCTTTACCAAGTGCTCTCTGCTGCCCCCATGTGGATGACTTTTTCTAAGCCACTGGGTATCCTACAGGCCATGACCCAAAACGGCCCTGTTAAACCAGCCTCCCCAGCTAGCTAATTAGAGAATCAATTCTTTGGTTGATTGGTTGTTCAGTCAAATAAAAATGCTTCTATATTCTAGCCCATTCTCTGTTTAAAGGAACATGTCAGGAAACCTATGTTTTTCTGAAAGCAAGATATACCATCGGGGTGCCTGGGTGGCTCAGCCGGTTGAGTGTTGCCCGACTGTCAGTTTCAGGTCATGATCTCACAGTTTTGTGGGTTCGAGCCCCGCATCAGACTCTGTGCTGACAGTGCAGAGCCTGCTTGGGATTCTCTCCCTCCCTCTCTCTCTGCCCCTCCCCACTCATGCTGTTTCTGTCTCTCTCAAAATAAACTTGAAAAATTAAAGAAAAAAAAAGATATACCGTCTATGACATTCTCCTAGTTTGTAACAAAGTAACACGGGCAAAGAATGTCATTTAGATTTACTTAACTTGGAGCGCCTGGGCTGGCTCGGTGGAGTGACTCTTGATCTCAGGGTTGTGAGTTTGAGCCCCACACTGGGTGTAGAGACTATTTGAAAATAAAATCTTTAGGGGCGCCTGAGTGGCTCAGTCAGTTAAGTATTCACCTCTTTGGTTTCGGCTCGGGTCATGATCTCACAGTTCATGAGATCAAACCCCACGTCGGGCTCTGCTTAGGAGTTCCTCTCTCCCTCTCTGCTCCTCCCGTATGTGTGTGCTCTGTTCTCTCTCTCTCAAAATAAATAAAACATTTCTAAAAATACTAAAATAAAATCTTAAAGAAAGACACAGGTAGGTCTTCATGGAGCTCACTGTTTACATGAGCATACAGACACTAAGGAAAGAAAATAAATATTCTAAATTGAGAGAGGTGCTAGGAAGGAAAAGAACAGAAGTCTGTGACGGAAAAATGAGTGATCAGGAAAAGTCTCACTCCCTCTCTCTCTCTCTCTCTCTCTTTAAATGTTTGTTGATTTATTTTGAGAGGGAGAGAGGGAGAACGAGCAGGGAGGGGCAGAGAGAAGGAGAGGGAGAGAATCCCAAGCAGGCTCCACACCATCAGCACAGAGCCCGGTGAGGGGCTCAAACCCACAAACCGTGAGATTAGGACCTGAGCCAAAACCAAGAGTCTGACGCTTAACTGACTCAACCCGCCAGGTGCCCCAGGGAAAGTCTCTCTTTGAAGAGGTGACTTGGAAACTGAGCCCCAAAGGCCACAAAGCAGCTAACCACCCTGCAGAGAATAGGATACTCCTAGGCTGAGGATACCTAGGCAAGAGGACCAAAGGCAAGGAAGCCTTAACATTGCGTAGTGGATTGCGGTAAACAGCTGTAGGCATCTGGGGACCACAGCCTTCTTTTCTCGGTGCGCATAAATCACTTTTTTTTTCTTTTTTAGTTGACATGTAATAATGATTTCAGGAATCGAATTTAGTGATTCATCACTTACATATAACCCCCAGTGCTCATCCCAACAAGTGTCGCCCTTAATGTCCCTCGCCCAGTTAGCCCATCCCCCCTCCAGCAACCCTCAATTTGTTCTCTGTACTTAAGAGTCTCTCACAGTTTGCCTCCCTCTCTGTATTTATCTTCTTTTTTCTTCCCTTCCCCTATGATCATCTGTTGTATTTCTTAAATTCCACATATGAGTGAAATCATATAATATTTGTCTTTCTCTGGCTGACTTATTTCACGTAGCACAATACACTCTAGTTCCATCCACATTGTTGCAAAGGCCAAGATTTCATTCTTTTCAATCATTGAGAAATATACCAGTGTGTGTATGTGTGTGTATACATATATATATATGTATATATATACACATATACCTACACGTATACATATATATATGTATACGTGTAGGTATATATATATATATACACCCCACATCTTCTTTATCCATTCATCATGTCCATATCCTTGATGGACATTTGGGTCTCTCCATCCTTTCGCTATTGTTGATAGTTCGCTATGTTGATAGCTTTAACATTGGGATGCATGTGCCCCTTTGAATCAGCACTCTTGTAGCCTTTGGACAAATACCTAGCAGTGCAGTCGCTGGGTCGTACGGTTGTTCTATTTTTAATTTTTTGAGGAACCTCCACACTGTCTTCCAGAGTGGCTGCACCAGTTTGCGTTCCCACCAGCAGAGAGAAGTGTTCCTCGTTCTCTGCATCCTCGCCAACATCTGTTGTTCCCAGAGTTGTTAAGGTTAGTCATTCTGACAGGTGTGAGGTGATATCTCATTGTGGTTTTGATAAGCCATTTTTTAATACACGTTCTAGAATTTTACTAAGAATCAATCATCTGTTTTTCAGTTTCCAGAATTCACCGTCTAGAATGTCACCCTTTGAAAATGTGGACATTTGCTGTATTGTGAGTTCTTCAGATTATGTAAAGGGGACAAAATTTCACTTACATAATACTTCTGATTTCTAGAATACCATGTGTCCAGGGGCTGAACTCATTTAAAATGCTAAGGATCCTGTCATTTCAAATGCCAAGGATCCTAAAATACTGTTTTAGTTGATCATTAATGAATTTATAACTAACCTAAAGAATTTTCCTCACTCCTCATTTTACATCATTTCTTCATGTTCCAAGCTTTAGCTATTTATATACGTTTCCATACCGTTAAAATAATAATATAATTAGCATTATTACAGAAGATATCTTATTTACCTAGATCACTCATGAGAATCAACTTTAAAATTACAGCAAATAATAGTAGAATTTAGTAAAGTGGGAGGAAAGCAACATGTAAAAATAAATATCCTTTATATATATAAACACTAAGTTAAAGATGTAATTAAAGAAAAGACTCCATAGCAACAAAACAGATAAAATGCCTAGGAATAACCTTAACAAGAATGTGCAAGATCTGTATGAATTTTAAAATGCTACCCACATAAAAGAAAACTTGAACAAATGGAAAGTAACATCATGTTCTTGGATAGAGAGAATATATAATGATGTCACTTTTCCAAAGTTGTCTATAAATTTAATATGATCTGTAGAAAAATATTGGCAGGAGTTTTTAAAATTAAACAGGCTTATTTTAAGTTTACATGGAGAAATAAAAGAGGATCGAAAGGAAAATCCTGGAAAAGTAACAGAGAAGCTGGCCCAGCCAGATTGAAAAATGTATTATAGGGGCTCCTGGCCAGCTCAGTCCATAGAGCATGTGACTCTTGATCTCGGGGTTGTAAGTGTGAGCCCCACACTGGACGTAGGGATTACTCTAAAATAAAAATCTAGGGGCCCCTGGGGGGCTCAGTGGGTTAAGTGTCTGACTTCAGCTCAGGTCATGATCTCACAGTTCATGGGTTCGAGCCTCACATCAGGATCTCCGCTGTCAGCTCAGAGCCTGCTTTGGATCCTCTGTCTCCCTCTCTCTCTCTGCCCTTCTCCCTTTAACACTCTCTCGAAATAAATAAATAAACATTAAAAAATAATACAATTAAAATCTTTTAAAAAAAAAAGAAAAAAATATTATAAAGCGACAATAATTAAAGCTGTGGGTGATGTCCTGTGTGCGAACAACTCTATGGAACAGAATAGAAATGAAAAGAGACCCAAATACATGTAGAAATTTTGTATTGATAAAGGTTTGCATTATTGAATTCATTAATTACTTTTTAAAATGTTTATTTATTTTGAGAGAGACAGAGACAGAGAGCGAGCGGGGTAGGGGCAGAGAGAGAGGGAGACAGAGAATCCCAAGCAGGCTCTGCAGCTGTCAGCACAGAGCCTGATGCGGGGCTCGAGCTCATGAACCAGGACATCATGACCTGAGCCGAAATCAAGAGTTGGATGCTTCACCAACTGAGACATCCAGGCACCCCAAGAATATGCGTTATTTAATGAGTGGTGTTGGTGCAACTGAATCAACATCTAGGGGGGAAATGTTGGGTCCATACCGCATACCCTTCATCCAAATCAATCCCGTATAGATGAATATCCAATCATAATTAATGTAAAATACTAGAAGCTATCTACACTTAAGGGCACAACAATGCTGAAGTAAAAGAACGGAAAAAGGCACACCACGCAAACATAAGCCGAAAAGAAAATTATGTGAAGTACATATAGTAGACTTCAAGGCAAAAAGCATTACTAGAAATAAAGAAGGGCACTTCATATCAATAACTCCAACTTACCAGGAAGCTGTAAATTTGTATATATTTAATAACAGTCTCTGGGGCGCCTGGGTGGCGCAGTCGGTTAAGCGGCCGACTTCAGCCAGGTCACGATCTCGCGGTCCGTGAGTTCGAGCCCCGCGTCACGCTCTGGGCTGATGGCTCAGAGCCTGGAGCCTGTTTCCGATTCTGTGTCTCCCTCTCTCTCTGCCCCTCCCCCGTTCATGCTCTGTCTCTCTCTGTCCCAAAAATAAATAAAAACGTTGAAAAAAATTTTTAAAAAATAAAAAAAAATAACAGTCTCAAATTACGTACAGCAACAGAGCTATAAGGAAAAAATGGACGAATTTATAGTCATAAGAGGAGACTGAACTCACCTCACTGTAAACAGCAAAGCTAAACTGATAGAGAGTATCTCTTTCAGAATCAGTAGACCCCCCCCCCAAAAAAAATCAGTAAGGGAGAAAAAAACTTAAATAATATGAGGATCAAATGGAATTCAACAAGCACGTATAGTCCACTATACCTAACGGCTGCAAATTACAAATTATTTTCAAGCACACTTGGGACATTTTATTACTATTTTTTTTTTAATTTTTTTTCAACGTTTATTTATTTTGGGGACAGAGAGAGACAGAGCATGAACAGGGGAGGGGCAGAGAGAGAGGGAGACACAGAATTGGAAACAGGCTCCAGGCTCTGAGCCATCAGCCCAGAGCCCGACGCGGGGCTCGCACTCACGGACCGCGAGATCGTGACCTGGCTGAAGTCGGACGCTTAACCGACTGCGCCACCCCGGCGCCCCTATTACTATTATTTTTAATGTCTATTTGGGAGAGAGAGAGAGCATAAGCAGGGGAGGGGCAGAGAGAAAACGGGGGACAGAGGAGCAGAACCAGGCTCCATGCTGACAGCAGTGAGCCCGATGCCGGGCTCGAACTCACCAGCTGTGAGATCATGACCTGAGCCGAAGTCACACATGAGATCGCGATGTGAGCTGAAGTCAGACGCTCAACTGACTGAGCCACCCAGGTGCCCTGCAGTTGGAACATTTAAAAAAAACGACCGTATTGTGCTGTAGAACAAATTTCAATGGCTTGAACGTATACACAGCATGTTTCTTACTGTCATTGAAGGTAAGCTAGAAATCAGTAACAAGGTAACTATCAATTCTGTTTTACAAATTAGGAAATAGCTTCGGTTATGCCTCCGACTTTTCATCTCAGCTCAGGTGTTGATCTCACGGTTCTTGGCATTGAGCTCCATCGGGCTCTTCACTGACGGCACGGAGCCTGCTTGGGATTCTCTCTCCCTCTCTCTCTGCCCCTCCCCTGCACTCTCTGTCTGTCTCTGTCTCAAAATAAATAAATGAACAAAAATAAAATCTTGGGAAAAAACACCCAATTATAATTGGAGTTAGAGGATAATTTGAACTGAATGATAATAAAAATAGTACATGACAAAATTTACAGGATGGGGCTGAAGCTATGCTTTACCAAGGAAATGTATACTAAATGCATACATAAGGAAAAAAGAAAAGCTGACGATGGGTGAGCCTCGTGTTATCTCAAAAACCTAGAAGTAAATTAAACCCAAAGAAAGTAGAAGAAAGAAAGTGTGCGTGCAGAATGTCGGGAAGGACATATACTCAGAATAATAGAAGTTTTTAATCTCCTGGGGTAGGATTTTGAATTAATTTCACTTTTCTATATTGTTTAAATAAGCTACAACAAACAAAGCCATTTTCGAATTAGGAAAGAAAGTAGTAGAGGAAAACACAGGATCATCTTTTTGTTGTTGTTTTTTAAGTAAGCTCTACACCCAGCATGGGGCTTGAACTCACGACCCTGAGATCAAGACTTGCGCGCTCTGTAGACTGAGCCAGCCAGGTGCCCTGATTTTTTGTTTTTTGTGGGTTTTTTTGCATACATATATTTTTTTAATTTAATTTTTTATTTTTTAAAATTTACATCCAAATTAGTTAGCATCTAGTGCAACGATTTCAGGAGTAGATTCCTTAGTGCCCCTCCCCCATTTAGCCCATCCCCCCTCCCACAACCCCTCCCGTAACCCTCAGTTTGTTCTCCATATTTATGAGTCTCTTCTGTTTTGTCCCCCTCCGTTTTTATATCACTTTTGTTTCCCTTCCCTTATGTTCGTCTGTTGTGTCTCTTAAAGTCCTCATATGAGTGAGGTCATAGGATATTTGTCTTTCTCTGACTAATTTCGCTTAGCATAATACCCCTTCCAGTTCCATCCACATAGTTGCAAATGGCAAGATTTTGTTCTTTTTGACTGCCGAGTAATACTCCATTGTATACATATCCCACATCTCCTTTATCCATTCATCCATCGATGGACATTTGGGCTCTTTCCATCCTTTGGCTATTGTTGATAGTGCTGCTATAAACATGGGGGTGCATGTGTCCCTTTGAAACAGCACACCCGTATCCCTTGGATAAATACCTAGTGATGCAATGGCTGGGTTGTAGGGTAGTTCTATTTGGTTTTTTGAGGAACCTCCATACTGTTTTCCAGAGTGGCTGCACCAGCTTGCATTCCCACCCTGGGTGTTGTTTTTGTAAAATAATCTAGACTCTTTTTTTTTTTTTTTAATTTTTTTTTTCAACATTTATTTATTTTGGGGACAGAGAGAGACAGAGCATGAACGGGGGAGGGGCAGAGAGAGAGAGGGAGACACAGAATCGGAAACAGGCTCCAGGCTCTGAGCCATCAGCCCAGAGCCCGACGCGGGGCTCGAACTCGCGGACCGTGAGATCGTGACCTGGCTGAAGTCGGACGCTTAACCGACTGCGCCACCCAGGCGCCCCAAAATAATCTAGACTCTTGTAGCAACATACCAGAAGCCATATAAGCAAAAAGACTGGTACACTCCACCTCATGCCTGAACATTTTCTAAATGGTTAAAAATGCTGTTAAGAACAGCAAAGACTGACAGTAAACTGGGAAAATTATTTATAACTCATCACAAATGTCTAATTGCTTTCATACAAAAAAGGAAAGAAAGAAAACAATAAGCCTTCACATAAATCACTACGAAAAAAATGAATGGTAATTTAAAAGAGGCAAAGGCTATAAGGATTCACAGAAAACGAAAAAGGAAATACAAATGAACGCTAAGCTTATCAGAAGACATTTAGCTAAGGGCGCCTGGCTGGCTCAGTTGACAGAGCATGTGACCCTTGATCTCAAGGTCCTGAGTTCAAGCCCCTCATTGGACACAGAGCTTACTTAAAAAAAAGAAAAAAAAAATCAGCCTCACTCTTCATAAAAGAGGTAGATGGACATTAAAATTGTTCTGAGATTCCATTTCAATCACGGAATTAGCAAAAACAGCTCTTTTGTTAACCATGACCTGTTTGGGGGTGGGGGGCGGGGGGAGACCTTGTTGTTTCATTTATTGCTAACAGTACTACAAATTGCTTTAATCTTTCTGGACGGTAATTTGGCAATATTTAGCAAAACTTAAAATGCACACATCTTTGGAGGCAGCAGTTCCATATGTGAGTATTTATTGCACATGTACAAAGTGGTGGATAGACCAGGCTATTAACTGCAGCACCGTTTGCAACAGCAAAAAAACTGAACACAATCTAAATATCTCTCCATGAGGGTCTGGTTGGAGAAGTTATGGCGAATCCCTACCATGGGGGTATTTCCTAAAGAAGAAGAGGGGGAGAGAGAAGGAAAAGAAAAATGAGATAGTTGTATATGCATTATATTAATAATTATTATATATTATAATAGATTATTATATTATAGATTATTATATGTTATAATAATATATATAACTAGCTGGAGGAGAGGGCCCCTAGAGAAGGGAACTAAGCTGCCAAGGAATGAGGTAAGAGGGAGACTTAACGTTTGACTCTACATCCTTTTGTACCTTTTGAATTCTGTGCAGGTGCATGGATTAGCTATTCAAAAGCAAATATTTTTGAACTCCAGGTATATAAAATTTTGTGTTCTGATGTTTGTCTCATAACTATTTTCATATAGCATATCGCATAGAATTAATATAATATTAATGGTTCCTACGAGCATTCTCCCCCTTCCGTGATAAATAATGATCTTTCCTTGTGGCTTCCTGCCTTACTGGTGCTCTCGGTCTGCCTAGAACGCCATACCTCCCCTGCTCTCTCCTCGCCTGCACATCCAGGGGATTCATCCTAAGACTTGGGGTTCAAAGGCCATCAGCCTTACCCTGTTCTCTCAGGCATTGTCGCTTAGACAGTACTTTGTACACCTGGGGAACAGAGACTTTTTTTGATGGTAATTGTCTGCATATTAGTTTCTCCTCCCCAATGAAAAGAGGTCTTCTCATCTCTGTTAACCAATTCCTCTGGCGCCCCCAGATCTTCCCAGCTGGTAGGTAGAAGGGAAGTCACATTGATAGTGAAACTCAGAGTCCACAGTTCCAAAGTTCCTATGCACACCTCAGGGGGGTCCACACGCACGTCAGCCCGTTCCAGGGAAGAGGTTGGTGGTCTCATACGTGTTCCTGCAGTTCTGAAGTGCTTGGTTCAGAACCACCAGACTCTCTGTATGCAGACGGAGCAGGATTGAATTCCAGCTTTACCATTTACTGGCTATGTAATATAGGGCTTTCTTTTCTTTTTCTTCCTTCCTTCCCTTCTTTCTTTCTTTTCTTTCTTCCTTCCTTCCTTCCATCCTTCCTTCCTTCCTTCCTTCCTTTTTTTCAAAGTTTATTTATTTTGAAAGAGAGAAAGAGAGAGAAAGTGAGCGTGTGCAAGTGGGGGTAGGGGCAGAGAGAAAGAGAGAGGAGAGAGAGAACTCCAAGCAGGCTCTGCACTGTCAGCACAAAGCCTAACTCGGGGCTCGCTTTTACAAATCGTGAGATCATGACCTGAGCTGAAATTAAGAGTAGGACTGACTGAGCCACCCAGGCGCCCCAGGGCTTTCTTTCATGGAGGCTGACTGTGCCTCACTTTCTTCCAATGTAAATGAGGACAATGAGAGTACCTGCCTTGAGGTTGTGGCCAGATGTAAGGGAGTTGATTTTGCAAAATGCTTAGGACAGTGCCTAGCACATAGTGAGCACTATGTAAACGTTAGTTGTTAGGGTTCTCTTTACCAAGTGCTTCTAAGTGCGGACCCGATTTTTCCCACGGCATAACGGAGACAATGTTAAAATTTATGATAATTCTTTGCTAGGCAATAACAGGAAAATTTCCAAAATTGGCTGCCCATCTGCACGTATCCTCTTTAGGATGGCTCCCTCCCTCTAATAGAGCCAGCATTCCCTTCACCATTTTGAGGTGTCTTCCAGCATATTGGAGTCTGGACCAACCCCATAAAGACCAGAGCAGGGAAAACTTTCAATTTCTTCTCTAATCCGTGGTCTATTTCTCCTTCCGTCCAGGAGCTACCTTTTCCTGTGATGGCTGGCAATGGGACTTTCTACTACTTTTGGGGCCTCCCCTGTATACCCAACTGTACTATCCCATCAAAATAATGGTCTCACATCAGTGAATGTTCTAGACTTGAATTATCCAATCAATCCTGATCAATTCTTTTTTATAGCTGTTTTAGGGTCATTTCCATGAGGACAAGGACTCTGCCTGCCTTGTACATGACTGTATTCCCAGTGCCTGGAAGTAACAGGGACTCCATAAACATTTGCTCATGAATGAGTTCTTCCTTTGAAAAAAGAAGTTCAGGCCTGCATACTCTTCTCTCAGTTTTCTAGGTCCTAGCTTCTCATCACTTATCAGAATTACACAAAGCAAGAATGAGCGTAAGTCCATAATTTAAAAATAAATATTTCACAAAAGTAAATAAACCCTACAGAGTTGCAACTATGCCTACAATAGGGATGGCTCTTTGTACTTTCATACACATTATGAACTCTGCTTTTTACTAAATGGTCTAATAAGGTAATTCTCCAACACAATTAAACAAAAATAAGATTCAGATTTTAAAAGACAGCTTTTTTAGTGCTTACCTTACCCACTAAGATTTTCATTCATTTTATTTATTTTTAAAATGTTTATTTATTAAGAAATCTCTACACCCAACATGGGACTCAAACTTATAACCCCAAGATCAAGAGTCACATGCTCTTCTGACTTAGCTAGGCAGATGTCCCAGATTTTCATTTATTTTTAAAAATACTGATTGAGCACCTACTTTGTGACAGGCACTACAGTACATTATTACATTTTAGAAATACAGCAACGAACCAGATAGACACACAGTCCCTACCTTGAACTTCCAGTCTTTTAAGACAATTAAACAATTAACAAAGTGTGATGAGTCCTTAACATAGGGGAAGTATTCTAAGGACTAGAGGTCTGGCTGCAGTTGAGAGAGGGCAGGTCTGCATTGATCGTTTTTGTATTTTGAGATTCCAACTTAAGATTTTGTTTGTAAATTCGGCTCTGCTACTACAGAAGGTTTGAAAATTACTGCTATATATTTAATCTGAATTTCATCCTGAAAGCCTATTATGTGAATGAATGAATGAATGAATGAACAAAGAGACATTGCATTTATAGTCACAACCCTATAAGCATTACTATCCTCCTTTTAAAACATTTTTTCTTCAGGGGCACCTGGATGGCTCAGTTGGTTAAGCATCTGACTGTGGCTCAAGTCATGATCTCACAGTTCATGAGTTTGAGCCCCTTGTCGGGCTCTGCTTCAAATTCTGTGTCTCTCTCTCTGCCCCTCCCCTGCTTGTGTGTGTTTTTTCTCCCTCTCTCTCTCTCTCTCTCTCTCTCAAAAATAAATAAACACTTAATAAAACATAGCAACAGAACTGTAAAAACAACAACAACAACAACCAATAAAACTTTTTTTTTTTTTCAGTTTATTTGTTTGAGAGACTGAGAATGGGGCAGAGAGAGGAAAGAGAGAATCCCAAGCAGGCTTCTCTCAGCAGGAGCTGGGATGCAGGGCTCAATCTCACAAACTGCAAGGTTGTGACCTGAGCTGAAATCAAGAGTTGCAGGTTTAACTGAGCCATCCAGGCACCCTACTATCCTCCTTTTGCACGTGAGAAAATACTGTTTGCACGATTACTCTCCAAAATCTTTCCCCCCCAACTGTATTGAGGAGTAACTAACAAATATTTTTGTATATATTTAAAGTGATGATTTGATATACATGCATGTATATCTATCATAAACATATACACATGATGATTATAAATACATATACATGGTGGAATGATTATCAAGATCAAGATAATGAACATATGCTTCACATAGTTGACTCACATAGTTAATTCTTTGTGTGTGTGCGTGTGTATATGTGTATGTGTGTGTAGTGGGAATGCTTAAGATCTACTCTCAACAACTTTCAAATAAATATACGATACCATATCATCAACTATAGTTATCATGCTGTACATTAGATCCTTGGAATTTATTCCTTTTATTAGAAAGTTTGCACCATTTAACCTACATTTCCCCATCGTCCCCTCACCCCATCACCAAAGTCATATGACAATTAAATTGCAAAGCCTCATTCCTAATCTCTGTAATCTGTACCACTCTACAGTGCCTACACCCAAAAGGGAATAAATCTTTACTTCCCAGAGAAGAGAGGTTGCTAGTAAGGTATTGCAAAGCTTTGCCTTAGCTTTATCCAATATGTAATGTTTTTTTTTTTTTTTAAAGAAAGAAATATATGGCATGCTAAAAAAAGACAAAAACCACATTATCATCCTAATGAACACATACAAAAAAAGCATTTGGAAAAAATCCAACATCCATTCATGATAAAAAACCCTCAACACCACAATAGAAGGGAACTTTCTTAACCTGATAAAGGGCCATCTATGAAGAGCTTACAGCTAACATCATAATGAAAAAAGCCAATGCTTTTCCTCCTAAAATCACAAGACAGGGATGAATGCCCTCAAAACTTTTATTCAACATTGTACTGGAAGTTACAGCCATTAGAAATGAAGATATAGCATGCTTATAATTAAGATATAGCTTTGTAAATGGACTATACAATTTGACGAATCTGATTCAAAATTACTGCCACAGGCTGATTAAGGGAGTAAACATGATATGTAAATTAAAGCCAAAATTGTGTTTGGGTTGAAAAGCCAACAGGAAGATACAATATTCTGCAAAAGTATGACCAGATACCTACTGTGTGCCATGCACCAGAATCCTTCCTGGGTGATTTAAATCCAGATCAAAAAATGTCTAGGCTAGACTAAGGCAAGTTTTCCTGCGATCTTTAAACTGCTTGGGCACTTATTAAGAATTCTCTAATTCGATTGTGTTAATTCTTCAGGACCCAGGGTGTGTATACTTTGATTCCCCATGGTTTCCAATCATTATCACGAGTTCAATATCCTTCTGTTGGATGACTGCTTTGCCCCTGCTACCTGAACCGAACTACATGGAAGCTAAGGAAGCTTATCCAAACACGTGAACAGCGCGTTTCAGGAAGACAGTGCCCCGCACAGTGCCTACACCAGCCTGAAATTCTAACAACTCTCCCAAGTTTGGGAAGGCGGCCGAGTTTTCTGAAACTCCTTCTCTGAGCATGAGCGGAAGTCACCCTTTGAGCAATCTGCGGGTTTTTTAAATAATAGGTGCCATATTAAGAAGCAATCCGTTACGTTCTCTCTTTTCCGTTGCACCCACAAGCAAGTGACCAGGTGACAAATTTGTCTTCGTTACAAGAAAATAAAGACCGCACTCAAAGAAGTCCGAAGGCAGCCCAACAGCCCATCGTCCCACAGTAAAGATGGCGGCCCCCTGAGTGTAAACTGCAGGCAGTACCACTTCCGCGTTTCTCTGGCGCCCTCGTCCAAGATGGCGGACGAGGCTACCCGGCGTGTGGTGTCTGAGATCCCGGTGCTGAAGACTAACGCCGGACCTCGAGATCGTGAGTTGTGGGTGCAGCGACTCAAAGAGGAATATCAGTCTCTTATCCGGGTTAGTCGTGCTTCTGCGGCCGACCGCGTCGCCGAAGGGTTGCGGGTAATCGGGTGTCCTTGGGAATACGCTCCGTGTGGAAGCCGCTTCCGGTTATAAAGTTTAAGTCCCAAATTCAGAGAAACTGGACGATTGTGGGGCTGGGGGGGCTTAGGAGGGTATGGTGGGGAGGGGGCAAAGGAAACTCAGCTTGGGAGCCCAGGCGGGGCCAAAGCAGCAGTTGTCTTAGGGATACGCCTCCCCGGAAGGTGACGTGTCCCTCCTGGATGGAGGGGAGGCAGTCAAAAGGGATTCCTGGAGCTCCAAGTCCCTGGCTCATCGCTCTTCTCCTTCCTTCACTCTTCCTGAGGGAGGCACAGGCTAAGGCTGAAAATTCAGGCGTTAGTTGCCAAGAGTTGAGGAGTGAAGCTCACAGTCAGGAATGAGCTATCTTCCCGGCTCCTCTCCCTTCTGTGGAAAAGGAAGAAAGTTTGCCTTCCTTGCCGTGGCCTCTGTTTCAAAGGGCAGCAGCACGTTATTCGCTAAAAAACAAACAAAACCCCACCACATTTATTGTAACCTAGCACCTAGGAACGGGATCCAAAGCCGAATAAGCTGGAGCCTGCTGAGATGGATAGAAACAAATCATTACAATTCGTTAAGGGGCGGGAGAGGGGGAGGGAAAGATTGCTAGGATGTTTTGAGAGCCGAAGGTGAGATACCTAATCCAGCTTGGGTCTTGTCCGAGGAGGGCTTCTCCTCGAAGAGGCAGTGCTTGAGCTGAGCCTGAAAGGGTAAACATAAGTTAATCTGATCAACATGAGGATAAGAGAAAGATGTTCACGGGAAAAGAAACAGCATGAACAAAAGCATAGAAGCTAGAAAGGGCACGATGCCTGTGAAGAAACAGAAATGGAAGCAGTTCAGAGTTGCTAAAGCATCAAGTGTATGGCGGGGAATGGTAGACAAGGCTTGAGAGATCGGCTTGAGCTCTTGAAATTTCTGTTGTAGGCACTGGGATACCTTTACAGTATTTTAAGCTGAGGGATGGCATGGTCAGATTGGGGTTAGGTCAACCACAATGGCAGTGGAGAGGAAAATGGGATTGAAAGAGATGAGATTGAAGGGAGGAAGCAAATTTAGGAGGCTGTCATTAATCCAGGCGAAAGAAAGGTGATGATCTAAGCTGGATCGGTATAGTTAGGATAGAGAGAAGAGGTAGATTTGAAGAACCTTCAAAGGGTAAAATCAGCAGGACGTCGTGAAGGTCTGGGGAGAGGAGAGGAGAGAGAAGGTCAAGGATGATTCCCAGGGTTTGGTTTGCATGACTGAGTAAATGCGGTCATCGAAATTGGTGCAGTGAAGAAATGGTCTGAAGGACCAGGGGGAAATGCTGAGTTTGAGGTTCCTGTGAAGGGAAAGTGAAAATTTCAACTTACAGGGGCAGCTGGGTGGTTCAGTTGGTTAAGCTTCTGACTCAGGTCACGATCTCATGATTCATGGGATGCAGTCCGAGTCAGGCTCTGCGCTGTTGGCGAGGAGCCTGCTTGGGATTTTCTCTCTCTCTCTCTCTCTCTCTCTCTGCCTTTATCTCTCCTCCTCCCCCACTTGTGTGCATGCTCTCTCAAAATAAATGAGCTTTAACAAAAAAAAAAAAAGTTGGGTACACACTAAGAAAGTAACCACACACTTTTCTGTTGAGGGAAGAGGACTGCCCTTGGCCTCAACTCCCTCCTCAAAGATCTCACTCTCTGCTTTTAGTACGTGGAGAACAACAAGAATGCCGACAATGATTGGTTCCGACTGGAGTCCAACAAGGAAGGGACTCGGTAGGCAGACCCTCTTGGTCGTTTGGGGGAGTGGGAATCTTACATGGCTTGAGCACTTTAATGTCCCAAAGCCCACTGCCAGGCCTTCCCTGCCTCCTGTTAGCTGTCTCCCGCCCACAGTCCAGAGTGCCCCAGTTCCCATCCCGTGAGCCTCCCAGGCTGATCACCTAAGCCAAGAAGATGTTATTTGAGCATGAGAAGAATGGGCTGATTGGACTGAGGTTTGGTCTTTGTTACAGGTGGTTTGGAAAATGCTGGTACATCCATGACCTGCTCAAATATGAGTTTGACATCGAGTTTGACGTAAGTCTGATGGAATGGGAAATATGGAAGTTAGTGGAAGGGGAGGGATTAGGTGGCTGTTAACAAGCTAACCTGTCTTGGAGGAACCAGAGAAAACTTTCAAAATGGGAGGGAAGCGCTAAGGATTGGAGCAAGCATAGAGGACAGCTACTCCTCTCCATGTCCAGCGTCCCTGCGTCGGCATGCTGCTTGGGGGGGTTGTCGCACATTTCAGTTCAACCAAGAGATACGTGTGATTGGACTAGTTCCTTTCTATCCCGATGCTTGTGTCATTAAGGCCTTATATTTCCTCCAGATTCCTATCACATACCCCACTACTGCTCCAGAAGTTGCAGTCCCTGAACTGGATGGAAAGACAGCAAAGATGTACAGGTAGGACTCAAAAGGAGATGGGAAAAGGTCTAAGAGGCCTTAGGGAAGACCTCTGGGAGACAAAATTGTCCTAGCGCCTAGAAGGCCTCCAGGCTCCCCTCTAGCGCACCTGGGCAAAGTACTCAGCTAACCTTGGGCCTAATTCTGATCACTGGCTATCATCTTGTGCTTCCAAGAGGCTGCTATGCTTTATGGTAAACCTTGCATGTCAACACCTTCTTCCTCCTGTCCCTCTCCTAGGGGTGGCAAAATATGCCTGACTGATCACTTTAAGCCTTTGTGGGCCAGGAACGTGCCCAAGTTTGGACTAGCTCATCTCATGGCTCTGGGGGTAAGTTTGGGATATTTGGCATATTAGGGGAGGGGGAGGAATTAGGCACTGAGCAATGTAAGAAAAGTAACTGAGAGTAAACAGGGAATAACAGTGTTTTCCGTGGGCACGCTCATAAAAATCTGTCTAGGAAGGAGCTTCTGATGGGACAAGAGGCACTGACTCGGTGGTAGTAATCTCACAGGGTCTCCCTTGTGTTGCAGCTGGGTCCATGGCTGGCAGTGGAAATCCCCGATCTGATTCAGAAGGGCGTGATTCAGCATAAAGAGAAAGGCAACCCATGAAGGATCAAGCCACTGAGGCAGGACAGAGGGACCTTTGACGGGCTATGTTCTGTTCCTGTTTCTGTGCCTCACTCCTACTCATCCACCTGCTTCCCCCCCAAGCCCCTCCACCCATAATTGTTACTAAGTAGCTGCATCAGGCATTGCTGAAAAAAATAAACAACGCAATCGCCACTGAATTTCTAAGGCTACGCAGGGAGGGGAAAGACGGGGGCTTTGGAAAACCAAGGCAATTCATATCCCTTCCCCAGGTGGAACAATGTGAGATCCAGGAAGGATGGGAAGCAGGCTGGAAAGTGGGGGCATAGTCTTTTTGGTCTCTGGAGATAACTCATCAATAAAAGCTGCTTCCTCTGATGACCCGTGGTTCTCTTTGGTGACTGTGAAGAGACGGTGAGCCGGCTGAGACCCAAGGCACATGTACAACGACCTTGGTGTGGAGGGAGGGGAAGATGGGGGGTGCTGTGGTGAGGAGCTGGGAAATGAAAGGAAATCTTGACTGCTCTCCCTCCTGCTGAGATCTGCTTGCAGAGATCTGCTGGCGTCCTTTAGCGGGGTGCCTACTGCTTTGGTCTGCAAGATGCCTGAGGAATGGTTTTGCAGGACCAGCGTTCCCCGCCCTCCAGGGATCTTCCCATCCCTGTGTGGAGTGCTGGATGCTTCTCCACCGGTCTGCGGGCCGGACCCAAGCATCGCAGCTTCCCACACTGGCACCCGGGCGCCCCGGCAAGGATCTGTCTGCAAGCCTGGGGGCCATACTACGACCCTCGGATCTTCATCCCTATGGTCACAGGACCCTTATGGCTGCAGGGACTTGGAGAGACGGTTTAAAAACCATTCAAAGCAGATCTGGGAACCGGCGGTCCTAAAGTTGGCTGCGTTTCCATGGTGGCGGCGGCGGAGCCAAGGGGGCGGGTTCACGCAAGCGCCGAGGAAGGAGGTGGGTGGATTCCGAGTGTGGGTGCGCAGGCGCCGTGAGAGACGGTGAAGCCGGTGGCCGGTGGCCGGGCGGGACCAACAAAGATGGCGGCGGCCCCTGCGGCGGGAGAGATCTGGGCAACAGCTGCAGCTAAAGCTGCAGCCCGGCCCTCCGGGGGGCTGCACGGGGGTAGTAGGGGGTGGCCCTGAGCTGGGGCTTGGCCCCGGCTGGCCTCCCCCGTCGCCTCACCGGGGGACAGGTACGGGCCGGGGCGCTATGGCGTGGGGGGGGGGGGGGCCGCGGGAAGACCGCTCCAGACCCGAAAGGACGCCCTCCACAAAGGCAGGGCGCGGGGGGCCCAGCAGGCCTGGGGGAACCGGGCTGGAGGGACAGCATCCGTGGACCGCAGGGACTACGCCGCCGGACCCCGTAGCCAATCAGCGGCCTCGGCCTTTCTGCCCTCGAGGGGGGCGGACCCGGCTGAAGCCCTGCGGTGGTGGGAGAGGTGCGGAGATGAGGGTCTTGTTCGACCTCCCTCCCCGCCACTGCCCCTGAGCCCCAACACCTCGTTGCAGCTCAGAGGTGGGGGAGGGAGTGATTCGCCAGGCACCCATTTAGTCCGCTTCAGTGCAGCCCGGAGGGCAGGCAGGGGTTTGAGGGTGGGACGCTGTCTTTGGGGCTCTTTTCCTTACATCCACACCCTCGTTTGTCCAGAGGTTCTCAGTGACCCAGGGCACCTCCCGTTGACTAGCCGGGTATGGGGGCCCTCGTCATGAGCGTTTAGATCATAAAGACCGCCGAGATCGAGACTATCCTTGGCTTTTCAGTCAAGCTGTGTTCTGCAGGAAGGGGACGGGGAATACAGAAAGAGCCAACGCGGGGGGCTGCTGTCATTCATTCACTTACTCAACGGATACAGAGTATTTACTTCGGGCCCAATACGATGCGAGGTGCTGGGGATACAGTGACTGACATGGCAGACGGGGTTCCTGCCTGTGGAGTATGTAGAAGCTAGTGTGGTAACCTAGGTTCCCACCTCCCTCCACATGCAAGTACTGACCCTCTCTTCTCCTCCCAGGTCCAGCCTGTGGTGTCCACAATGCCCCAGGCCTCTGAGCACCGCCTGGGCCGGACCCGAGAGCCACCTGTTAATGTCCAGCCCCGAGTGGGATCCAAGCTACCATTTGCCCCACGGGCCCGAAGCCAGGAGCGCCGAAACCCAGCCCCTGGGCCGAACCCCATGTTAAGACCTCTGCCTCCCCGGCCGGGGCCCCCTGAGGAACGGCTCAAGAAACTGGAGCTGGGACGGGGTCGGACCTCAGGCCCTCGTCCCAGAGGACCCCTTCGGGCAGATCATGGAGTTCCCCTGCCTGGCTCACCACCCCCGACCACCGTGGCTCTGCCTCTCCCTTCCAGGACCAACCTAGCCCGTTCCAAGTCTGTGAGCAGTGGGGACTTGCGGCCTATGGGGATTGCCCTGGGAGGGCACCGTGGCGCTGGGGAGCTCGGGGCTGCGCTGAGCCGCCTGGCGCTCCGGCCTGAGCCACCGGCTTTGAGACGCAGCGCTTCTCTCCGCCGCCTCGGGGGCTTTCCCGGTCCCCCAACCTTGCTCAGTATACGGACGGAGCCCCCTACTTCCCATGGCTCCTTTCACGTCATATCGGCCCGGCCCTCTGAGTCTTTCTACTCCGATGACAAAATGGTGAGGACTTGTCCGGCACCCGTGGCCTTCCGTGCCCGTGCTCCTCTGTGCCTCCAGCTTTCTTGCCATCAGGTGGCTTTCCTTTCTCTCTTTTCCCCGAGTTCCTTCCCCAGTCCCTCACTGCAGCAGCTGGGACTCTCCTCTCCCTTCCTTAAGTACCCTCGAGCCTCGCAGACCTTTTTTTCGGGGTTGTCTGGGAGTCCCCAGCACGGTGTGCCATTTCAGTCCCCAGAGAATTAACCCAACCATTTGGAATTCTTCTCCGCATCCCCGGTCCCCGGGCCCTTCCTTACTCTCCCTTGCTTCCGCTTCTCTCCTAGGATGCTGCCTGGGCCTAATTAATCTCTGGAGCTGAAGAGAGGCGGGCTCAGAGCATCTGAGTTAGGGTGGTTGTCCATTTCCCAAGCTAAGTGAGCTAGGTTGACTGCAGTTGTACCCATCAGGAGAGGGCTCAGGAAGGGGCCCCGGGGGGGGGGCGGGGGTGGGGGAAGCCTTGGGGGAAGCAAGGTGGGCATGGGGAGCGGCTGGGCAGCCATGCCCGTGCTTGGGGAGCTGCCCCAGGAGCTGCAGCGCCGGCCAGCTGGGCAGGCGAGTAAGTGGGGAACAGGTGGGACAGCCCTGGCCGAGTCCGTGCTGTGCTCAGCTGTGATGGGCTTACATGCTCATGGCCAGTGAGGTAGGGGAGCCCCCAGTACCCGGTGGGGGAAAGAGGGTGGAGCTTGGGGGTGCAGTGCAGGGGTGGGGAAGCGGTGGGCGGCATGCTGTTGAAAGGTCGGAGTGCTGGGCGGGATAGATGGGAAACCGCTGACTCCACTCTGACCTTCCAGGCTCATCACACACTGCTCCTGGGCTCTGGTCACGTTGGCCTGCGAAACCTGGGGAACACGGTGAGAGCCAGCCTCCTGTCCTTCCTCCCTAGCGGGAATGAGAAATGGTGCGGGGTGGGGGTGGCGGGGGGCCGACCTGGGGGAGGTGGGGAAGGAGCGCACTGAAGCCCTTCTAGGCGTCAGGTCAGTGGTCTGCAGCAATGATGGCCGTGTCTCTCGCGCCTCCCAGTGCTTCCTGAATGCAGTGCTACAGTGTTTGAGCAGCACTCGGCCTCTTCGGGACTTCTGTCTGCGGAGGGACTTCCGGCAAGAGGTGCCTGGAGGGGGTCGAGCGCAAGAGCTCACTGAAGGTAGGGCAACACCTCTTGCTCCCCCCTTTCCGGGTCCTCTCCCCTACCTCTGGGTCCGCCTGCCAGTCACGGTGGCCCCGACGACCGTTGCATCTGGCCATCTGTTTTTCCTGCTGCCTGCTTCCCTAGAGGTGGTTCTCCACCCTCTGAGCCACCCCTGGCCCGCCTCTTCTAGTCACTAACCTTGGTCTCCCCACGCCCGCCCCGACAGCCTTTGCGGATGTGATCGGTGCCCTGTGGCATCCTGACTCCTGTGAAGCTGTGAATCCCACCCGATTCCGAGCTGTCTTCCAGAAATACGTTCCCTCCTTCTCTGGATACAGGTGGGAGAGCCGGAGGGGAGGAGGCTCCTCTCTGGGCCGAGCAGGGGCCCTGGCAGCGTTGTTCGGGGCCCTCGGATGTCCTTCATCCGAGAAGTGGGGACCGACGTGCGGGCGGGGGGTCGTGTCTGGGGACCAGGTGGGGGTCGGTGGCCCACACCCTGTTTCTGGCCGCAGCCAGCAGGATGCCCAAGAGTTCCTGAAGCTCCTCATGGAGCGGCTGCACCTCGAAATCAACCGACGCGGCCGCCGGGCTGCACCAATCTTGGCCAGTGGTGCAGCTGCCTCTCAGCCCCGCCGCGGGGGGGCTCTGCTAGAAGAACCGGAGCTGAGGTGAGGTCACTCTCCCTCCTTCACCTTCCCGTACACGCTTGGCAGCCTTCACCCCACACAGAACTGGGCTAGTCCAGATGGAGGATGTAGGGTCCAGGGAACCGCTTAGCCTGGAAGCTGGTTTGAGAAGCAGCGAAGAGGTCGGAGGAGGGAGGGAGGCCAAGGGTACGGCTGGAGGCAGAGGGCAGTGCTGGGATGGCCCTGGGTTGAGGCAGAGGGGATAATTTACAACCAGGGACCTAAAGAGTTTCAAGCCAGGTGAAGACAGCTGTTCTTTCCCTGTCCTTCCTTATTCCCTTCTTTTCCCTCACCTTGGATTTCCCCGGAAAGCCGTCTGAGCCTTCTGAAGCGTTACTCCTTTGACCTACTCCTTTGACGCTTCTTTGAAATATAGAGAAGGAGCTGGGGGTGGGTGCGGTGCAGGGCTGCGTGAGTTCTTTCCGTGGTGTTGGGGGGCCCCCGGTGTCCCCGCCGTCTCATGGGTGCTCCTCGCTTCCCTTGACCTGTGGCAGTGATGATGACCGAGCCAACCTAATGTGGAAGCGTTACCTGGAGCGAGAAGACAGCAAGATTGTGGGTACGGAACCGGGCAAAGCCAGGCGGGCAAATCAGCGTGGGGGAGGGGTGCAGGCTTGGGAGAAAGACCGATACCATGAAGGGGTGTGGGAGCGAGACTAGAGGGTGAAAATGCGGACGAGGGGCGAGGGGGTTAGGAAAAGAAGGGTCAGGAAGAGGGGTGGGAAGAGAGGAGGGGCCGAGGGAGCACCTCTGGCATCCCAGAATGACTGTCTGTCCCACCTCTTCGCTTCTGTCTAGACCTGTTTGTGGGCCAGTTGAAAAGTTGTCTCAAGTGCCAGGCCTGTGGGTATCGCTCCACGACCTTCGAGGTTTTTTGTGACCTGTCCCTGCCCATCCCCAAGGTGGGAGTCCGGAGGATTCCAGGGTTGGATGGGACGTGGGTTCTGTGACCCGTCCCTGCCCACCCCCAGAGCGTGGGAGGGAACCCTGTGGGTGTCTGGAGAAGCACTGAAGCCTGGATTGATGGAGACGAGTTGGAGAAGCAAATCCAGAACATGCTGACCTTTCATTCCTGTTTGCCTCCCCCCCCCCCCCCCCCCCAGAAAGGATTTGCCGGGGGCAAGGTATCTCTGCGGGATTGTTTCAACCTTTTCACCAAGGAAGAAGAGCTGGAGTCAGAGAATGCTCCAGTATGTGGGGTTCCACAAGGGATACAGTAAGGGTGGGAGGCCTGGGGAGGGGGCCCATCTGAGTAAAAGGGGTCGCATGATGCTTTGATACGGGCATAATAGTTGTATGTCTGGGTTTGTGTTGGGCTCTCAGATACGGCCTAGGAATCCTAGGGCGCAGGGGAGTGGCCCCGGGGAGAAGGGAGTAATGGGAAGCGTGGTAAATTTGTGAGTTAAGGTGTCGGAAAAGCCGGCTGAGGGGCGGAGCACATTAACATGACGTTATTTGACATTCATTCAGGTGTGTGATCGATGTCGGCAGAAAACACGAAGTACCAAAAAGTTGACAGTACAAAGATTCCCCCGAATCCTCGTGCTCCGTATCCTGATCTTCAAATTCTTATTTGTCCCATCCGGTTGGCCCCCCTCATTTTCCATGTCTGCCGAGGCTGGACGTTTGGCAATCGAGTTTTCCTTAGGAAAAGCCTGCCACTCCGCCTTTTCCTGCCCTGCTCCCGGAGGGGAATGGACAGCATTCAGTCCCCTTCAAATGCCCTCTGCCCCCCCCCGCCCCCCCGCCACGCACATGCTCCTTGACCAGGGCTTAGATCTTAATCGATTCTCTGCCTCCCGAGGCTCCATCAAGAAAAGTTCAGTAGGTGTAGACTTCCCGCTGCAGCGACTGAGCCTAGGGGACTTTGCCAGTGACAAAGCCGGTAAGTCTGGAAGGGAAGGTCCTGAAGAGCTCCTCTGAAGGGGAGGGAGAGCGGGTGGAACGGGCCCAGCTCTGGCCCTGGAACGTGGTCGACTCTCACCCTACAGGAAGCCCCATCTATCAGCTGTATGCCCTTTGCAACCACTCGGGCAGCGTCCACTACGGCCACTACACGGCCCTGTGCCGGTGCCAGACTGGCTGGCACGTCTACAATGATTCTCGGTGAGACCCGCCCCCCCCCCCCATTCCTGCCCCATCCCCACCGCCGCTCCCCTGTGCCCCATGTGAAGCCCCAGAAGGGCAGGGTGCTCTTCCTAGATGCCCCAGGTTGATCTTGCGGGGAGGAGGGAAGACCCAGGAGCGGTCACAAGCCCCGTGCCCTCTCCCCTCCTCCCAGTGTCTCCCCTGTCAGTGAAAACCAGGTGGCGTCCAGTGAGGGCTACGTGCTGTTCTACCAACTGATGCAGGAGCCACCCCGGTGCCTGTGACACCCCCTTTACGCCCTGGCACCTGTGACGCCCTTTCAACACCCTTAAGCCCCAGGCTCCCCATTTACCTCAGAGACGTCTATTTTTGTGTCTTTTTAATCGGGGAGGGGGGAGGCGGTGGTTGTAGCTCCCATTATTTTTTTTATTAAGAAGTACCCTTCCACCTGGAGGCTCCCTCGTCTCCCAGCCCCATGTACAGAGCTGCCCAGGTCCCTGCCCGTGTACAGCCCCCAGACCCTCTACAACCTCACTTTTTGTGAATAAATTTATTAAGAAAAAGTGATGTCCTTCTCTGTATTTGTGCTTAGGGGCCAGATAAGAGAACCGGCGGAACGGGAGTCCCCCTGGGACCCAGTTCCTTCTCTGGACAGACGGGGGCGCTCTCGGGCGGAGGTGGGGGTGCCGGACCCGGACACGCGGGTGCCAACGTGGGGGCAAAGAGGGAAGGCACACCTGCCACTCGTGAAGCTACGGGGAAGCCAGTGCAAGCTCAGGGCGCCGTCTTCTGCCCGGAACGGGGCTGCCCCTCGAGGGCGAGGCACCCGAGGACCCCTGTTGACAAACACGGGGCGCGTTGCCGGGCGGCCCCGGCTCCCGTAGGCCCGGGCTGTTGCTAACATCAAGGAGCTGTTTACGGAGCCTCCTCCCCACGGAGCGGCCCGTGTCCCTGTCCGCTCTCCCTGCACCCAACGCTCGCCTCTCTCCCATCCCCCCCGCCTCTGGGCTGTCACCGTCGCCGGGCCTGGGAAGCCTGAGCCGGGGCCCGCTGACCGGGCTCCAGCCCTCGCCGCCGCAGCCCCGGGGGAGGGCAGGGCCCGACCGACCGCCCTCTCCAACTGGCACCTAAGCAGTTAACCGCCGCCCGGCGCCGCAGCCTCACGCAGGGCCGGCCTCCGCGGGGCGGGGCACGGGCGGGAGGGGGGGGGGAGCCACCTCCGGCTCTGTGCTCTCATTGGTGGGCGTGATCCGGGGCCTCCCAAGGCCCGCCAATCCGGGGGCGGGAGGGAGTGGACGCGGAGTCGGAGGGCCCGAAGGGGGCGGCCGAAGCGGCCGCGCGAGAGCCGCGGGCCTGGGGCCCCTCACGGCGCCACGAACCCTGCGCTGGCAGATAGCGCGGGCGGGGTCCTTATCCGCCTCCACGCCGGGCGCCGGCCGGGGAACCCGGAGACCTCTCCCTCCAGCTCCCTCGGCCCTCTCGCGGGTGGGTCCTGGGCCCTGGGCGGGGACCTCACCGGCCCCACCCCGTCCGCGGGCTCTGCGGGTTTCCCCTGGAGCAGTGGCCCGGACCGGGGGTGGAACGTGGAACCTGGGGGGCTGCCGCAGAGCAGGTGCAGCCCCGTCAGCCTGTCCGATCCCCCTCCCCCCACCGCGCCCCCTACCCAGGCTACACCCAGGTTTCCTAATGGGCCGGACCGTGGTCGTGCTGGGAGGAGGCATCAGCGGCTTGGCCGCCAGTTACCACCTGAGCCGGGCCCCCTGTCCCCCCAAGGTGAGTGCCCCGTCGCGCCAGAGGTAGGCTGCTTTAAATTTTTTTTTTTTCAACGTTTATTTATTTTTGGGACAGAGAGAGACAGAGCATGAACGGGGGAGGGGCAGAGAGAGAGGGAGACACAGAATCGGAAACAGGCTCCAGGCTCTGAGCCATCAGCCCAGAGCCCGACGCGGGGCTCGAACTCACGGACCGCGAGATCGTGACCTGGCTGAAGTCGGACGCTTAACCGACTGCGCCACCCAGGCGCCCCTAGAGGGAGGCTGCTTTAATACCCTCCTCCCGTTTCCAGCAAAAGGGAGTGCGCTGCCCTCTTCCCCTGCAGACCATTTACCCCGAGGCTATGTAGGCCGTGCCGCCCTCTTGTTCCCAGGTGGTCCTGGTGGAGGCCAGCGAGCGTCTGGGAGGCTGGATCCGCTCAGTCCGAGGGCCAGGTGGTGCTGTCTTTGAACTTGGACCTCGAGGAATTCGGCCGGCGGGAGCGCTGGGGGCCCGGACCCTGCTCCTGGTGAGAAGGCTATGGAATGCCTAGGAGGGCTTGCGGAGGGCCCTTCACTAGAGGACAGGCTTGGGAGGGAGCATTGGTGGGCCAGTCCTTTCCTTAGTTTCTCCTCTTCCTGAGGATGTGTGGAGAGCAGGTTTCTGAGCTTGGCTTGGACTCAGAAGTGTTGCCTGTCCGGGGAGACCACCCAGCTGCCAAGAACAGGTTCCTGTACGTAGGTGGCGCCCTGCATGCGCTGCCCTCCGGCCTCAGGTAACGCCTGTCACCTCCTTACTGCACCCCTGCCCGCCTGGCTCTCACCCCTTCCACGACTGCATCTCCCAGTCTGTCAGCCCTCCCAGCAAGAGGAGCCAGATGCATGGAAATGACTATGCCTTCCTCAGTGCAGGGGGCTCTTCCGCCCTTCACCGCCCTTCTCCAAACCTCTGTTTTGGGCTGGGCTGAGGGAGTTGACCGCGCCCAGGGGCAAAGACCCTGATGAGACTGTGCACAGTTTTGCCCAGCGCCGCCTTGGACCCGAGGTAACGTGGCCCCAGAGGCCCCGAAACCCCTCCGTCCTAACCAGCTGCAGAGCCCTCCACTCATACCTGCCACCTAGGGGGGCTCTTCTGTAGGGCTTGGGGATGCCCCCTTCTCTTCACCTCCAGTAGTCCTCAGAACAGTCGGGAGTGGATGCCCTCCGTTGCTTCCCATTGTTTTGCTACAGCCGGGCTGCTCCCCAACGGAAACCCTACCCCACCCCTGTTCCCTACCGAGCAGGACCAGTGGGAAGTAGGCTGTGCGGCTTCTTCCTTGGCCTCTCAATCCTGGTCTCACCCTTAAGGTGGCGTCTCTAGCCATGGACAGCCTCTGCCGAGGAGTGTTTGCAGGCAACAGCCGAGAGCTCAGCGTCAGGTCCTGCTTTCCCAGTCTCTTCCAAGCCGAGCAAACCCATCGTTCCGTTTTACTGGGGCTGCTGCTGGGAGCAGGTGAGTGGGGATTGGCTCAAGGGATGAAGATATTAAGGACCGCCAGAGTAAGGGACTGGAGGCCAGGGTGCTGTTTTAATGATTCTTCCCTGCCTCCTCCTGTGCAGGGCAGAGCCCGCAGCCAGACTCCGCACTCATTAGCCAGGCCCGAGCCGAGCGCTGGAGCCAGTGGTCCCTCCGAGGAGGGCTGGAAACGTTGCCCCAAGCCCTTAACACCCACCTGACTCGTAGAGGAGTCCGTATTCTCAGAGGCCAGCCCGTCTGTGGGCTCAGCCTCCAGGCAGACAGGCGCTGGAAGGTAGGAGAGGCCCCTGGTGTGGAACGTGTGTCTAATTAGAGTTTCCATCTTTGCCTCTATGTTTTAACCAGGCCGGGGTGGGCCAGACTAGTTATTCGTGGTTTTCCTAGATGCTGTTTAAGTACGGGCCACCCCAGGGTCTTAGACTTTATTTGTAGAGCTTCCTCCGAGATCTGCTTGATCCAACTCTAGACAGAAGTAGTGCTTGTAAGTGGCTTAGATAGGGGAAGGGCCAGCCCAGCTCCCTTACACATCTCAGAGGCCACACTGGCTTGTCTGGTCTGCGCTTCCTGGAGTAACGGGGTGGGGGGAGGGGGGGGCCGGGGGTTCTGTGCTGATCGCACAGTCTCTTCATCCTGGGTCAGCACTCAGTCTCTCCTGCCCGTTTGGTGCCTGGGAAAGTGGGGCAACATTCCCATTCTCTCTGTCCCTCAGATGTTTTCGTCCCGTCAGGTGTCTCTAGGGGACAGCAGTCTGGATGCTGACCACGTTATTAGTGCTGTTCCGGCTTCAGGTAACGAGGTAGCCACGGTCCCCTTCCCCGGCGGGAGTGAGGCAAAGTTTAGCTTCCGGGACCCACGGGACCATCCTGTGCCCCCCGAACTGGTCATCCCTGTGGGGGGTCTAACCCCGGGGAGGGTGGGCGAGACTGGTGGGAAGGCCTCCTGACGCGGGCCTCCACCTGCTCTCCCCCCAGTGCTCGGCAAGCTGCTCCCTGCGGAGGCTGCGCCTCTGGCCCGGGCCCTGAGCGCCATCACTGCGGTGTCTGTGGCTGTGGTGAACCTGCAGTACCGAGGAGCCCGTCTGCCTGTGCAGGTAGCTGTGACACAGAGGAACGAGAGGCATGGGCTCAACCAGAACCTCTCCTTCCTGACCCGGTCTTCTCCTCGCCCCAGGGATTTGGACATTTGGTGCCATCCTCAGAAGACCCGGGCGTCCTGGGAATTGTGTATGACTCGGTTGCTTTCCCTGAGCAGGACGGAAGCCCCCCTGGCCTCCGAGTGACTGTGAGAAGCGACAGCTTTGCTTGGCGGGGGTTTCCAGAGGGCTCCTCCGTGCCCAGCGCAGGCCAGGCCAGGCTGCTCAGTGCCATATCTTCTCCCTAGGTGATGCTGGGAGGGTCCTGGTTACAGACGCTGGTAGCCAGGGGAGCCTTATCTCCGGAGCTGCTCCAACAACAGGCCCAGGAAGCAGCTGCCACCCAGTTAGGACTGAAAGAGCCACCCAGCCACTGCTTGGTCCATCTACACAAGGTGAGTTGAGCAAACGCTCCTCGACTCCCACCGAAGGCAGGAAGCGGTGGATTTGTCACCGTCTACCCGGGCTTGTTCATCAGCAGCAAAAATTTCCCCGTATCCCCTCTTCTCTCCCCAGAACTGCATCCCCCAGTATACACTAGGCCACTGGCAAAAACTGGGTGAGTTGGGAGAGCGAGTGTGCTGAGGAGGGCAAGGAGACCAGACCCCCAGCTCTAACCGTCCTTTCATCTTTTCTTTCCAGAGGCAGCTACGCAATTCTTGGCTTCTCAGAGGCTGCCCTTGACTCTGGCCGGAGCCTCCTATGAGGGGGTTGCCGTTAACGACTGTATAGAGAGCGGACGCCAGGCAGCAGCCCGGGTCCTGGGCTCGGAACCGGACAGCTGATCCCCAACTCCCACCTCCTCCTGGCCCCGCTGGTGGCAGTTCTTGACCCACGAAAATAAAAGTTGCTGGAGCTTGGCTGGATCTGGTTGTTCTGTCACCTACAGGCACGAGGCGGCAGGGGGCAGGTCGCAAAGATAGGCACGAGGTGCCTGGGATGCAGCAAGCAGGAGCAGAGGCAAGACAAAGTCCTTTATTAGAAAATATATCAAAATCCCAGCCCCCTGCGCCAGGTCCAGAAGAGGAAGCTACTCCAGCACTGGCAGAAAAGTACCCAGGGAGGGGTTTCCTTCACCAAACATTACTTCCTCGGAACCATAAATAGAATAAATATTCACAGAGGTCCCAGGAAAAGCCGGATCACTCTTCTCTCCTGGAAGAGGAAGGGACTTGGGGTCCAGCCCTGCTCTTACCCCTGGGGCCGGGGACTCTCAGGAGTCATCACATAAAATCATGACATCAAGGATTCAGTCATAAGCCCTGGCAGGCGACCCTAGAAAGAGGGACCCCCCAGGTCTAAAGGAGCCCAGCTCCAGTCCAGCAGTGAGGAGAGGCCCTTGCCTCCAGCCCAGCACTGGAGTTCAGTTCCCCCACGTCCCCTCTGAGAGCAGTGAGGAGCCGAGGGCGGGGAGAATGCGACCCCTCGGATTCAGTTTCATGATTGAGGTGGGCAGGAAGGAGGAGTCAGTGTGAGCCCTGGGGGGCTGTGTGGTTGGCAGTAGGCAGAGGGCCAGGCCTGGCTGGGGGCCGGCGCTGCAGCATCTCTTGGCGGAAGGCCTGGGAGGAACCAGGTGGGTAACGGGGCCCGGAGGGAGTCCGGGGACCCCGAGGGTCAGTTCCAATGTCTGCTGTGATGTTGGTATAGAGAGGGCCCAGCTCTCGAGCCAGCAGTCGGTATGTCAGTGAGTTCATCCCATCTTGTGTCCAAGAATTCTGGGTACGGACCAGGAGGTCAAATCTGAGGGTCAGAGGTTGGAGAACTAAGGCCCAGGGAGAAACAGCCGGGGACTTAGGGACCTCTAGGCGTTTCCTGGCCGGGATGCAGAACCCTGAGGGCCCAGTCACCATTCGCGGGCGGTCCTCCCTACCTGTGGGGGTTTTCCTCATTTCCCTTGTCTCCTCGGTGCTTCACCATCTTATAGTGCCCCACGGATGTCGGGGGGCGCGAGATCTTCATCCCAGCCAGACGTACCCTATGGGAAAAGTGAGGGCACCGTGGAGGATCCGGAGTGGAGGAAAGCTCCGGACAGGCCAACAGGAGCTACGTCCGGCCAGCAAGGAAGCGATTACGTGTTTCTGTACACAGAGAGCCACTCTCACCGGTTAGGCAAAAAAGTGCCACGTACTGGAAGAAGAGAGAAAGTCAAAGAGAAAGAAGGAAGTGGCACAAGAGAACGTAGAAGCTGGATGTATCCAAAGCCTGGGGCTGGTGCCAGTGCATCCAAACCCTGGGGCCTCGTTAAACAACGGGCAGAGGTGGGTGCGCACGTCCCACCTTTGCTCTCTACGTGGCTAACGGGAAGCGCCCTGGCAGTCCAGGAAGGGCAGGGAGAGGAGCCATCTGATCAAAAGGACAGGGCAAGACCGAGAGTCGCGGACCCAAGCTCGGCAACTCTTATCTAGAACGGCGGCCGAGCTGCCTCAACTCCCTCACCCCGACCCCTCCACCTGTCCCCGTCATTAGGAAAAGAACGGAACCAAATAATCAGGACCTGGAGGGAAACAAACCCCATCTGGGACACACAGAAGCAAGACCTGAAGATGGCCTGGGAAGGTACTGAAAGCACACGTACGTTTAGAAACTGCTGGGTCCTTCACACACATACAGAGGACAAGAATTCAGAGAGCTCGTCCCGGAGGGGCCAAGGCGGGGAGGGGACGCAACGGGTCTAGCACAGCAAGCCCAAATCCTCACGCCACAGATAGGAAACTGGGTCAGCTGAGGCTGAAGGTCAAAGCATTTCACAGGCTAAAAATGAGCTGGCACCGTGCCAGTGACACGGACTCCAACCAACAAAGTGGTTCTGGGCTGTATGGAGCAGAGCCCCTCCTCCCCTGCCCCACCGGAAGTGGTCTGGATGCAAGCCAGGACTTGCAAGGCAGGACTGAAGTGTCGCTAGGCCCGCTTCCGACTCTGGAAGGAATCCCGTGATACTGTAGCCTCTTGATCTCATCGTCTCTCCCAGAAACATAACTCATCAGGATCTAGGAGACCGGGGGACGACAGAATGGAGACCGGCACGCAAAGCCTGACCCGGGTGGACTGAAAAAGCTAAGGGAGAAGAATGGGCACGGTGTGGGTCCGGCTCGCTAGAGTCAGGCGTGCTCTCCGAGGACAGGCCCCCAGGCTGAGGTGGGGGTAGGGAGTGGTGGCAGGAAGTCTGACCTGGTAGCAATGTCGTCATCCTCACCGCCCCAGCCCCAGTATTCATTGGGGAAGCCATTCATCTTCAGGTACTGGTCAGGAGTGAGCGCCGAGACTCCTCCAAAGTACTGGGGGTACGGGAGGCTAGGGAGAGAAAGGTGCCTGGATTCCACAAGTCTTTTGGGGAGACATCCCCACCCACATCCCCTTGGCTCTCCCCCCAGCGGACGGTGGGGTTCCCTACTTCCCCGCGCCCTCTCGTGCCCTCTATACCTGTATCCGAACTTGTTCATGGCGACGGCGACGTGCCGGGGTCCCCGGGGGTCACACACATACAGATTGTGGTCGTTCTCGGGCAGCAGGTCCACGTCGTGCAGGAACAGGCAGTCCCATTCCTCGTCACGCAGGGCCTCCCGCACCCCAACGTTCAGCAGCTTGGCCCTGTTAAAGGTCCCATTGCCAGCCTGGAAGGTAATGGAGGAGAAGCAGACCGTGTCTGTAGGCAGCATGGAGAAGAGGGGCCCAAGTACAAAAATGAAAGGAGGGAGATCAAAGGCGGGTGAAGGGAGGGTGGCGAGCAGAATGGAGAGAAAGACAAACGTTCATTTTTCGTTCAGCAAATACTTGTTGAGCATCAGCATGTGTCTGATACTTACGTGCCGCTGTCTAGCATTTTCATCCTGACAACCAATAGCCACGGAAAACAGGTGTCTATTAGTTTTCACTCTTTGCCTCATTTTAGGGGGTTAAGAAACTTGTTCAAGGTCACGTGTGGGACAAATGGCAGAACTAACTTTAGTCCGGGTCTGGCCGGTGCCAAACTTGCACCATTGCAAGTTCAACGAAGGAAGAGATCACGGAAGACCGTGGGAACAACACCCTAAACAGAACCGGGGGAGTTACGGGGCGGACAAGCTGGCCGAGCAGTGCTGCGTCTTTCCCCACCTTCAACGGTCTGACCCCCTCAGAACTGTTCCAGGGCCCTACTACGTGGGAGTGGGGGGGCAGGGACCCGAGGCTCCGTCACAGAGAGAGCCGGGCGGGGCCCGGGTACCTGGTGGATGACGTAGATGCCGTAGGCGAGCTGTTGGCGCTGCAGGAAGGGGTGCAGGTGGTAGAGAAGCAGGCGCAGGTGGTGCTCCCGGGCACGGTGGGGCACAATGATGGCGGTTCGGGAGCGGGGCTCACACCCTGCGGGGCGGTACCGACCCCCCGGCTCCACCCGGGGATTCCTCTCCACAATCTCCGCCAGGGACGGCACTGGGCTAAAGGACACGGACACAGGACCCACTGCGGGGAGAGAACGGCAAGGTCAGGGATTCGAGGGGCGATGAGAAAAGGACCCCCAGGCCTGGGAGCGCCTCTGGCCCTGGCAGCCTGGGTGCCGGGGCTCAGCTTTCCCGAGGGCTCGTTAGAAACCTCACAAGCCTCGCGTATGCCGTCACTGGGACAGCTTTACAAAGTGTGGAAGGTACAGGCTCTCCACCCGGCCTGCGTCTTTTCACGCTCCCTCTCTCCTGCCTCGCTAGGCTGGAGGCTACCGTTAGAAGATGGAGAACACAGGACTTGCAACTAACTAAACCAGAGCTCATCTACAAAGGAAGCAATTCCCAGCCCAAGGCAGGGAGAGCACGAGAATGGCCAGGCGATGGAAAGTTGTGGCTCAACCCAGGAGCCCAATCTAAATTCCAAATTCGGAACGGGCTCCACGTCAACCTCAGCCCACCTTTCAGGTACTTTAGCATCATCCAAGCCCCCACTCCTGCCGCCCTAGCCCTGTCCCCACACCTTGGCCTTCCCTTTACTTCCTCCTCCTTTCTGCACTCACCTAAGAGAGGAGATCGTTCTGGACAGTAGGGCAGACCTTGAGGAGCTGGAGGACCCCCTGGGGCAACAGGGGCCCCAGGTAGGTGACTGAGGTTACTGTAGACATCATGGGGATGAGAATAGTCAAATGTCGGCCCCTGCTCTCGGCCAAATAGGGCACTGAGGCTTCGGAAGCCCCCCAGGGACAGGTACATCATGACAGCCAGCTGGGAGCCCACAAGCAGGGCCAGTGTGCAGGGCCGCTCCAGCAGCCTCCGCAACATCCTGGGGTGAGGTCTGAGGAGGGAGAGAGGAGAGTTCTGGGGGGCAGGCAGGCAACGAGCAAGCCAGCAGAGAGATCCTCAGTTAAGAATGAAGGCGGCGCCGCGAGTTAAGAGGAAGAAGAGACAAAGAACAAAGTCGCAGAAGGGAGCACACAGGTGAACGGTCAGGCACGAAAAAGAAACAGAATGTAACCGCCAGCAGCCCTACCACCTGCCATTTCCAGCCCAAGTTTCACTCTCCTCCACCTCCTCCCCAAACCACTCAGCCAACTACTCTCGGTCCCCACCCCCAAGAATGCTTACATCATTCAGGTCCCATGTCCCTTTCAAAGGAGTCCCTGGAGAACCTCCCTTCCAATTTTAGAGGGGGACAGACTCACCTAGGTTCAAGCCGTCTTCTTCGGGATCATGGGAGCTTCGGGGGGTCCCGGCGGGGCAGAGATGTGAGGCATTATCTAAAATTGGAAATGTCACAGAGGACAGAGAAGGGCTCCATCCAACACTCCAACAGCGATCCGGGGGCCAGCTGTAACACAAGTGGTCAAGGATAACCACCCACCCAGAGGGGCAGAGCTCAACATCAGGGTGAAACTGGGAAGTGAGGGAAAGCGGTTGGAAAGACAAGGGGAGAAGCCAGAGATCGTAGGTCCCTGGCCTCTGCCCCGGCTGCCTAGAGGGTCGGGTTCACGCTTACTTAACCATACCCCACCCCAACAGGACCAACCTGTTTGGGGAGTAGGGACAAGGCGGCTAATGGAGCCATTATTTTCGCCAAGGGGTGAGGCAGTCACGACAGGATTGTGGAGTGGCCTCAGGAGGACCAAGGGCGGAGTAGGAAACAGGCTCCTTTCCGTTCTTCACGTGCCTGGGAGCTAGCTCCGCAGGTGCAGGCAGCGTGACCACCTGGGAGCTGCAAGCAAACAGCCCCGGAGCGCGGCGGGGAGGAGGGTGGGGGTGGCCTCCTCTACCCTTTCTACCCCATCCCCGTCCTAGCGGGGGTGGGGAGGAGGGTTACGGCTAAAAGTGAGGCAGGGAGAGGGAGGGCTGGGCAGAACCTGTCGGGGATACCTGGCCCGGCTCACTGAAGGGGCGTGGCCAGCGCGCTGCAGAGGGTCACAGACCTGTTCTTTCCGCGCACCCCCATCCCACCCCAACCTCCTCTTGCATTTGCAACGTGAGCCCACCGGCCTCTGTCCGAACGTCCACCTGGGACGCATCCCCCCCCCCTCCCCGCTCAAGCTGGTCTCCAGCCTTTGCCCAAAACTTCTCAACGCGCCAGTCGCCCGAACCTTTCTCCCGGGCCTCTCGCCCCATCACCCCCAGCCCACATACCTGCTCTCCAGCTTCCCGTCGTCACCGCCACCCGGACTGCCTGGCAGGCATCGCCGCCGCCATCTTGGAAGCGGGCGCCGCGGGGCGGGGCCTGGCGTCACGGGGCGGGGCCTGGCGTCACGGGGCGGGGCCTGGCGGGCGGGGCGCCCGAGACAGAGGGGGACAGAGGACGACAGAGGCCCGAGCGCAGGCGGGCGGGCGGGGCTGGGGCGCTCCGAGAGCCGGCGGGGGGCTCTCCTTCCTGGACGCGCTCCGGCCCGGATGCCATTTCCCACCCCTCAGACTGGGAAGACATCAGCTCCCACCAGGGCTCTCTTGCCGGGCCGAGCCTGACCCAGAGGCCAGTGCGACAGTTTCTGGCGCGCCCCAAGACCTGTCACGGCGGGCCAGCCCCTTCCCGGCGTGTCCGTGGTGCCCCTGCCACTTAGTGCCACTTAGTCTCACAATTGTTTCTTGCTCGGGGTATCTCGTTGCGACTGCTCAGGCGCATTTTTGTATCCCCAGGGTGTCCCGCGACCTTGAAATAGAAACGGTTAGTTAATAAAACAAGGAAACATTGAGTGAAGAGGGAAGCGCCAGCTTCAATGTAAAACTGCGTTTTCCCAGATATTAGAATAAAATGGACGCTCCATTAGTACCCAATATGTTGATCTTGCGGCTTCCACTACCCTCTTAGCATGTTATGTTCCTAAGAAGCTGCTGTTCAGAGCCAGGAAACTTGGAATAAGTCACGATGTCTGCCTCAAAAAGTTCATGAGCGTGTATGGGAGGAAGGGAAGGATATAAACAATATAGTGTGATAAACACGATTGCCCAGAAATTGCAACCCATTCTCACGTAGAGACTCGGGAAACACTTCCCAGAAGTGACGATCCTGCTGCTGGATCCTGCTGCTGCCTTACGAGAGTCTGTTTCCATGGGAACTATTTTACAACTCTGTAGGTAACTGATCCGACATGCAAATTTTGTCCCAATATCAGGTTCAATTAACCCCCTATTCCCCACATCACACAAAACAAACAAACAAGCAAACAGTTTTCGCCTCCATTGTCATCTTCAATTCTGTACTCTTGATCTGTAAATGTCTGTTCTTCAGATTTTCTTTTAAACTAGCTATACCATCTGCCAGTTCCCTCGTGAGTTAAATAACATCTTTCACACGTGTTCATTTTTATTTAGATATTGACAAAGACTCTCCTCGACCAAACTTCAGACGGGCTCCTCTGAGGTTTCTTTTCAAATAGGCCTCATCCTTGGACCACCAGCCACTTTCAGCAAGAACCCTGCTAAGTCAGTTTAGCCAGGATCTCCTTATCCTCGATGTAATTTTCCATCCACTGACCCTCTCATACTTCTCATTGGCTCTAAATAGCCCCTTGTCCTTATTGTACGCAGAGTGGAGCCCAACCTCTCTGACTGGGATAGTCTTTACGCTTATCACAATGGTCCTGAAAAAAGTCTTCCTTACCATTTGAACAACTGTCGTCAGAATAAATGTTTCTTTAGCAGCATGACTGTCATCATTTTACCTTTTTCTGAAAACTGTATTTAAAAATTTTTTTTTAAGTTTATTTGTTTATCTTGAGAGAGATCACACGACCTGAGCTGAAGCCAAGAGTCACATGCTCAACCTACTGAGCCACCCAGGCGCCCCAAGACTCCCCGATTTCTCGTGTGGACCTCTGGGTGGATGGTGGCACCATTCAGTAAGAAACAAAACTTAGAAGAGGCACGTTGGGGCGAAACAGTAGAGATGACCAGTTAAACTTTGGACTTCATGAACTGGAGATGCCTGGGGAGGTTCAAAATGAGACAATGGTGGGTTCCAGCAGAATCACCGGCTTTTGACCATACACGCCCTGGCTGTGTGATGTTGAACAATACACTTTCTAGGTTTCATCTATAAAATGAACCCCATCTTAAGGGGTTTTGTGATACTGTGAACTAGGGAACAATGCCAGCAGAAGTAGATATTCAGTCTATCTGAATTTTGAGCACAAAGTAGGAACGGAATAAAAGCCCTGATTGTTTAAGGAGTTCACGGTGTAGTGGAAAAGACAGACTCCTAGAGAAAGTGGAAATGTGGTTCACTCACAGGACCCTTCCCCTGAGCCTCTCTACTCCTCTATGGTGTTCAGGTTTTGAAAAACTGAACTTCATCATCTATCCCACATCTCCACCTGCCGTCTGCTGCACTTCCCCTGCATTAATTTGCAAGCTTCATTTTCAAGACCTTGCACCTCTATTCCATTTCACCCTGGCCACACTCCAGACTTGATCATCACCTAGAAATGCTACGTCGCTGAAAACGTAAGTTCTAATATTGCTGGTTTCTACCACAGTATCCTGTCTTTCTGTGTTCTGAATAAATTCTGGGAGCTCAGTTGGTTAAGGATCGGACTCGTGCTTTCACCTCAGGTCATGATCTCAAGGTTTCGTGAGTTTGAGCCCAGGGCCGGGCTCCATGCTAACAGCGTGGAGGCTGCTTGGAATTCTCTGTCTCCTCTCTGCCCCTCCCCCACTCGCACAGTCTCTGTCTCTTTCAAAATAAATAAATAAACTTAAAAGATAATAATAATACAGACTTCAAGCTGTATTACAAAGCTGTAATCATCAAGACAGTATGGTATTGCCACCAAAACAGACACTCAGATCAATGGAACAGAATAGAGAACCCAGAAATGGACCCACAAACATATGGCCAACTAATCTTTGACAAAGCGGGAAAGAATATCCCAATGGAATAAAGACAGACTCTTCAGCAAGTGGTGCTGGGAAAACTGGACAGCGACATGCAGAAGAATGAACCTGGACCACTTTCTTACACTATACACAAAAATAAACTCAAAGTAGATGAAAGACCTAAATGTAAGACAGGAAGCCATCAAAATCCTCGAGGAGAAAGCAGGCAAAAACCTCTTTGACCTTGGCCGCAGCAACTTCTGACTCAACAGGTTTCCAGAGGCAAGGGAAACAAAAGCAAAAATGAACTATTGGGACCTCATCAAAATAAAAAGCTTCTGCACAGCGAAGAATTCAGCAAAACTAAAAGGCAACTGACAGAATGGGAGAAGATATTTGTAAAGAACATATCAGACAAAGGGTTAGTACCCAACAACTATAAAGAACTTAACAAACGCAACACCCGAAGAACAAATAATCCAGTGAAGAAATGGGCAAAAGACGTGAATAGACACTTCTCCAAAGAAGACATCCAGATGGTCAACCGACACATGAAAAAATGCTCAACCTCACTCATCATCAGGGAAATACAAATCAAAACCACAATGAGATACCACCACACCTGTCAGAATGGCTAAAATTAACAACTCAGGCAAGGACAGATGCTGGGGAGGATGAGGAGAAAGAGGAACCCTTTTGCACTGCTGGTGGGAATGCAAATTGGTGCAGCCACTCTGGAAAACAGTATGGAGGTTCTGCAAAAAACTAAAAATAGAACTACCCTACCACCCAGCCATTGCACTACTAGGTATTTATCCAAGGGATACAGGTGTGCTGTTTCGAAGGGGCACATGCGCCCCAATGTTTATAGCAGCACTATCAACAATAGCCAAAGTATGGAAAGAGCCCAAATGCATCGACGGGTGAGTGAATAAAGAAGATGCGGTATGTATACATAATGGAGTATTACTCGGCAATCAAAAAGAACGAAATCTTGCCATTTGCAACGACGTGGATGGAACTGGAGGGTATTATACTAAGCGAAATTGGTCAGTCAGAGAAAGACAAATATCATGTGGCTTCACTCATGTGAGGAATTTAAGATACAAAACAGGTGAACATAGGGGAAGGGAAGCAAAAATAATATAGAGACAGGGAGGGGGACAAAACAGAAGAGACTCATAAATATGGAGAACAAACTGAGGGTTGCTGGAGGCGTTGTGGGAGGGGGGATGGGCTAAACGGGTAAGGGGCACTAAGGAATCTACTCCTGAAATCATTGTTGCACTAGATGCTAACTAACTGGGATGTAAATTAAAAAAAAGAAAAAATAACAATAATAAAAATTTTAAAATCCTAGGGCCCCTAGTGGTCCAGTCATGACACACAACGCAATAGAAGAAATCCGGTCTCGTTTTCAAAATGAATTTAAAGGCATATAAATCTCTATTTAGTTTCTCAAGGAAACATCAGAGGCATTGGGAGGAGACGGCACGGACCAGGAGCACATTTTATGGAACAGCCCAATGTCTTTAAAATCTTCGCTCTCCCATTCAACGTTGTCCACTGAGATGTAGCTTCTAACCCCAACCTCCCCTTCCAACCCTACTGGGCCACTTACAGTATTATCCTTCAAAGCTGTTTGTTTTACTTCTCTTTGGTTTTGCATAACAGAGAAGAACCCTTGAGCTGCCCTCCGGAGCAGAAATTCTTTCTTCTTCCAACACCCGCTTACTCTCACAGCCTTCTAGAAGGGGAGGCAGACACCTCCTCCAGGAACACTTGTGGCCCCATCTTCTATGCTAGGTGTCCCTCATCTCATGGCATCTGTCACGGGGGTCTGGCATTTTGGTCTTACTTGACTGTCTCAGCCACCAGACTGTGAACTCCAAGGACGGGGACCATGGCTTCCTTTTATCATCCCCTAAATGTAACCAAGAACTTGTAGCAAAAATTCTCCAAAATAGCCCATCTTATATCTGACCTAGACAGTTCCTCGGTATACTTATTTTCTCATGCTAATACAGGAGTGGAAAGAGGGGGCAGGCAAAGGAAGAGATCTGAGGGGAAGAGAATCAGCATGTACTGACACTTACTAGAAGCCGGACACAGGGCCAAACACATACACCATTATATTCTTCTTCTTTTTTTTAATGTTTATTTATTTTTGAGAGACAGAGAGACAGAGAGAGAGAGAGAGAGCAGTGGAGGGGCAGAGAGGGAGAGAGGGAGAGGGAGCATCCCAAGCAGGGCTGGAACTCACAAACCGTGAGATCATGACCTGAGCTGAAATTAAGAATCAAACGCCTCACGACCGAGCCACCCAGGCGCCCCTGCCATTGTATTCTTAAGTTCTGACAACCTCTCCATAAGGCAGGTAGTAGTAATACCCACTTTACACATTAAGAAACCGAGGGTTACCAAGATCAAGGAACTTCAGATCACATCATCACGTGTGAGTAGCAAAGCTTAGATTCAGTCTGACTCCAAAACTCGGTGTCCTTTCCAGATGCCGTGAGAGCGTGACTCTGACTCCCATTCATAACCCGACGGCTCAGTTACTGAACAAACGGAGAAACAGTCAGTTCTCCGTGGGAAGTGATATTTCAATTAATATGTTTTCCTCTGACCCACTTTCAGGCCAAAATTCTCATATTTGCAGCTTCTCGATGCTTGTACGCCTCTACGTTATCGGGAGGATGTGCTGATACATCTCTGTGAAGCTGGCCAGGCCAACCTCAGGGTACGTCCCTGGGTTTGTAGGGCCGGGTGCTGGTTTCCCAAAGACCGTGAGGGATGTCTTAAACATGCTTCCTCTCCTCCCTTTCCTTCCAGAAGGCTACTTAAGTCCTCTGGGCCTGTCCCTATACAAGGTCCTTTCTGGGGAAATTGTTCAGTAATTCCTCTCTGCCACCCGCCCCCCCCCCCCCCCACCCTCCCGCACCCCTCAGGCTTCCTCTGAGCATTTTTAGAACTGGTGGTTTCCCTCAGCTGTCAGCTGGTTGAGTCTTGCTGCAAATGATTTTGGCTTACCCCTCTAGCAACAGTCAATGGGGAAAGTATTCAATTGGTTCAGAAGCATCCTCTTAGCCAATAAAATGTTAATACATCGAATTCCACTTTCTTCCTCCTCCTTCCCCCCCAAGCCCTGACCAATGAGCTGCCGGGTTTTGTCACTGACTGTCAGTCTGGTAGTTTAGAAGGCCAAATACTGTAATACTACGTGAAGATTAAAGAAGAGGGGCTGGGGCTGGGGTAGACGTGTACGTGAGCAGAGCATCCCAGAAACCTGGCTTTCCCACCCCCCACCACGAAAATCGTGGCTGGACAAATGCCCGGATTTCCTCTGCTCTAACCGCAGAGGTGGAGGATCTGAGGGGCAGAAAGAGCTTTAAGAAATTGGCTCAGCTCACAGTTATTGTTCAAGCCCCCAGCCCCACCCCAAACACACAGGCACAGCACTTACCACCCCATAAAATGGTTGTCCAGGGGCGCCTGGGTGGCTCAGTCGGCTAAGCGTCCCACTTTGGCTCGGGTCATGATCTCACGGTCCACGAGTTCGAGCCCCGCGTTGGGCTCTGTGCCGACAGCTCAGAGCCTGGAGCCTGCTTCCGATTCTGTGTCTCCCTCTCTCTCTGACCCTCCCCCGTTCGTGCTCTGTCTCTTGCTGTCTCAAAAATAAATATGCGTTAAAAAAAAAAATGGTTGTCCAAACTCTGCTTGAACTTCTCCAGGGACAGGGCGCTTGCTGCCCTTGTCCTCCCACAGTCACAGACTCCCTTTCATCAGCTCAATGTTGTTCTCGCTTTTTCCCTCTAAGACCAGATACTGGAGCTCGGTGTGCATAACATAACTTCCTGATATTCCTGTTTCTCCTCCCGACTGCTCGCCCACAATGTAGCACAGGCCCAGGAAGGCAATAAGTAGGCAGACTGGAGAGACAAGAGCCCATCTGGCTCTTCCAAGAAGGTATATGAATTCCTCCCATCCCTGGCAAGAACTCGCTGGACCCCTGAGGGGGGCATCAGGCCAGTCTATAGCCGAGGTAGGGGAAGGGTGGGCTGGAGAAGAGCGTTCCAGAAAGGGGTCGGGCCTCGCCCGGGATTGAGGGCCGTGATGCCCACTATTCGTCTTTGAGAGGCTAGCTCTCTGTGTCCTCCGCTTTCGCGCCCACCCAATCACAGACATGGTCCCTAAGCTCATTCCCTCTCTGGGAAAAATTTCGTCAGTTGAAACCAAGATGTTTTGTAATGTTTTATTTATTTTTGAGAAACAGAGAACAAGCAGGGGAGGGGTGGAGAGAGATCGGGGGGGAGGCGGGCAGAGGATCCAAAGCAGGCACCACCGTCTGTGCTGACAGCAGCAAGCCCGCTGCGGGGCTCGAACTCCCGAACTGCAAGATCACGCCCTCTGAGGCGGGAGTCAGACGCTCAACCGACTGAGCCACCCATGCACCCCTGAGAAAAGTTTCCTCTTTATGCCAGGCAGAGCCCGACGTGGTGAGGGAAGAGCCTCCTGTTAAGAGGCTGCATGTGAAGGTGACTTTCAAAGTGTGGACTACCGCGAGCACGACGGAAAGGCGAGAAGGCCGTCAGGGTGGCCCTCTGCTCAGCCCAGCCTGAGACTCACCCTCCTTACCCCTCACAGCCCACTGAGTCTGGGCTCAGGCTCTGTGGCTTATCTGGCCCTTATGATGCAGAGCTTTGCAATGTCCTGTTGTTTCCGAACGGTGAGCCCCGTCAGTCACACTGTGTGTGTGTGTGTGTGTGTGTGTGTGTGTGTGTACTTCGCACGGACTTTGCACAGGGCTCTGCCTATCGTTCCGATGCACCTGCCACCCCTTTTCCAACCGCGCGTCCTCCACGACGCACACAGGGTTGCCCCGGTTCTTTCTTAAGCAAGGCCACCTCCTCGGAAGGAAAAGTACAACTGTGTCTGGTGACCTCCTGCCCCTCGAGTCTGTGTTCCCTGCGTCGACCTCCAGGGAACACCTGGCTGTCCGCCCCCCCCCCCCCCCGACCCGCCTCCCCACCATTCTCCTTGCTTGCTGGACTTCCCAAACCATGCCCTGCCCTCTGTTAAATGCCGTTCTATCCTCACACCTTCAGAGACGTCTGCTGTGTTTGCCCCGGTTGATTCTGGGGGCCCCTGTCCTAATCACTCAGTAGTCACAAGGGTAACCTCTCACGCGGTTCGGCCTTTGCTGTTCTGAAACTGTGGTTATCAACTGTTTCCAGAACAACCCGGTGGGGACGCGTGTTATCAGCCCCCTGACGCATAAGAGCCGCCGAAGGCTCAGCACCAGTGACTTCCCCAACACCACTAGCCGGTAAGACTGAACCCCAACTCAAAGTCACGCCCGGGGACTCCCTCTCCAGTGCCCTTCCTACAATGACATCCCCACCAGACCCCACGAGGGGCCCTCAGTCCTAAGTGCCTGTTGGCGTGGACGGAGCCGTTCTTGTTTTCCTTTGTGCCTTCTTATTCTTATCAACTGTGTCTGGGGTCGAGCGTTTATTCCGTCTCTATTGACTGGGCGTCTCCAGGGATCAGGGACACAGCCGTCCTTTCTCTGAGAGTCCCTCCGAGTGCAGGACGGCGTTCTGCCCACCAGAGGAGCGTGGCCTGGGGCTGAGGGTGGGCACCGCTGACATACTCTCCACCACCTCCGAGCCCCTGGACGTCGGAGGCAGGCAGAGTGGCGGTGACACCAACCAGAGGCAGCGGCCACCGCAGAGCACTTGACCCAGCGCCAGGCACGATGCTAGTCCTTTATTTACATGACTTAGTCCTCACAACAATTTCCAAGGGAGGTATTATTATTGGCAACTGAGGAAACGAACGTTCGGAGGTGTGGAGCCGGGGTGCAAGCCCACATGTGTCTGACTCCCAAAGGAGCACATAAATAGCAGAATTCAATATATATTTAAAAAATATGATAATCCCTTACTCCCTGAAGGCCTATCCTCCCCTTGACTCTCCCTTTCCCAGAAAACAAGTTCAGGGAGGAGAAAGCAGGGCAGGATGTACCTTATGCGTGAACACACACACACACACACACACGCACACGCACATGCACACACGCACACACACACACATACACACGGATCAGTTATGCCTATCACCACCACCCTGGATTTCCTAGCCGGGGTGAGGGTTATGAGGGGCGGAAGTCAGTTTCCCCAGGACCCTAGCCCTCGTCCCCTTCCCTGGTGCTAAATAAAAGTGAATAAATACTAAATAAATACAACTGCCGCCCCCGGCTTCCCCCTCCCTCCTGTGACCAGCAGGGTGGAGGGGGCAGTTTAGATGGGGGACTGTCCCCAGCCCCTTCCATCCACCACCCGTCACTGCCGTCCAGGGCAGGAAACCAGGGCAGGGCCAGCCTGCGCATCAGGGCAGGGGAGGAGGGCAGGCCTCACAATCTCAGCCCCTCCCCGCCGTGGCAGCGTGAGGCAGCCGCGGAAGCCCCCCCCCACCTCCCAACTCAGTCCGAGGCCCCGGTGCCCGCAGAGGGCAGCGGGGACGATGAGGTTATTTCCTGCCCGCCCAGGGGCGCCGCCGGAGGATCTCCAGGATCTGTGCCTTGCGGTGCAGCCAGTCCTGGGGGGTGGGATGCGGCGTCGAAGGGGCCGGCTGGGGCACAAAGAAGCTGTACCGGAGGCGAGCGTTCTGGGGGTTGCTAGCCACCAGGACCTGCAGCGTTAAGGGCTGGGCCAGCGGCCCGTGGCCTGACAGTGTCTCCGAGGCCGCGGTGGCCCCGCTGTAGCGTAGACTGACCGCCCCGGGCAGCACCACATCCGTGGCAGAGGGCATCAGGGTGTATTCACCGTTGAGGGCGTAGGAGCCGTCCTGGAGCTTCAGGGCCAGGTAGAGGCTGCGGACACCGGGGGCCCCCTGCTGCCGGACAAGGATATGAGTGGCCCCCGCGGGGATCGTGACCACGTTGTTGTACCCGTACCTGCGTGGGAGGAATAGAGGGGGAGCTCAGCATCTTCCGGAATCCCTCCAGCCTTTCCGAGCTGTGTTTGTACGGCCGTATGTGTGAGTATGTGTGCAAAGAGGGTTGTCCCCCTAAAGCTGTGTAAGGGGTCCGCATAGACCTGAGATCCGATAGTCTCAGGTCTGTAGGTCTGAGCTGTGTACAAGCGTGCCCTCCCCCCTCTTCTCTCTAGATCTTTGCATCCGGTGCCCCCTCACTGAGGTGCCCCTCGAAGCCCACCTCTTCGATGCCGGTCCGATTCCCCCTCTCCCTCCAGAAGCAAGTTACTTCCTGGGGAAGCCCTCCCTGAGGCCCACCAGGGCCCTCACAGCAGCCCAGGCGGCCACCTGCTCAACAGGTGCTGTACCTGGCTACTCATCTGTCTCCCCTGCGAGACAGGAAGCTCTTTGAGGGGAGAAACAGCGTGAAGTTCACCCTGGCAACCCCAGGGGCCCGAGGGGAGGAAATAAATAGCGGACGAACCTGAATTTTCTGAAGGAGCCGGACTGCTTTCGGCAGCCGGAACCATCCCCTCCGCACACCATGCACTTGTCAAACTTCTTTTTGGAGCCGATGACACGGTCACAGCCGGCGTGGATGCAGCGGCCCTGCACACAGACCGAGGAGCTGTCCGGGGAACAGGGCGTACCGTCTACCACCTGTCAAGAGAGGAGCAATGCCAAGTCAGGAGGGATTGGGTGAAGCCAGATCCCACCAGGAAGGGGCCGTCGTAAAGGCTGGGCGGCGGGGGGGGGGGGGGGGGGGCAGCAAAGTGGACGGGGTGCGGCGTGAGCCCCGCCGCCATAAGGGGTGATGAGCGTGGCGACAACAGAAATTTAAAAATCTACCGTTTTCAGAATACTCCCTATGGACCAGGCACTGTGCTACGTGCTTTGTAAACAAGAATGCAAATCTCACAAGCACTCCTTGAGGTTTCCAGAGATGGAACACTGAGGTTTCAGAAAGATGAGTGCACAGTCTCCCAAGGGGGAGACAGCTGGCAAGCAGAGGGGCCCAGGCGGACATCACACGTCTGTCCGAGTCTCAACACCAGCCCTGAACCTCGAAGGCAGTGACCCACATGGACGCTAGGGGGCGGCCGACGTGTACGAGTTTTCCCCGAGGTAGGGGGTGAAAAATCTGCTAGGGCTCCTCCCTTCGGCCTTCAACAAACCGCCCTAGCGCAGGGAGGGAGTGGGGAGGCGCCCCTGTCTCCAAGAGGCCTGTCCAGTGACGGACTGGTCATCCGCGAGCTGAACGAGGCCACCCCTGGAATTCAGAGAGGAGCCCAAGGAAACGGGGTCAAAGACTTGCCCAAAAGGCCACATCCCTTCTCACGAAGCAGAGCCCAGGGAGACGGGAAGAGAGAGAAAAAGAAACCACGGGAAACTTATCTAGAGTCTGGGGCTTGTTTTCCCAATACCCGGGGGACAGAGGAGCCTGACAGAGCCCGGGCTGGCCCGGCACGGCTAGGGGCTGCTTTGGGGGAACTGTGCCATCTCAGCAGGTAGGGGGGGCTGCGGGAAAGACCGAGAACGCACGGCGCCTGGGGGCGTCCGGCCCTCACCCGTGGCTCCAGCACGTAGTAGTAGCCCAGGGCCCGGGCCTGGCAGGTGAGTTTGCACTGGTCCCGGGGGGCCACCCCCGTGTAGCGCGGGACCCAGTCCATGGGCCCCGGAAAGCTCTTGAAGAGGTCGGTGCGGTGGTTGTAGGCGGCGCACTGCTCTTCGCGGAAGGTCAGTGCTGTTGGGGTAAAACGGCCGGTCAGGGTCCTCTTTCCTTACCACGTCCCACCGCAGCCCCTCCGTCTCAGCCCCTCAGGCCCCTGGACGGCGTGGCACCGCTCTCCCCCCCCCCCCCCAGACTGCCAGAGGAGGTCCCTGAACGGTGAGGTCTCTCCCCTCGACAGCAGGGGACGGTCCCTACACTCAAGGGACGACCGCCTCAGCCCCACTGTCCCCGCCTGAAGGCCTCTGTGCCTCCCACTCCTCACCTGACCCCGTTGGGCAGTCCTGGGTGTTGCAGGAACGGAAGCGGGTGCGGCGGCCCTCACAGTACTTGCCGCCGTTGCGGGGGACCGGCCGCGTGCAGTCCCGGGAAGAGAACTGGACGCCGCCCCCGCAGCTCCGAGAGCAGCCGCCCCATGATCCCCAGGGACCCCAGCCGCCAGCCTGTGGGACCTGCAGAAGCAGAAAGGGTGCTCTGCCAGTAAGTACAGTCTCCCAGGCCCAGGGCCAGTCCCCACTCCTCCGGCCCCCTGCTTGCACCCCTGCCCTGGGACCTCACGTTGAAATCCTGAAGCTGGTCCACGTGGAGGCAGCGGCCACCCATGCAGGCCTGCGCCGGGCCGCAGGGGGTGCCATCGGCCCAGGGCGAATGCTTGGTCTGGCACATGGCATGGCCGTTGAGATGGCCGGAGCACCAGAGGGCAGCACAGGGCGGAGGCAGCTGCGGACAATGGCGTGAGTCAGGCCCGAAGGTCAGCTGGCACTGGCGATCAGCGTCATAGTCCTTGCCGGGGAAAGTCACAGGCAGACGCAGGGGCGCCTCTGGCTTGTCTAAGAGACAGTGCCCTGGGAAGGGGGTAGGGATGTGAGGTCAGCAGCGGGCTGAGGGAACGCTCTAGGTTGCCGGCTGAAAGCTTGGACTCCCTGGGGCCTGAGGGATCCTAGAATCCAAATCCCGAGGCCGGAGAAAGCTTTCAGCAGCAGAGGCAATTGACTGGGTGCTTGTAATGTGATGAGCCTCGGCTCAATGCCTGAGCGACACTCTCTCGTTTAACCAAGAGACCTGTTTTACAGATCAGACACACAGACGTGAAGAAACTTACACTCACACATCTACTCGTGTCTAACGAACAGCATCAGGACAGGAACCCAAAAGCCCTGAGTCTTCCTACCTGCTCTAAGCAACTACAGGGCTCTGGAGTCTGCTTCTTATCAGCAACCTGCCGAGTAGCAGGCCGTCCCGCAGGCTTGCACACCTCAAGTGACGGGCAGTCACCTCCCTCACAGCGGGCCCCTTCTAGTGTGAATAGGGCTGACCCTTAAAAGGTGAGATCTAATTCTACGGCACCAAAAGTTGCCTGCCTTGGCTGTGCTATTTATTCTAGAGGAAGTGGGAACCACGCAAAGACAGAAGCATTTCTCACCCCGTCCCACACTGCAGAGGAAACACATTTGAGGGAGTCAACTGGGCCCATGCAGAACGCAGCAGAAGAGAGAGTATGGTGGGGGGTGGGGGGTGGGGCAGGAGCCCAGAGCCGAACAGAGAAAGGGGTGAGCCATCTGCTTACCATAGCCATTGTCCAGGAAGTCAGTGATGAAGCGGGCACTGCAGGGGGACCAGGGCTCCTCGGGGTCCACGTGAGCCATCACAGGAGCCATGACATGGCGGGAGGTACTTCCAGGCCCATTCAGACCAACACATGACTTTGAGTTATCATGGAGCATGTTGAAGACATGGCCTGCGAGAGCAGAGGCCTGGTTAGGGCCCAAGGGTCCCCTCTCTGTGCCCTCAGGGGGCTTCAAGCCCATGATAAACCTGGTTCCAGCTGTGGATGGTCAGATTCTCCCCACATCCCACACTGCCCCACCCCCGTCTCCTTCCGGTGCTCCAGGGTTCCTCCATATGTAGCCCCCATTTCTCTGTCTCCCCTTCCCCCCAAACACACTCAGGGCACCTCCCTACCCCCTTTTCCTTGTAGTCAACGTTCCCAACATTCTATCGCTGACTCTGACGAATAGCATCTCTCTCAATACTGTGCCGTCCCCAAACACACACACACACACACACACACACACACACACACACACACAGAGTTCACGGTAAGTTTCCACACGCTATCTCATTTAATAGAAGAAGCTAAATGTTTGTCTGCATCCACAGCAGAGAAGGATAACGGCCCTGGGCCTAGGCCGGCGGGTGGAGGTCACCTTGTGACCCCTACTCGCATTCTAGTGAGCCCATTGTCCCCTTTCCCCGGGCCTGCTACCTCTCTCATCCATCCCGGGTGCCCCACAGCCCCACTCCCACATTACCCAGTTCGTGAGCAGCAGTGAAGGCTGACTGGAGCCCATCGTCCTCCACAATAGCACAGCTCCGAGCCGGGTCACACACGGTGCCCACGTCGGCCATGCCCAGAGTGTCGCAGGTGGAGACCCCACACAGGTCCTGCGGAGAGGGGTCACAGAAGACGCATGAGGAACCAAGACCCCGGGGCCCGCCGGGACGAGAGATCTAGGTTAGCTGGGCCCCCAGCGCCGTCGGGGCCTGGATGGCCTCGGCCACGTGGCCGGGGCCGAGGCGACACGTCGTGCGGCTCCAGGGGCGCCGTTTACGTCACGGTTTCCACAGTGACGCTGGTTGGGGAGTTAACGCAGCACGTGGCCCGTGGGGGCCGACTGGGGCCTCACCTGCCGGGTGAACAGAATGGCTGTGTCAAAGTGGGCCGGGTCCGAGTCCTCGGGGGTGTTGAGTCCTCGCTGCCAGGCGCAGAAGCTGCGCAGGGTCTGGGCGGCGCTGGGTCCCACTTGGGGCCCTTCCTCGCCTGGCCCCAGAATCACGAGGCGAGTCACCACCAAGCTGACGGGGTTGCGGATGCTTGGGTGCTTGAAGGCCTTGGCCGTTGCCGCCATCACCGTCAGCAGGTAGCGCTTTAGCCCCGCACCGTGAAATGCTGCCATTTTGTCGTCGGCCACCACCAGAGTCTCCACAAATCTACTCAGTGAAGCGAAGCGCTGGATTGGAAAAGGGGGGGGGTGCCCTGAAACAGCCGCCCAGCCCCGTGGATCACTACCCCCCACCCCCCTTACTTCCTGGGTCTCGAACTCAGCAGAGCCAGCTGCGCCACACATTCCCCCACACATTCCCCACGGGTCTCGCCTGGGCCCTCCCCCCAACCCCAAAGTCCCAGGGCTTTTGTGGTAACTCTGAGAAATCAGCTGTCGGTTCTGAGAAGGGGAGGGGGTGGGAGGGGGGGGATGCCACGTCCCAGGGCTGCGTGAGCCCCAGAGGCGAAAGCGCAGTGAGAATGCCTCTGGGAGGGGTTTGGGGGTCCCCCGGGCCCGAGTGCGACGGGGCCTGCAGGCCTGGAGCTAGAGGGCCGGGCTGCAACGTGTCTGCCCTGTGTGGTTGGAGGAACAATTCAGTCAGCAGCTAGGGCCAGGGCCAGATCTCAGCGTGGCGGGTGTGGAGGGAGAGCGGCTGGTCTGGATTAAAGCGAGAGAGGGAGGGAGGGGAGGGGGGGGAGGCCGGCAGTGGGAGGGAGGGAAGGATGGAGCCTCAGGCCGCCTTGCAGTCAGTCCGCAGTGCTGGAAGGGGACTGACCAGGTACGGGGCGCCTTTCCTCCTCGTCCACTTCGGCCCTAGTTTGCACTTTGCCAGAACTATCGTGAAGGCAGCACCAGAAGCCAGGGGCCAATCCTCACTCCTTTCAAACCTCTCACTCCTTTATAGTTGGTGGCGGGGGGGGGGCCCGGCCAGAAATCAAATTTGGGGCGCGGAAAGTTTGGGACAGCCAAGGGGCAGTCAGGAGAGCCTTATCGCAGGAGATGGTACCAGGAGGATGCTGTGGCCAAGCGGGGTTGGGGTGGCCAGAGGGGGGGGTCACTGCCGGCAGAGAACCCCGAGAGCCCTCCTCGGGTGGGATCAGCAGTCCGGCCGGGAGAAGGGATAGGGCAGGGAGAAGCCAGAGCCTTTCCAAGAAGGGAGGCTGGTGGAAAGAGCAGAGGCAGACAGAAGGCAGGGAAGAAGAATGGCCAGCAATGGAAGTGGGTGGAGAGAGCGTGAATGGGGGTCAGTAGGACAGACATGGCGGGAGGACGCTGCAGGACACAGACTCCAGGGCTTGCCTACCTTGGCTCTTCGGGGGCTGGGGCTGGGGTCCCCGGGGGGAGCCTTGACGTTGCACATGGGGCCCTGGCCGCTGGCAGGACTCTTCCGGCATAGGATGTGAGCCCCGGGGCCCCCGGCAGAGTTAGGGGTGCCTCCCTCCAGGGGCTGGATGTGGAGCTCGGTCCCCCGATACTGCAGCACCCCTAACAGGGCTCCCCCGTCCCAGTGCAGAGATGCCACCGACTCTGGGTCTCCGTTGACGGTGCCGGTGAGGTAGGTGCCCGGCTCTGCCCCTCCCAGCAGCTCAGGTGCTTGGCCCAGGTACTGCACCGTCAGCCCCTCGACCCGCACGCCGGGGTCCTGCTCCAGCTCAAGCAGCAGCGTCTCCCCAAAGGCTGGCAGGCGGTACAGAAGCCTGGCAGGGGCGCCCAGACCCGGCAGGATGCTGCCGTTAAGCTTCTCTGGAAACACGATCTCCTCCTCCCGGGGGAGGGGGCTGGCCGGCCGGGCCGAGGGCAGGAGGGAGGCCAGCAGTAGCAGCGGCGGCAGGGAGACGGGCGCAGGGGGGAGCGGCAGGCGGGGTCGGGCTCCCCACGGCCAGCACCCCGCCAAGCCCCTCCTGGGATGCCGGTCCGTCCTGTTCATGGCACTGGTGCCGCGGCCGGGAGGGATTGAGGCCGTCTGGGCACCAAGTCCTCCCCGCCCTGGCTTTGGAAAGCTCCTCTCTGCAGCCTGGGGGCTCGGACTTGTGCCAAGGTCAGAGGCAGAGTTTTCAGAGGGGCCGGGGCCGGTCAGAGGAGACAGGGGGGAAAACTTGGCCCTTAGGCTTAGGAGAGGCGCCTAGTGGCCTGGCTTCCCCCAAACTCTCCTCTCACACCCCCTCCTCTCCTATGTCTTTGTCTCTCCCTGCCCGTGTCTTCTTTAGCTCTGGCCTCTGGCCTCTCCTTCTGGGCTCCCTCAGACTGTCTGGCTTTGCCTCTGTGCCTGCCCTGTCTCTGGCTCCTTCCGCTGTGCCTTTGTCTCTGTCTCTCCTCCTCTCTCTCTCTCCCGGGTCTATGTGTCTGTGGGTCTCCCTGTGGGTTCTTCCCAGCCTCTCTCCGCGCGCCAGCTCTTTTAAGCATCCCGAGCTTCGGCGATTGGCTGAGCTATAAGCCATTCAGACAGGAGCTTGGTTGGTGGAACTCAGATGGGTGTCTCATTGCTTCCCAAAAATCCTAGTTTTTGTTTTCCTTTAAAAAAAAAAAAAATGGGACTTGCCCAGGGGAGGGGAATCTCTAGCAGCCGGATGGATCATAGGCACCGGGCCAGCTGATGACATAGCCTTTCCCCAAACCCCACAGTCGGCTCTCAGCTGTCTCTTTCCCTTTTTGGTGGGACAGAGCCCCAGGAGGGGTAGGAAGTCAGGGAAAGGGCCTGGTCAACACGCACAGAAAGGCCACGGTCCCGGGAGAATTCTCGCTCCCATTCTCTCATCTGGCATGGCCTCCCTTTTCTCAGGGCTCCCTCATGAGCTGCCCTCTGCCCCTAGAGGCTGCTTTCCAGGGCTGAGAGAACTGCCCAGGGAAAGGCAGTGGGCAACAGGTAAGGAAGCACCGAGAGGGCAGAGCAAAGGAGGTGGCCGGCCTTTGGCTCAGGATGGGAACAAACAGTGGGAGAGAGGCCGGTCGGCCAGGCGGGAGATGGGGCAGGCAAGGAGACGGCCGTCAGGGAATTTACTGCCCAAAGGTAGGATGAGTCGGCTTGGAATGGGCATGTGGAGCAGGCAGAGGATAAGGCAGGAGAGGTCAACGACTTTTCCTTTTATAGAAGGAGGATCCAGGGTGGCACCTCCTTTTCTCTAACACTCCCTCTCTCCCTCGGGCTCCCCCCGTTCCTGAGTTACCACTACCCACACCCTCCCAAGCCCGGAACAGCCATTCCGCCTCCATTCCCCCCAGGGCTCCCCCTCCCCGCTTCCTGGCTCCCCATTTCCCTGGCCCAGCTCCCAGTAGCTTCCCCCAGGCTCTTGGCCCTGTTCCTGCCCACTCCCAACTGCCCTAAAACCCTCCCCCAGCCCCAAGTCGGCCAGCCCCCAGCACAGAAAGACTTGCTCTCTCAGGAACCCAGATGCACCCAAAGTCAACCCATCCTGGGGAACCCCCCCACCCGGCTCCCTCCTTTGGCCTCACGTTGCCCCGAGAACACAACTGTTCCCGGAATATCTAGTAATCTTTCCTTTCTCACTGCCCATGAGACACGGACAGGACAGGGTGGAGGCAGGACTGCGTGTATAGGGAAATTAGGGTACTGAGAGGAACAGGAACCCAGTGCCTGGGGTGGGGAGAGTGCCTGGGGAGGAAGGGGCAGTATTCGGAGAAGGAAGTGGTTCTAGACGGGAGAGAACTCAGCAAAGTGGTCCGGGGGGGGGGGGTGGACTCTGGAGGCAAGGAAGCAAGGGGTACAGAAGGAGGGAACATTTCTGCCCTCCCCATGCTGTGGCCACTCCTTTCCCCAGGATATCCCCAGGAAAGAGAACGCAGTCAGCGGTGCCTTTCCTTTCCCAGAGGCAGATCACCTGCCCCTGCCCCCATTCCCCTATCCACTCTCTGCCTTGTCACCTCCTGTCTCCCAAATCATATCCACCAGAACGCTTCCTTTCCCCCTCCCTTCCTGCTCAGGTCACTAATACCTGCCCTGGTGCCCACCACTTCCGGAGTCACCCACCACATGCCCTGGCTCTGGCCCTAACTCTGGAGAGGGTTGGGGCTGCAGGAGTCAGACAAAGGACAGGAGACCAGAGGGGGCAGGGGCAAGAGGAGCCATCACCAGAGGACTCTTACTGCCCCTTTCCACCCCCCATCTGAGATGAGGACAAAGGGGGTGACTAAGCAATGAAAGACAAAGGGCCTCAGAATCAGAGCGGCAGCGTGTGGGGGTGTCGGCCGCAGGGAGAGGGCACAAAAGATGTAGTGTCCTAGGTAGCCCCCCAGGAGCCCTCACCCCGGTGCCAGCTCAAGTTGCCTCCAAGGCCAAGCAGCCCAGACTCGACCCTGACTTCTCCTGGGGCTGGATTAGGGTAAAGAAATGCAGTCCCCCCCCAACACATTCCCTGTGTCCAACTACAGGGGAAGAGAAGGCCCAGGGAGAGGGGGGGGGGGGGGGGGGGGGGGGGACGAGGGAGGCAGAGCCTCTGCCTGACTGCCCAGTCCACCCCGGGGCCGGGCCCAGTCAGTTCCCACAGCCAGGGATGTGGCCCCACCCTTTGGTATGGTTCCCATTAGGTCAACTCCCAGGCTAGAAGTCTGGCTTTCCTCTCTTCCTCCCCAGCTAAGAATTCCCTGCCTCTGCCACTTTCCTGGTCCGTCGGCCCCACCCTGCTGCACTGCTGGTGGGCTCTCAGGGACCCTGGTGCGGGGAGGGGGAGAGATTTGGGGAAGGCCTCTTTCCAGGCTCAGAGTGGGAGGGATGTGCAAACTCAGCGGGTGGCCCAGCGGGAGCTGGGTTTGGAGGCACAAGGAGAGAACAGAACCGGCCTCCAAGGCTGCAAAACGCTTTGTCTGTTCCATACGGGACTGGGATCGGACTCCTGGTGGTACTACATCTCTACGCCGTCGCCAGGGGCCAGGACTAAGGCGGGGTCGGAAAGACCGGAGGGAAAAAGGGCTGACCCCCAGGGAAGTGGGGTGTGAGGCATCTCTCAGGTCGCTTCCTGGGTCTGCCATTCTGCAGCTTCTGGAAGCCTGGCAGACATCAGGGTCACCCACAGGGGGCCTCCCCGCCTCTTGGCCGAGGTGGCTCCTACACACCCAGCAGCCCACTCCAGTGCTGGTGGCCTTGGCGTCCTCCTCATTTTTCATTTGGGTTTGGCGGGAGCTCTCGGGCCCGCCCAGCCCCGCTTGGGCCCCCTCTTCCCTAACCCACTCAGGCCGTCTGGAAACGAGCTGGCTTTCCCCGCTCCGAATCTCTTGGCAAAGCCTGGCTCTGCCCCGGGAGGGCCGGGCTCAGAAGCCGCCATCGGGAGCGGGGCTCGGGCAGGGGGCGGCCCCGGCGGGGCGCAGGGAAGCACCCGGGCGGGCGGGAGAGCGAGGGAGAGCCGGGCGGGCGGCAGGGCACACACAGAGGGTCCCGCGGGGGCCGCAAGCTGCTCCGGCTCCCGCCTCGGCGAGTCAGCCACGAGCGGCCAGGTGAACCGCGCCCCGCCGCCGCTCTGAGAGCGAAAGTGAAGCCCTGGCGCCGAACCCGGATGTAGTCGGCGGGCGCCCGCGACCCTGCCAGCTTCCAAGAGGGCGGCCCCGTGGCGCCAATGGGTGGGAAGCCCGCGAGGCGGCGCGCAGGAAGCACTTCCGCCCGTTCTCCTTCCCGCAGTCCGCGGCGGGGCAAGATGGCGGCGCTCAGGGCTCTGCGCAGCCTCCGCGGCGTCGCGGCCCAGGCGCTGCGGTCCGGGGTCGGGGGCCGGCTGCCCGTTCAGCCCAGCAGGTGAGACTCCGGGCAGCCCTCGACGCGCAGCCCCCGAGGCCAGGGTTTCTCGGGTCTGGGGTCTCCGCGGGCCCTGTGACCCCCCCCCCCCCCCCCCCAGGAAAGAATGACCCAGGCCGGTGACCCCCTCGCCCAGGCCTTCTGTCTCGGGCTCCAGGATGCAGTGGCGCCCGCCTTGGCCGAGGGAGGAAAGAGGGTCTCGAGCTCTTTCCGCCAGGGGTGAAATCAGCGGAGGGGCGCCCGTGCCCTTGAACGTTAGTGATAGTGTCACCTTCCCCCTGTGCCTTGCTGCTTCTCCCGAACCTCATCACGGGTGGCGTGTGACTGCTGAAAAGTCTCGTTAGACGAGAAGAGGGAAGCACTGTTGCTGGAGATAAAGGAGGAGCACAAGCCAAGACACCTCCCTTGTCCCCGCGTCGGTCCCAGGGCATCACTCGGGTCTTACCTGGGCCGAGCCGCGGAGCCAGCATGCCCCTCCCCCGCCATGCACCGGCCCGGGACACCTCTTAGTCTTTGGTTGACCGTGAATAAGCACCTTTCTTGCGTTCATATTCACCAAGGTGGAAAGAAGAATATGATGAGAAGTGGAAGGAATTAGGATCCCTAACCTTGCATGCCCAGGAGTGACCAGGAATTAGGCTGTTAGTAGCAATGGGGCCTCTAGAGGTCCAGCTCGGTCTGCCTAAGCTACGCTGTGTGTCAGTCACTTGGCTTTGGAGAATCCCAGGCACTTCCCTGGGCCCACCTGAGAGTGAACGGGAACAGAGGAACCAAGCCCTGTTGAGGCCCCTGTGTCCAGGATCTGTCTTTAACTCCCTAGAGGTTCTCGGCAATGGCAGCCAGATATGGAATGGGCAGAGCAGTTTGGGGGAGCGGTCATGTACCCCACCAAGGAAACGGCCCACTGGAAGCCTCCGCCTTGGAATGGTGAGTTCCCAGAGCTCCTGTCCCAACTCACACCCATCCCTGCCCCACGCTGTTTTCCAAATGCTCTTGAGCTCTCTGTCAAGGCACGTTTTAGCAACCCCCCTGCCCCGTGCCATTTTTGCTGATTTTACTAGCAATGCCACAGACACGATAACAGTGATAGTATAACAGTGATAGGAGGGCAGGTATTTGTCAAGCAGAGAAGGAAAGGAAGAACATTCCGGGAGAAAAAGAGTAGGTCCCGGTCAACCCTTGAAGGTCCCTACTAGATTTATCTTTCTCACTGCAGCTTTTTCCAGAGGTTCAGTATATTTCCATGTCCTTTGGTAGCCAAGGTGGTTTTTCAAACCTTCAAAGGCACTGCTAGTTGCTTTTCAAAAACGTCACGGTAACAGTAGCTGAGTGCTTCCCAGGTGTCAGGAGTTTTGTATGACTTATTGCACTTAGTCCTTGCAACAACTCCATGAGAAAGATGCCAGTATTGTACCGCTTTGGAGGAAATTATGGTGCAGGGAGATTAAAACTTGATCCAGGACACATAGTTGGATTTGTGTCTGGGTCTGTGCGACTCCAAAGCTCATGGTGAAGGATTTGCGTTGCAAAGTTAAGCTCTGGCTTCAAACCTCAACTCTCCATTTACCAGTGAGTAAAGCGGCTCTTTCACAGCATCACTGTAAGGATTAAGTGAGATTGTAACGTGGACCGGTTAGTGTAGTGACTGGCACATGGTAGTAATCTGTCTCCGTGTAGGTGAGAGTTTCACAGATACTTCCTTGTTTCTGAGATTTGATCTTTGTTGATTCCATAGCCTGGGACGCTCTTCTCTGCCTATTGGAATCATTCCCTGTATTTAAGAACCAGCTCTTGGGGCGCCTGTGTGGCTCAGTCGGTTAAGCCCCCGACTTGGGCTCAGGTCATGATCTCACAGTCCGTGAGTTCGAGCCCCACATCGGGCTTTGTGCTGATAGCTCGGAGCCTGAAGCCTGCTTCGGGTTCTGTGTCTCCCTCTCTCTCTCCACCCGTCTCCCACTTGCACTCTGCCTCCTTCTCAAAGATAAATAAATGTTAAAAGTTAAAAAAAACAAAAAAAAAAAAACAAAAAACAACCAAAACCCAGCTCAGATCCTGCCTTCGTGAATTCTTCACAGTATTCTTTTCTTCCTTTAAATATTTAACAGCTAAGCCACTTAGTTGGTAACTCCGTTACTGGTTTCTCACGTGTACTTATTTCCCAAATTAAATTGTATGCTTTTTGAGGGTAACAGCTGTCATTCAGTGGTAGCAAGAATTAAATAGACATTTCCTGAGTAGTTGGGCATTCATCAGATAGATTTGGAAGGCAGGGTATCATGGTGGTTAAGAGCGTGGACCCTGAGGGGCGCCTCAGTGGCTAGTTGTTTGAACATCTGACTCTTGATTTCCGCTCAGGTCATGATCTCACGGTTCGTGAGGTTGAGCCCTGTGTCAGGCTCTGCGCTGACAGCGTGGGATTCTCTCTCCTCCTCCTCCTCTTCTCTCTCTCTCTCTCTCTCAAAATAAACACACTTAAAAAAAAAAAAAAAAAAAAAAGCCAAACGAGCTGAGCTAAATCCTGGCTCTGCCACTTGCTAGCTGTCTGAGAAATCATTTATCCTCTCTGGCCTCAGCTTCCCCAACAAGATAAAGATAATAATAGAATGTACTACTCGTATGGTTATTAGGGGAATTAAGTTAATTAAAATCAGTGAAGGGCTTAGGTTGGTGGTTGGTACCCAGTAAGAGCTATACAAGTGTTATCGGTATTATCTTTAAAAAGGTCTGGGGTGGGGGGGCACCTGGGTGGCTCAGTCTGTTAAGTGTCCGACTTCGGCTCAAGTCCTGATCTCACGGTGCGTGGGTTCGAGCCCTGCGGCAGGCTCAGTGCTGACAGCTTAGAGCCTGGAACCTGCTTTGGATTCTGTGTCTCCCTCTCTCTCTGCTCCTCCTCTGCTCGTGCTCTCTCTCTCCCTCCCTCTCTCTCTCTCTCTCTCTCAAAAATAAATAAACATTAAAAAAAGAAAAGGACTCTGGGAAACATGGAAGGGCGAGATTTGGGTGCCTGGGTGGCTCCGTCGGTTAAGTGTCCCAACTCTTGATTTCGGCTCAGATCATGATCTCACAGTTTGTGAGTTCAAGCCCCACATTGGGCTCTGTGCTGGCAGCATGGAGTCTGCTTGGGATTCTCTCTCTCTCTCTCTCTCTCTCTCTCGCTCGCTCGCTCTCGCTCTCGCTCTCTCTCTCTCTGCTCCTCCCCCACTGGTGCTTTCTCTGTCTCTGAAAAGTAAATAAACTCTAACAGAAAAAGAAAGAGCAAGGTTTGTGCGTGGTCCCCCCTCATGAGAAAATCTCGATCTCCCTTCCCGTTTTTCCGTGTGATGGTCTTCTTCCCCGTTATGTTGGCAGTTGGGAAGTTAACAAGGTGTGGATTGGTGAGGTGAAAGAGGGACGGGGAGAGGCTGACTCCTTGCTGTCTCCGGGGAGTCACCATTGGGCTCTGAACTATTTCCCACTTCTCAGATGTGGACCCTCCAAAGGACACGATGGTGACGAACCTGACCCTGAACTTTGGGCCCCAGCACCCAGCAGCCCATGGAGTCCTGCGACTAGTGATGGAGTTGAGTGGGGAGATGGTGCGCAAGTGTGACCCCCACATCGGGCTGCTGCACCGAGGAACCGAGAAGCTCATTGAATACAAGACCTATCTGCAGGTGTGAGGGCGAACAGGGGCCTGCTGACGGGACCTAGGCATGCTGTAGCCTGGGGCATTGCCAGTTTGCTGCCCCCAAAACCCCCGGGGAGGAGGGTGTTGAGGATGCAAGGACCGTTTTGGTTGGAGGACGGAGGGACGTGGCAAGGGATGTTTGAAATCCATCCAGATCTGGTTTATCTAGCAGAAATGTTTGGAGCCGGAACTACACCACCGGCTTTTCTCCGGCTGACTTTTGGCTGACCCCTTTGCCCTTTTTCGAGTGCCTCAGTTTCCCTGTTCTCATCATACCAGTACGTCAAAGCCGCGATCCCTGGGGGCAGGGAAAGGGGGGAGAGACGTCAGTTCCCTAGGACGAACAGCCGATTCTCGTATCTTCCGGCTGTCTTAAGTTTGTTTTCGAAACACTCAGTGAGTCAGAGTGACCGAGAGAGAGTTTGTGGCAGTGTGCCGTGTTTCAGGAGAGCTGTGTGACCCCCAGTGGTGAGGGTCAGGTTTGAAGGAATCGGGGCTGGGGTGAGCATCTGAAAGTTTTGTCTTCGTGTCATGAGGAGAGGGCTTGATGACACAGGGTGACGGGGTTAGGACAGAGCCAGCTGACTAGACCGCGCTGCCCCCGAGAGTCCAGGCACCGATGGTTTCTGGTCCCAGAGACCGTGGAGCTAAACGGTGCGGCATCAGGACAAGAACTGGCTGTCCCGGAGAGGGCCGTCGTAGCCCCGCCCCCTTCCTGGAAGCTGAAGCTGGTTCAGTGGTTCGGCAGACAGCTAGACTTGGCTTTCTTGGTGTCCCGGGGAAAGAACCCTTTCTCCCCAACTGTTCCCGCCAGAAGCCAATCCGGTCCTTCTCAGGGCCCTGTCTTCCTGAAACCTCTCACTCACCCCCTCACTCTGGCAGACTTGTGGGCCAGAGGAGCGTTGGCTGTGGTGTGCCGGGGCCAGCTCAAGCCTGCTCGCCAGAACAGAGTGGTATGTTTCCGGGCATTTTGTGAGCCAGTTGTTAAACGTAGCCATTACTGAAAATTAAATGATCTCGGCTTACAATTGATTGATTTTTTAATAATTTTTTCTTAACGTTTTATTTATTTTTGAGACAGGGAGAGACAAGAGCATGAACAGGGGAGGGTCAGAGAGAGAGGGAGACACAGAATCTGAAACAGGCTCCAGGGGGGGCACCTGGGTGGCTCAGTCGGTTAAGCGGCCGACTTCAGCTCGGGTCACGATCGCACGGTCTGTGAGTTTGAGCCCCGCATCGGGCTCTGTGCCGACAGCTCGGAGCCTGGAGCCTGTTTCGGATTCTGTGTCTCCCTCTCTCTGACCCTTCCCTGTTCATGCTCTGTCTCTCTCTGTCTCAAAAATAAATAAACGTTAAAAAAAAAAAAAATTAAAGAAAAAGAAACAGGCTCCAGGCCCTGAGCCGTCAGCACAGAGCCCGACGCGGGGCTCGAACTCACGGACCGTGAGATCATGACCTGAGCCGAAGTCGGCCGCTTAACCGACTGAGCCACCCAGGCGCCCCTTGGCTTACGATTTAATAAATTATATCAAAAGCCAGGGTAAGAAGTACTCAAAGCTCATCATTCTCTTATTCGACTCCTCTGTGCTCCTAAGTGATTGTATTGTCTCTGCATGGCAGAGACTGTGCTCCCCTGCCCAGTGCTGTGCTCAGTTATGTAACGTTGGTAGCTTAAAGCTGGCCCTGCTGGAGTATTTTCACCGTGGAAATGGACACACGCAACAAATCACCCCTTCAGAGATTTGACTTTTAAAGAAACATTTACCAGCATGCTACTGGATATCGGGTACTGCCTTGTTTAGCTCCTGAGACTAGAAGGCTAATGCAGCGTTGACTTTTTTTTTTTTTTTAATTTTTTTTTCAACGTTTATTTATTTTTGGGACAGAGAGAGACAGAGCATGAACGGGGGAGGGGCAGAGAGAGAGGGAGACACAGAATCCGAAACAGGCTCCAGGCTCCGAGCCATCAGCCCAGAGCCCGACGCGGGGCTCGAACTCACAGACCGCGAGATCGTGACCTGGCTGAAGTCGGACGCTTAACCGACTGCGCCACCCAGGCGCCCCTTGCAGCATTGACTTTTGATGCCCACTGAGAGCAATGGTTTTTGGCAGGCAGTCTGAGGGCTCCTGGCCTGTCAGGTGTGACCCAGGTTCTTCCTTCTTCCCAGGCTCTTCCATACTTTGACCGGCTAGACTATGTGTCCATGATGTGTAATGAGCAGGCCTACTCACTGGCTGTGGAGAAGTTACTCAATATCCAGCCTCCGCCCCGGGCACAGTGGATCCGAGGTATGCCCGTCTCCTTCCTGTGGCCCCGCTGTGAGCGCGGCCTAGCGCCCTTCCCGCACCATTCCCATCGTGGGAGCATCCAACCCAGGCTTAGTTTGCAGACCCTAGACGCTACCCACAACTGCTGTGTCCACTCGCTGTCGATCCTCTCGCTGTCTTCCTGTCTCTACAGTGCTGTTTGGAGAAATCACACGGCTTTTGAACCACATTATGGCTGTGACCACACATGCCCTGGACATTGGGGCTATGACCCCTTTCTTCTGGATGTTTGAAGAGAGGGAGAAGGTAAGAGAAGGAGGAAAGGATAGGCTAGGCAGGGAGGTACAGGAAGTGGAGAAGGTAGGAAGGAGCCAAGGGATGGAAAGGAGACAGAACGAAGAACACGTAGAGGAAGAAGGTATATTTAACTTGGGTTCTGTCCTTGAGGAACTCTGTGTCATGCGGGGTTGGTTGGGTACAAGAAGGCAGAGGGCAGGGGAGTGGACCACCATGTTGCTGGACTTAGGGGCCCAGGACTTTGTCACTAATTCCCAGTGTGTCCTATCAAGATGTTTGAATTCTACGAGCGCGTGTCTGGGGCTCGGATGCATGCTGCCTACGTCCGGCCAGGAGGTGTGCACCAGGTGAGCTGGCTCCCTTGCCTTCTTGAACTTTCAGTCCATGCCTGTATCCTCTGTGGCCACTGGAGGGCAGCCCCGGCTGATGGAAACGCCAACCCTGTAGCCCTGGGGCAGGGAGGCTGAGCTGTACTCTCTGTCCTTCTCCGTTTGGCTTCTAGGACCTACCCCTTGGGCTTATGGATGACATTTATGAGTTTTCTAAGAACTTCTCACTTCGGATTGATGAGTTGGAAGAGGTAAGGTAGGAACTGGTGGGAAGAGTCCCTCTTTTCCTCTCAAGAAAGGCTTGTGGGCTTTAGTGTATGTGCTGCCGAAGCAGCTTGTGGGTTTTAGTCCCTAGTTGTAAAGAGATACAGAGGCATTTGGAGGGAGGTGTGGAGGGCGTTCACGCGCTGGTTTTCTTGATTGATAGATGCTGACCAACAACAGGATCTGGCGAAATCGGACAGTCGACATTGGGGTCGTAACAGCCGAAGACGCACTTAACTATGGATTTAGGTGGGAGGAATGACTTCTCTCCTTAGGGGGCGCCTGGGGGGGGCGGGCTCGGTCGGCTAAGCGTCCAACTCGGTTTTGGCTCCAGTCACGATCTCACGGTTTGTGAGTTCGAGCCCCGCATCGGGCTCTGCACTGACAGCGCGGAGCCTGCTTGGGATCCTCTCCCTCTGCTCCTCCCCTGCTCTCTTGCACACACTCTCTCTCTCTTTCTCTCTCAAAATAAATATTTAAAAAAAAAAAAGACTTCTCTCCTTGGGCACGGGGTAGTTCCAGCCTGATATCTTGGCTTCGGGAAGGTGTGGCGCCTTCTGGGCCATGCTCCGAGCGTGCGGGCGGAAGAAAGCGTGCCTCCTCTCTTGGTCTGTGGAAAGTGACCTTGTTCCCATCGTGCCCCGCAGTGGCGTGATGCTGCGGGGCTCAGGCATCCAGTGGGACCTGCGGAAGACCCAGCCCTATGATGTTTACGACCAGGTGGACTTTGATGTTCCTATAGGCTCTCGAGGGGACTGCTACGACAGGTAAGGCCCATGTCCCCTCGGCTCGTTTTCCAGCTGCTTCCCCTCGTCTGACTTGTCTCTTGGCTACTTTCTTTATGCCCATATTTTCCCATATCTGCTGGAGCTCTTGTGTCTGTTAAACAAGGTGGTTTCTTGAAGCACTTTCACGGGTGTACATCTCATTTTGCCCACATCCTCGTGTTTTAGATGGAACTAGTTTTGGCTGAGAAAGCCGAGGCATAAAAAAGGGAGCGATCGGCCTGGATTGTCCTGTTAGTGGGGGTTGAGACTAGAATCCTCCTGACCCGGGGCTCTTGCCACCAGAGTCTAAGCTTCACGTTCCATTCTTGTTTGCTGACCCTGAATGAGATTTGCTTGTTTTCTTTTTGAGTCAATTTGACCCTTACCCATTCTGCGGTCCAAGAAGTGTCTAAGAGGGCAATTGAAGAGGGAAGTACTGCAGGACACGGTAGGGGGAGAAGATCAGGAGAGGACAGGGGGCAGGAGCCAGTACCGGAACCAGAAGACTGTAGGTTTTACCTGGGGCCAAGCCAAGCAGAGATCCCGCACTAGGAGAGAAGAGGAAGGGGAAAAAGTCAGCCACCCCTCTGCGGGTCAGCCACGGGCGTCCTTCCCGGCCTCACGTCCCGTGCCCTGACCGGTCCTCTCTCGCTCTGAGCCTGTCTCATCCACCCCAGGTACCTGTGTCGGGTAGAGGAGATGCGCCAGTCCCTTCGAATCATCTTGCAGTGTCTCAACAAGATGCCTCCTGGGGAGATCAAGGTCGATGATGCCAAAGTGTCTCCGCCTAAGCGAGCAGAGATGAAGGTTGGCCCCGGGAAGAGGGCAAAGGGAAAGGGGCCAGCAGCCAGGGAGGGGTACCCTCAGATGACCTCCTCCTCCTCAGTTTTCCTTTTTGCAAGAATTCGCCATATGAGTCTCAACCTCCCGTAGCCTCCTCTGTCACTCTGTCTTCTCTGCTTCCTCGCTCGCTGTGTGGGTTTTCGTTTCCCCGAGGGTAGAGGTTATTTTCTGTGCTGGGGAGGGGGAGGCCCGGGAAACCTTTGGACCGGCTTACCGATCCTCCCTTTTTGCTCTTTCCAGACTTCCATGGAATCACTGATCCACCACTTTAAGTTGTATACAGAGGGCTACCAGGTTCCCCCGGGGGCCACGTACACTGCCATCGAGGCTCCTAAGGTGAGGAGGGACGGGGAAGGATAAGGCTGTCTATGTGCTGGGGGACCGGAGACAGATGTCCAAGTAGCTGCTTGGTCGCCAGCGCGAGAGAGGACACGCGGGCCGATAGAGAGGTTTTCTGGGCAGAGGAGAGCGTTCTTCCTGTTAACGGAGGCAGCGACCTTTCTTCCTTGGACAGGGAGAGTTCGGGGTGTACCTGGTGTCCGATGGCAGTAGCCGCCCTTACCGATGCAAGATCAAGGCTCCTGGTTTCGCCCACCTGGTAAGAACCGACCCCGGTGACTCTCCCTCCAGTAGAGGAGTCCGTGATTTCTGACCTTGGTTGAGATTTTCACGCACGTTCCTTGCTTCTTCCACCCTGCTAATCTTGCCTAACACTGTTGCTGTCTCAATCTCTCCAGGCCGGTTTGGACAAGATGTCAAAGGGACACATGCTGGCGGACGTTGTTGCCATCATAGGTACGCGGCCTGTCTTGTAACAGACATGCCACAGACGAGGGAGTTCGGGACTCTGATTGGGGGCAGAAAGCGAACACTTCCTGTTCAGCACAGACAATGGGCCCAGAGCCACATCCTCAGTCTCCTGGGCACGGTGATGGGTTCTGGATTTTGGATAACACCGTGTTTTTCCTCCTCCCGTCGGTCTCTTAGGTACCCAAGATATTGTGTTCGGAGAAGTGGATCGGTGAGCAGGGGAACAGCGTTTGATCTCCCTGCCGGTCTGCTTCCTCCTCAGAGCCTGGCCGTCTCTGGAAAAGGACTCTGTGTGTGTGTGTGTACACGTGCGTGAACATTTAGCTGTCAGGCTTTCCGTGCATGTACCAGAAAAGGAGAAATTATAATAAATAAGCCGCCTTCCGGCCCCTGTGCCCACCTGTCTTCCTCAGTATCTTACTGCCTTTCACTTTGCTAGGAAACTCAAGAATGTTAATTAATTAACCCTGCTCTTCTCTCTGAGACTCGGTTCTTGGCAGTCTTTCCTGTTCCTCGCCACCCCCTTCTCTGACTCTTGTCCTTCCCACTTCTCCATTCCCCGTTTCCTCTTTTCCCCTTGGTTCCCCCCTGCCCAGAATTCGCTGCCTACACAAATTGGTAAACCCCTCTGCCTCTGCCCAAGTCCTGGGTCAAGCGTCATGTGCAAGGGAAAGGGCTGTGGTGGGCTCTCAGGGAATTTGAAGGGACGGTTTACTCCAGATGTATCTGAACAGGGCGGGGGTGACGGCGGGTGGACGCGGTCTTTCTCAAGTGCGGGAGTCCCCCTTTCCCCTGGTGGCAGGGGCCTGGTCACTGAAGGCCTGAGGCGCGAGAGCCCATATCGAGCTCCCTCCGTTGGCCCTTCCGGGAGCCGCCCGGGCTCTAATGCAGGAAGGGGAAGGGGCCGAAGCTGGGGGAAGGCGGGGCAGGAAGAGGGGAACTCTGTGGTCAGGGAGCCACTCGCTGAGCACAGCTGCACAGTGCTGGCAGCGCGTCCGATCCCCGGCTCGCCGCCCTTCAGCTCCGGCCCAAGATGATTCCAGCTGTGCTCTTGATCGTCCTCCTTTCGGTGGAACAAGCAGGTGAGCGGGTTTGGTGCGGGACCGCGAGCCGGGCTCCGGGCTGGGAGTCAAGGGCACGCGTCTGGGGGCCGAGGCAGGGGCAGAGGGGGGCTGGCGGCGGGCAGGTGGGCACGGGGCTCAGATGGACACCGAGACCTTGAGGCTGGTCCCGTCTGGTCCCCATCGGGGTGTGAGAGTCCTGGTTCCCTCCCTTGTGGTCTGGACTTCTTCAGGATCGATAGCGGGCAAGGCTTCAGCGTGCCAGGGAATGGTTGTGTGATGTAGGGCCGGTCTGGGGAGAAGCTCCCTTCCCCATGATCAGCATTTCCTGTGTGGTGTCTTTGGGCCGGTCCGCCGGGAGGTGATCTCTAGCTGGTTAACGATACTGACAGAGCCCCTTCAGGAAGGCAGGAGCCCATCCTTAGGCTTGGGAGTGAGGCAAGGACAACCAAAATAGACCCGTGTTCTGCCTCCGTGGGCCATGGGTCTCTGGCGTAGACCATTCTGCCAACAGCCGCCATGAGTGTGGGCAGCACGCGATGCCCGGCTCCAGAGGCCTGAGCACCGGCCAAGAGATGGGGGCAGATGTGGGGAGTTCTCAGCAGCTCTAGGTTTCCGGTCACTCAGTGTTCGTTCGTTCTTTCTCTTTCTTTCTTTCTCTTTCTTTCTCTCTCTCTTTTTCTTTCTTTCTTTGATGTTTATTCATTTTTGAGAGACAGAGACAGAGTGTGAGCAAGGGAGGGGCAGAGAGAGAGAGGGAGACACAGAATCTGAAACAGGCTCCAGGCTCTGAGCTGTCGGCACAGAACCCGACGCGGGGCTCGAACTCACAAACTGTGAGGTCCTGACCTGAGCCAAAGTCGGACACTCAACCGACCGAGCCACCCAGACCTTGTCACTCAGTTTCTTGATCCGCCACCCCTCGCTCGCTTTGGGCCGCCCGTGTGTATGGTTTTTGAAGAGGGTTGCCGCTGAGGCTTGGGGAGGAGGGGGTGAGTGAAACGTCAGGGAGATGGGACATTGAAAGATTGGGGAGGGGGTCCAGCAGCACCCCTGTGCAGCAGAGGGAGGGAGGGATTCCGTGACTGCCAGCATGCTGCCGTGAGGCGAGAACGGAGCAGGGGCACTGAGGCAGAGGGAGGGGCATGAGCTCTGACAGCAGAGAGCCTGGAGTTGAGCTCCAGCTCTCTCCCTTCATCCTCTGGCCCTCCAGGAGTTAACTTAGCTCTTCCCAGCCTCAGTTTCTTCATTCGTAAAATGGCAACCACGATGTCTCCCCCCCCCCCCCCGGCCCCCCCACGGGGTAGTTTTGAGATTTACGTGGTATTGCGTGAAATCGCGTCAGGGCATAGAAATTACTCCACTGACCTCACTCGTGTGCCCACGAGCCCTTCAGATAGGGGCTGAGGGCAGACGGGGGCTGGTGCTCAGACCCTATTTGTTCCTTTTAAGTTTTTATTATGTATTTTTGAGAGAGGGAGACACACAGAGCATGAGCAAGGGAGGGGCAGAGAGAGGGAGACACAGAATCCGAAGCGGGCTCCAGGCTCCGAGCGGTCAGCACAGCCCGACACCGGGTGCGAACCCGTGAAGCTTGAGGTCATGACCCAAGCTGAAGTCAGACGCTTAACTGACCGAGCCACCCAGGCACCCCCCCACCCTTGTTTGATTTTTGTTTTAAGTTTCTGTATTTATTTTGAGAGAGAGAAAAAAACCCAAGCAGGTTCCCCACCACCAGCACGGAGCCCCTTGCAGGGCTCAAACTCCCCAACCGCGAGACTGTGACCTGAGCCGAAATCAAGAGTCGGAGGCTTAAGTGACTGAGCCACCCAGGTGCCCCGCTGTTTGATTTTTTTTTTTTTTTTTTTTTTTGATTGCACAAAACTTCCTCTCTCCGAGGCCCAGGGTGAGTGAGTAACAGGGCAGAGTGTCCGGACGCGGAATCCAGCCTGCAGTCGTCCCGCCGAGGCTGGGCCGAGAGGCTCTCCCGGCCGTGCGCAGAGCCATCGGGATCTGTGAGGCCTAGGAGAGCAGACACCTGTTTTTCCACTTCGATGTGTCTTGCGGTGGGCCCGAGGGTGATGAGGCTGGGGCTCAGGGATAACCAATAGCTGCCTTCCCTCCCTTCCCCGGCTCACATCCTTCCTGTCCAGCCCTCAGCCACAGGTCACAGGACTCAGCAGAGACACTCCTGTGGTTTCTTCAGTGAAATTTGTCACCGCCTGTCCGTCACCCTGCCCCTCTGGGCTGAGGTTTCGGTCTCAGCCCAGTGAATTCAGATAAGTCCCTCGAGGGCTGTGAAGTGCTCAGTGGCGCCTGAGGAGCCGACAGCGCGAACCCAGGGGGCTCGGCTCTTAGCACCTACCTGTAGGGCGCCATCGGAGTGGTGCCCTCCGTGCTTCCTGTCCTAGCCCTGCCCTAGTGCGAGGGAGAAGAGGGTAAGCCGAGAGGAATAGGATCCAGAGAGGAAGCTCCAGTGTCTCTCTCCTCGGAGCCTCCCCGCCAGGCCCCGTCCTACCTGCCGGAGCCCTTTTCCTCCTGTCCCCTGGACGCCAGATCTTCCCTGATGCCCCGACCCCTCGGGCCCCCTCTATCCCCTCAGCCGCCCTGGGAGAGCCTCAGCTCTGCTATATCTTGGATGCCATCCTGTTCTTGTATGGTATCGTCCTCACCCTGCTCTACTGCCGACTCAAGGTAAGGCTGGGGGAGGCTCGGAGGGGGGAGAGGGCTGGCAAGAGGCATGGGAGGGCCGGCCGAGCAGCAGGGCTTTGAGGAGCAGGAGTGACAGGGGCTCCCCACGAAGTTAGGAGGGACGGGGTTGGGCCACTGACTCCGCCGTTACTGATTACCTTTCCCCCACTCCAGATCCAGGTGCGGAAGGCGGCGATAGCCAGCTATGAGGTATGGACCCTTCCGCGCGTGGGGGTCGGTTTGACGGCCTCTCGGCCTCGGGGTCCGCGGCCTCCGGGAGGGCGTGAGTCTTGGGTGCCGACCGGCACGAGCTTCAGAGCCCCCGCCCCCACACCCCATCCCTAGCCAAGTCACGAGTGGAATATTCGGCGGGTGACAAGGGAGGGTCACGTGGAGAGTGACCATGAGCACGGGCGGGTTGGATGTGGCGTGTTATGTGCGTTGGTGGCCATGTGGGCACGTGGCGTTCCTGCCCTGGAGTGTCGCTGCGAGGACCCTCCTGCCCCGGGGGCCTGCCACCTCCCCGGGAGGGGACGACGCTGCCGCGGGACCCTGAAGGAGGGGGCGGGTCTCTAATGCCTTTGCCCCTTTTGCCTCCGCAGAAATCAGATGGCATTTACACGGTGAGTGACCCTGTCTCCCTCCACCCCAGCCCCGGGAAGTCGGCAGAAGAGGGTGGGATTTTGTGTGACTGTTGGAAGACACGGGGTCTGTGGGGGTGGGTGGGAGCCCTGACCATCCTCTGACCTCCGACCCCAGGGCCTGAGCACCCGGAACCAGGAGACTTATGAGACCCTGAAGCATGAGAAACCACCCCAGTAACTTTAGGACAGATGCCCTTGGCCGCATCCTTCCCCGCCTGTTCTCCTAGCCCTCATGGTCGGCGTCACACATGCCTCCCGTTAATGCCAGCTGACCCCGTCTCTGCAATGATGCTATGCCCGCCCCCCCCCCCGCCCCCGCCCCCCCCCCCCCGTTAATGTGCACACTGGTTCTTCCTCCCCGTCGAAGACCTGTGCTCAGATGCTAGTCATGAACGTTTATATTTTCGCCTCCCCTCCTTTCCTCCCCCTTCTCTTTCCCGTCTCCCACCCCCACTCGACAATGACAAGAGAGGACCACCAATAAAGCTGCCACAGACTGGACCCTATTCGTTCATTTACCACGTATTTATTCGGCCTCCACTGGGCACTAGGCTGGGTTCTGAAGATACCATTTTTAAGTAAACAGCCCCTGACCTTACAGAGCTCACAATCCAACAGACATCAGGCTGACCCTTGCCTGGTCAAAGGGACGAAAGCTGACTGTGGCGGCTGGGGCCGAGGCCGGGGGGTGGGCAGGAATGAGACCCCTGGCCCCAGGTTCTCTGGCACGGAGCTCGAACAGGGAGTGAAGTGTTGGGAGTCTGGGCCCATTTAGAAACATTGGAACCCAAGAAACGACGCCCGCGCCCGCTTTCCGTGTCTGGCCACTGAACCAAGGTCGGGTCGTGGAGAAGCCTGGCTGTCCAACCCTCCCCCCGCCGCCCCCCTCCCCCCAGATCAGAGTGGGCTTCAGGGAACAGCGTGGGGACAACCCGCAATGCACACATACATGGGCAGTGGCATGGCTGAAAAGCCAAAACCCAACATGCAGGATAATGGTGTGACAGAGCCTCGGAAGGTTTCACGGGAACAGTGGGTTTTCGGCGCGTCTGGGGCAAGAGGGACCTCAGAGGGCCGGGCCGGGGGTGCGGGTGGGTGAAGCAAAGGGGAGCAAATTGGGTCTAGATGGGGGGAGGGCAGCTCCTCCGAGCACGTAGGTGGGTGGCCGGGGCTTCACCCTTGTCAGTCCCCGTCCTGCTTGTGGCTGTGCCAGGAAGACAGGATTTCCTGTGGTATCTGAATCCCCCCCAGATGCTGCCACTCCTACCTGTGACCCGGAAGCCCTGTCAGAGTAGGACTACCCCTGGCACTCCCCGTGTTGGGGAAGACTGGGCACCACGCAGCGACTCACCCTGTTGAGAGTGTTTCCCAGCTTGCTTGTAGTATTTGATCTGGTCGGTAACCCGGTGGGGGGGGGGGGGGGGGGGGGGGGCAGGCTCTTTGAAGGTAATTAACCTGTCCGAGGTCATCCAGCAAGTGACACACTGAGACCTCTTTGTCCCCACACATCTTCCCCTGTGAGAAAAAAACCAGCGCGGGCGTCTGGGGAAACCGTGATCTCAGAGGAGATGCGAGAAGTGAGCCACGGCCGGGAGGTAACTGTTTTACACGCAAAGTGGGAGCGAACATTTATTGGAACGTGCCTACTTTTCGTGGCCCTGCATTCTGGTGTGTGAGTGCCCCCCCCCCCCCCCCCCGTCGGCCCGGCCTGATTTCCACCCCATTTTGATTTAATCCAGGAGACCTTAGCTGGCTGTCCTGTCTGCTAGTTTCAGTTCTGGCCAACTGTGAACGGCACCCGGGTAACAGTGGGGGAGGGGTTTGGAAGGGCTGCTCCCCAGACAGGGGGTCTAGGTGAGAGATTTTCAGCGGAAGGATTGGAGCACTTTGGGGGGGGTGGGGGGGCAGGGGAGTGAATCCAGGTATTTTCTGCAGGAGTAGTCCCCTGGCTGAGAAGGGAAGGGAGGGTCTTGGGTTCATTTTTGGGAAGCTGTCTCCTCTTCATAGAATGGTCAAGAGGAAGTTCGGGGGGGGGGGGCGGGGTAGGAGGGCAAGTGCCCTCTTTTCCTGTGACGGCCAGGAGTCTAGGGACTCAGTTTGTGAATCTTGCCTGCCTTTCACCGTCCCTTGTGCAACGCAGAGGCTCTTCTGTCTGCTGCAAAGCAGTTCCCAGGCTTGTGGGCAGAAGAATCCCAGACAGAGCCCCGCCCCGCCCCGCCCTTTGTCTCCCTCTTTTGTCTCTTCAGCCCTCCTCTCCTCTCACCGAACCCCTCTCCCAGTGGGAGCCCATCTCTCTGTTCTCCCCTCACCGATTCCCGATTCCCGGTCTCCCAAAGCACCAGGCTCGCACCTGACCCCTTCAATATTTATTGTAGAAAATAAGGGGCGGGTTGGGAGAGGGCTCTAGGCCTGGCCAGTGGGAGTTCCAGGGCCCAGCTGGGGGTGGAGGACAGTGGTCTGGACACCTCACTGGGTGGCAGGCTGTGTTTTCAGGTCCATGAAGTTGTTCAAGAAGTTAATCAGGTCAGTTCCAGCCTTCTTGACCAGGGGAGTTAACTGCTCCTGGGTCTTCTCGAAGTAAGCCCTGTGTATTCAGAGGATTAGCGGTCAGTGTGAGAGACCAGGGGCCTTGTGGGTGGTGGGAGATGAGACCCAGCTCCCCAGACTTTAGTGCCTGGTCCATCCTGTCATGACCACCACACTCGGAGGAGGAGAGACAAGCCCTCCCCTGGGCAGAGGAACAGACCCTAGAAATTGAAATTCAAAGCCTGTCCAAGAGGGTCCACAGGACCTATGCGGTGGTGAAGGAATCTTTCCATCCCACTTAAACCCCATCCTCCCTGGGGCGCCTGGGTGGCTCAGTTAGTTAAGCATCTGACTTTGGCTCGGGTCATGATTTCACAGGTCGTGAGTTTGAGCCCCACGTTGGACTCTGTGCTGACAGGTCACAGCCTGGAGCCTGCTTCGGATTCCGTGTCTCCCTCTCTCTCTGCTCCTCCCCTGCTCGCGCTCTGTCTCTCTCTCAAAAATAAATAAACAGTAAACAAAACAAAAAATTAATCCTCCCTAACCCCCACCCTTGAGCTCAGTCTTCTGTGCAACCTTTGATCTTCCCTTCTTTCTCTCTATAGCTCCCTGGTTCCTGACCACCACCACCCCCTCCCCCGCCTTTTTTCTTTTCTTTCCTTTTCTTTCTTTCTTTCTTTCTTTCTTTTTTTTTTTTTTAAAGATTTTATTTTTAAGCAATCTCTACACCCAATGTGGGGCCTGAACTCACAATCCAGGGACCAAGACTTGCATGCTCTCTCCTGAGTCGGCCAGGTGTCCCCTGAACCTTTTTCACTGAAACTTACTTTGCCTGGGCCTGAAGCTCTGGGCCCTTGGCCTTCTCCACCAGGTCCTTGCCGTAGTCAGTCACCATCTGGAAGTACTGAGAGACCAGTCTCTGTAGACTCAGCTCCTCCGCCTGTCTCCTCACCAAAGCCCCTGCACGCACGGAAACACACGCACGCGCACATACCTTCTTAGCTGGATACCCATCAAGGAGCTCTCAGGCCCCTCCCCAAACAGGTACCCAGCTCCAGGAGCTTTAGAGGGGGAACGATCTATCTTTTGAGCTCTCTGGTGGCTAGAGCGGGGCATAGGAGCGCAGCCAGATGGGTAGCTACGACCCCCAGCACCTTCTCCTTTGGGACCCCTCTCTGTACCACACCCACCTTCAAGGCTACAGATGGTGAGGAGTAGCACAGCCATTGCCAGCAGCTTCATGGTGGTGACGGTGGGGAAGGTGGCCTGGAAACAGGTGGGGGTAGGGGAGGGGCTGAAGCGGAACGAGCTTCATTCATCTCCCTCCCCGGAGATGGCTACTTAAGTACCCACTCCGACCGGGTTCCCTCCCTTCCCACAATTAAAACCTGGCCTTTGGATCCCGACCACACCGCTTGCTCCCTTACCCTACTGGGTCAGTGTGTGTGTCCTGGTCGTCTGTTCCTGCTGACTGGGGAGACAGGGGCTATATATATGGCTGCTTCCCCACGCCCCCTGTCAGGTGATAAGGACTGTGGAAGGACCCGATGGGGCAGGGGCCATGTTGGAGTAAACAAGTCAGAGAAATGGGGGAGGAGAGGACAAGCACGTGGGGGACTCATGGTGAGGGGGGGCGGGGCATGGAGAGGCAGGCCTTAGTGGAGTCCAAGGGGATATACTCCAGGCTTATTCAACATTCACTCTTTTGGGGTCTGGGGCTGGCAGCCCTCGGATTTGAATACTGCAGGGGGGCCCCTGGGTGGCTCAGTTGGTTGGGCGTCTGACTCCAGCTCGGGTCATGATCTCGCCGCTTGTGGTCCCGACGCCCACCCCCGCGTCGGGCTCTGTGCTGACAGCTCGGAGCCTGGAGCCTGCTTAGGATTCTGCGTGTCCCTCTCTCTCTGGCCCTCCCTCCCTCGTGCTCTCTCTCAAAAATCAACATTACAAAAATGTTTTTAAAAAATGAATGCTGCAGGAAGGGTTCCTAGTCTCCCCTGGGAAGCCCTGACATATGAAGCCCGCAGCAGCTGTTGGTAACTTTGTCCCATTGTGGGTAGATTTTCTCTCCCCAGAATCATCCCCTTCACTGTAACTTGGCAGACCGGAATTGGGAACAGAGGAAAGGAGAAAGGAGTAGAAATCAGGGGATGGGGTGAGGGGAACGAGGATTAGGAGAGTCCTGTGACGGGCCAAAGGGCAGGTATGATCGCATCTCTCCAGTGTTCAGTTAATGTGTGACAAGAAGGGAGAAAACACGAGAGCCCAGAATGACCCTCCCGAGTGCTGATAAATGAGGACACCCCACCCCCAATAAAACAAATTCAGAAAGTAGCCTCTGCCTTCTCCTTCCCAAACGGTGGGCCCTGGCAAGAAAGGAAGTGAACGAGAGTCCTCTATCAAGGATAAAGGTCGAAGTTCCCTGGTCATTCTCAAGTGGTGGTCAGCCAATGTGAGTCAGCAGGGGCCACCGCATCCCTCTGACCAAGGCCCCAGCCCCCGTGCCAGCTCTGATTGTGAGGGAGGAGAGAAGGGGTCGGAGAGGTGAGGGCTAGTGGGGGAAGTGACCGAGGGCCCCAAATTCTTACTTCATCTTCAATTATTCCTCTGTGGAATGCCTAGTACTTGAAGAGCCCTCCATGGACTGTCCCTGGCTGTGGAGTGGAGTTCATTTGGGGACCAACAGATTTTATCTGCCAACAACACCTGGGCCACGGGGGGGATGGGGGGGGGATTAACCCATAAGGGGCAGCTGTTTTAGGGAATAGTTTTTTTTTTTTAATTTTTAAAAATGTTTTATTTGTTTTTTGAGAGAGAGACAGACAGAGCGTGAGCGGGGGAGGGGCGGAGAGAGAGGGAGACACAGAACCCGAAGCAGGCTCCAGGCTCCGAGACATCAGCACAGAGCCCGACACGGGGGCTCCAACTCACCGACCGTGGGATCATGACCTGAGTCGGACGCCTAACTCAGGAAATGGTTTCGTTAGTACGAAGGCTGCAGCCCCTGCTCCTTCCACCGCAACCCCCACCCATTTCCCTTCCGCCAAGAGAACCAGAAGGTGAACTTGGGGAGGTGTAGACCTCCAGGTGTGGGGCCATGTTCTAGGGAGAGCAGTACTCGCGAGCAATACTCATCTGGAGGTGCACTGTGTACTGTGCTGTACTGGGGAGGGTTTTCAGGAGTCCCTAGGGGTTCGAGGTGGGGGCACCCAGGAGCCATAGGAACCAGGGTCCGAATGAAGTCCTCACAATCATTCCGTCCGCCGCCCTTCACAAAACGGGTCTCCAGGCCGTAGGGTGAAAGTGGCCCAAGTTCCAAGATGCTCCCTCTAGTGTCTTGTACGCTCACAGCTTTTCTCCCCCCGACCTTGTAGACGCCGGGCGATCTAAGGCCATCCACTTGAGTAAGTCTAAGGAGCTACCAATCAAGTCCCGCCCGCCTCTGCAGTGCCTGGGTTGGAGCTCCCTGGACCTGCGTCTGCCACTCCTTCGCTTCCTCCTCTCCCATTGGCCGCGGGGAGAGGGAGGCAGCTTTTTTTTTTTTTTTTTTATCGATTGGGCGGGGCCCAATCAAGGGAGGGTCGGTCGGATCTTTGATGTCTTTTTTTTGCCCGATTCCAAGATGGCGTGGATGACCACGCTGGGAATGCAGCGTGAAGCCGCAGTTCTGCCATCACTCAAGATGGCTGCCCCCATCAAGATGACCGGGGTGTGCCGGGGGAAAGGAGGCAGCAGGATAGTCTGAGACGGTAAGAGCTACTGCTTCATTGCAAGCCTCGCCTTGGGGCCTAGGAATGGAGAGCAGAAAGACTGGGAAGCTGGGTGAGGTCTGTGTGGGAGCTAGGGTTAGAGAATGGGGGAGGGGAGGGGGTGACAGGTGGGGGTGAAGGATCGAAGATGGGACGGGAGTGTGGGGGTGTCTGGGGTTCAGTCTCCCCACCGGTGCCCTCTCCCCACTCTTCCTGTTCCAGGTGTAGCGTCGGACCATGTGGAAGTTTCTGGGACTGGGGAGTCGGATGATGGGGGGTGGGGCCCGTGGGGGGTAGAGGGAGCAATAGCGTCCTTTCTCAGGCTAACCCCGGCCCCTCCCCTGTCCTCTGGACTGAAATGGGGAACACACTGGGCCTGGCACCGATGGGGGCTTTGCCCCGCCGGAGCCCCCGGCGAGAGGAACCTCTGCCCAACCCTGGGAGCTTCGATGAGCTGCACCGGCTATGCAAAGGTGAGAACTTGGCATGTGGGTGTCTCAAGTTGAAGGGGCAGAGCAGGGGAGGGTCCTGAATGCTGGGTGTCCAGTGATGGGAGCAGGAAAGGGAGATCACAGCCGGGGCATCCAGCCCCTGGGAGGATCCCGTGCCTGAATGGAGTGGAGCATTTCGTGATAGGACTCGAAAGGAGGTCAGATCCTCCAAAGTGCTTTCTATGGGATTGGAAGGGGAGACTTACCTCTGGGGGTAGGGGTGCCTTGTCTGTGCTTATTCCTCCCCTTCCCCTCCCCTCCACCCCCTTCAGATGTGTTCCCAGCACAGATGGAGGGAGTGAAGCTCGTTGTCAACAAGGTTCTGAGCAGCCATTTCCAGGTGCTCCCACTTCTCTGGCCCTCCTCACTATCCCTCCCCGCCTATCCCTGGATCCTCTCCTCCTTGCCTTTGTACTCAAGCCTTAAGCAGGCTCTGTGGGACAAATGAGGGAGGCTGTGGGGCTCTCCCTGCTTCCCTTGCCTGTGGGACTTGTTGCTTTTTGTCTGGTGTTGGCTATGTGGAATCTTTGGGATTCTTAAAGGGCCATCTGGCTGGGGAGCAGCTGGCGGGGAGGGGGTTGAAATCGGCAGGAACGCTTTCCTCCAGTGACTTCTCTTTCCTTAGGTGGCTCACACCGTGCATATGAGTGCTCTGGGCTTGCCAGGCTATCACCTCCACGCGGCCTACGCGGGGGACTGGCAACTTAGCCCCACAGAGGTGAGGACTCCTCACGCCGGGGTCATCTCCCTGAAAGCCCAGCCGGGACTCGGGCCTAGAGGAGGAGGAAATGTGTGTGTTATGGGGAAGAGCGTACAGGGCACCTGCTTCTCTGTGTTTCCTCTGAAGGGGAGAGAGGGGGGAAAGGTGGAGCGAGAAGAAGTCTATCTCTGTGGCTCCACCAGGGGGCGCTGGGTACCGGTAAAGAAATCCTAGCGAGTTGGATGGAGGCGGAGCGGTGCCCCCCACCAGCTGGGTCTTACTGGGGACCCTCTCCAACAGGTGTTCCCCACCGTGGTAGGGGATATGGACAGCAGCGGCAGCCTCAACGCCCAGGTCCTGCTCCTCCTGGCAGAGCGGCTCCGAGCCAAGGCTGTCTTCCAGGTGACCCACGGTCCCGACCTCTATCCGCTGAAGCCTGTCCTCCTCCACGGGTGTCCTGCTCTGGGGGCTCCAGCGAGAGGAGCGGAGGCCCCGGTGACCGCAAAGGAGGAGGAAGGCTTCACTCCTTTTTCTCCCCGCTGCAGACGCAGCAGGCCAAGTTCCTGACGTGGCAGTTCGATGGCGAGTATCGAGGAGATGATTACACAGCTACTCTGACCCTGGGGAATCCTGACCTGATTGGGGAGTCGGGTGAGGAATTGGCACAGGGTTCTTTTGATCTTGGCTGATCACTTGCTAACGTTGGCTAGGCCTCGTCGTCGTCGTCGTCGTCTGTGCAGATCGGTTACTGGAAAGTTCTTGGGTGGGCCGGGGCGGCGGAGCAGGCCCGGACGTTGTCCCTGTGACCGATGCCATGTGTCTCCACTACCCCGCAGTGATCATGGTCGCTCACTTCCTGCAGAGCCTCACCCATCGGCTGGTGCTGGGAGGAGAGTTAGTTTATCACCGGCGGCCAGGCGAAGAGGGGGCCATCTTGACCCTGGCTGGGAAGTACTCGGGTATGGGGCGAGGGGGGAGCAGTGATGGGGAGGGGAAATGCCGGCCTTGGCGAGGGCTCCTGGCCCGTGTCCTGCTACAGTAACGCCCCTCGTCTCCTCCCCTTTGGTTTCGACAGCCCTGCACTGGGTGGCCACGTTGAATGTGGGATCAGGTGGGGCCCATGCAAGTTATTACCACAGGGCCAACGAACAGGTGAGATTACCGACGCCATCTTCCGCCCCCGCAAGTCAGTCGTGAACTCTGACCCCTCCAGACGGCCACGGGCCCTGCTGGCCTACTGTTCTTCCTACCCACACGGCACAGACGTTGCCCCCCGCCTGCCTTCATCCCGCGGGTCCCCCGTCAGGGCTCCTCGAGGCCTCACTGAGACAGATCCCTCTCCCACCCTTGCCCTGCTTCTCAGGTTCAGGTCGGGGTGGAGTTTGAGGCAAACACGAGGCTACAAGACACAACCTTCTCCTTTGGTTACCACCTGACTCTGCCCCAGGCCAACATGATGTTTAGAGGTGAGGGTCATTCGGACGGCATTCGCAGGTGCCGAGGGCTTGGGGGGACCGAGGGAGGGAAGGTCCACCTTACTTCTGACCCCTTTCTGCAACCCTGTTAAATAACCCGGTCCAGGGGCACTTGGGGGTCGGGGGGGGGGGCTCAGTCGGTCAGGCATCCGACTTCGGCTCAGGTCATGATCTCGGGGTTCTTGAGTTCGAGCCCCGCGTCGGGCTCTGGGCTGTCAGCTCAGGGCCTGGAGCCCGCTTTGGATTCTGTGTCTCCCTCTCTCTCTCTCTCTCGCCCCGCCCCCCCACCAGAGAAATAAACATTAAGAAAAATTAAAACAATAAATACCTAACCCGGTCTACATTCCGTTCCCCCACAGGCTTGGTGGACAGTAACTGGTGTGTGGGTGCCGTGCTGGAGAAGAAGATGCCCCCCTTGCCTGTCACCCTAGCCCTCGGAGCCTTCCTCAACCACTGGCGCAACAGGTTCCATTGTGGGTTCAGCATCACTGTGGGCTGAGGTTGTCCCAGAGCCGGCACCCGCTGAAGCTGGAGCCTCCGAGTCAGGTGCCCGAGGGCCAGAGACTAGGCCCCTCTCCAGAGCCCACCCTGCTGGGTGACCTCTAGGTCCCAGGAGCAGAGTGGGGGACAGGGCCGTGCCCTCCTCAGAACTGGGGCTGCCGCAGGGGCGGCTGCCGAGGGGCTGTCGTGAGGCTCCGACCTCTGCCGCCCCCCCCCCCCCGGCGTCCTCTTCCCGTGCTCTTGTGGCTCTGGACCGAGGGAGAAGGATTAGGGGGTCTGTCTGGCTGACTTCTCTCCCCTCACTACCCCCCCCCCGCCCCCTTCTACATCTCCCTGTCGATTAAAGCTCCCAGCGTCTTCCTCTTCAGAGCAGAAAAGTCTGCATGGGATCAGCTCCCCGTCCTGTTTTCCATCCCAGAGTCTGAAGGGCTAAATCTTTGCCCTGGGAAAGTGGGCCCCCCCTCACTTCCCGGAAGGCGCTTCTTTACCTCTTCGCCCCGAGGCTCCCTCCTTCCTCATTTTCTGTGCTTCCGGAGAACAACTCTGTCCCCGTGGTCATCCCCCACGGCCCCCAAGACTGCATGAAGAGGCAGTTACCGCTTTGGTCTTTCATTGCAACCACCGGGCTCCCTTTCTACGGGTCCCAACCTCTGGCCCCAGTATTTCCCCCTTCCCCAGTCCCGTGTGTCCACATGGGCTGGGGCCTCAGCTGCAGATCTCCTGGAGCAGTGGCATCATGGCGGCCAGCCCCCGGATGTGCCGGATTTGGTAGCCAAAGGCGTTGTTAATGCTCCGGAGCTCGGCCAACAGGCCCAGCAGCTTCGCATACAGAAACCTTTGGAGGAAGCGGTGGGGTCACCAGGGAAAGAGGAGGAAAATAAGGTAGCTGAGAGTCTTGCCCTGACGTCCTGAGCCCCTGAACTGTCCCTCGGCAAAGCTAGGTCTGACCCCTAGAGAAAATCACGCTCTGGTAGGACAAGTTTATCCAGAATTCCAAAAGGTCCCCGAGGGGGTCCTCTGACACTTTCCTCTCTCACCATGCCGTATTTCTTGAACCCAGAGGTCTGAGGGCCAAGTGTGAAGAAAGCCCCAGATGTGGCCAGGACGTCACCTGTGTGGAGTCTGTGGATCGGGTCTTCTAGAGCAGGTTCTAGAAGGTGGGTGCGTCCTGTGGTGTAAAGCAGCATCCCTCTCCTGGCCAAACCGGCTCATTGAGGAACAGCCGAGAACAAGGGGAGTGTCCCTCAGAGCCTGAGTAGATCACGGACTTTTGGGCCAGGGCACCGGCCTGGGCCGTGAAACTGAACGACCCTGACTTCAAGGGGGGAATGAATGAAACATTAATGGGCCCAACGGAGAGAAGGGGAAGGGCCAAGGAAAGAGAGCGAACGAGAGACTTGGCCGGCTGCTTGAGCCTGGAGAGTGGACGGGTGAGAGAGCGGATGTCATCAATCTCAGGAATGCTGTTATACAGAGCCTGCCAGCTCCTACTTTGCATCTCTACCGAATAATAATAAAAAAAAAAATCTGGAAAAAATCAGGTGACACGCCCGTAGGGGCACTTTGGATGCTGGAACTACACGAGGCACGAGGGAAGGACTCGAGCCCCCGAGGGACCCGGTTTCCCAGAGGAAGGGACAGTAAAAACATTCCCCCTGAGCTCAGCGTTTCCCTCGCCTTCGTGCCCTGGCGTAGCCTCCAGCCCCCCCCCACCCCCCCCCGGGGCCCCCCGTACCGACTCCCAGGCCTTGGCTGCTGGCCTTCGATGTAGCTCTGCAGGGTCAGTGCCGTCACCTCTTGCAGATGATCAATCTGTTCCCTCCGGGTAACCCCAGGCCTGTCTGGAAGGAGGTGGGGGTGGCGGGGAAGGACGGGTGGGGTCGGGCGCGGGCCTGCCATGCGGAACGGGCCCAGGCTGGGTTTGAAGACAGAGCCCCGGTCGTGGGTGGGTTCACGGGGCTGGGAGTGGGGGCAGAGGCGGAGGCGCCCCTCTGGGCTTTGGGGACGCTCACCGGGAGAGAAGAGGGCCACGGCGGCCATGAGCACATACTCGGGCTCCTGGAGCTGGAGTCGTCTCAGGGTCCCGTGGAAGCGGAAGAGCAGCTCTAAAAACTGTTCCTGGAAGCCCACTGTGGGAGACGCCAGGCTTAGGATCCGTCGGGTCACCTGGCCGCACACCACACCTCGAAGGGCACGTGCCCTCTGCGGTTCTAGCGCCGTCTCACCGTGGGCTGCGTCCTCTATCGCGTAGTGGAGTGGCCCACAGAGGAAGTTTTGTGTTTGGAGGCAGAAGGTCGTGTTGAGGGCGATATGGCAGATCTCTACAGCCGCTCCCTTGAGAAGGGAGATCTGGTCCTCCATGGGCAGGGACCTGTGGGGAGCAGGGGACGAGAGCACCTCAGGCTCCACCCTGAACTTCAGACAGGGAGAGGAGCCCCCCCCCCCCCCCCCCCCCGGTTCTGAGGGAGATACTTAAATTTTTTTTTTTTCAACGTTTATTTTATTTTTGGGACAGAGAGAGACAGAGCATGAACGGGGGAGGGGCAGAGAGAGAGGGAGACACAGAATCGGAAACAGGCTCCAGGCTCCGAGCCATCAGCCCAGAGCCTGACGCGGGGCTCAAACTCACGGACCGCGAGATCGTGACCTGGCTGAAGTCGGATGCTTAACCGACTGCGCCACCCAGGCGCCCCCTGAGGGAGATACTTAAAAACAAAGCTGGGGATTCATGACCTGGTGCTCGGACAGGATGCAGGGTGGGTGAGGGGGGTCGGTGACTTTTTTTTTTTTTTTTCCCTTTGGTGTGCGTCTGGGGATTATGACTTCCTGGAGTGTTTTCTTCCTGAAGGGTAAAGGGGAGGTCACGTACCGGAAGAGGGGTAGATCCTTGGTGAACTTGATGATTTGCTGCACCATGAAGGTGTTGATCTCTGCGAAGTGCGTCAGCAGAGGCGGTACGGGGACCGAGACGGGCAAATGCTGGTGGCGGACGAACAGATGAGCGGGAGGCTGCAGAGATCAGAGCCTCAGTGAGAGGCTCTCTTTCGGCCGCTCCGGCCCTGGCTTGGAAGGGCGCTGGGCTGAGGCGTCTGTCTGTCTACACCGGGGGTTCTGGAGAAGTCTCGTCCTCCGTATCGGTGCCTGGAACACAGCCCCCCTCCCTCAGGTCAGCCCCCCTTGGGCACCCTTGTGGTCACCTTCCGGCCCGAAGCCTGTCAAGGCTCACCCTGAACTGCACAAACTGGTGAAACATGGTGCCCACGTGGCGGGTGTGGGCCCCCAGGAGAGTCCGGACCAGCTCTTTCTGCTTGTCGCTCAGCTGGCTGGGTGCTCGCTGCGCGCGCCGCTGGGCCTGCTTTGCTCGCCGCAGCGCCAAGGCCTCTGCCGACAGGATCACTGTGTCCGGGGAACACAGATGACAGAGCCACTGAGACCAGCCCAGAGCACCCGTCTCTGCCAGCCCCACGTCCGGGACCCCTCTGGTACCCAGCAGGGTGAAGGATGTGGGGCGGGAGGGCTTGGCGGAAATCCTCGAGGCTCCGGGCCGCAAGGGAATTCCTGGCCACTTTTCTATCCTGCCAGGCCCTGCGGCAGAAAAGGGCCCCGCGGCGGAATAAGGAAGGGTGGAGGGTAAGGGGGTCGTCGTGAAGGGAGATGTTTGGCTCCTGGGCCAACACTGACGAGGGAGGGCCCTGGATGCCTAAAACGTCACCGTATGTTTCCATATAGCGCTCTCATTTCGAGGGTTCTGAGGTTAAATCTCCCTAGATGCAGTAACCCTCTGGGTAGACAGGGCGGGTGTTATTATCTGTGTTTTTCAGAGACATGAGCGGGCTGACACCCCAGTGACAGGTCCAAGGTCACAAACACTTAAGTGACGGAGCTTGAATTTTTTTTGTTTGTTTGTTTTTAACTTCCACGGTTTCCTTTCCACTGCTCCGTATGGAAAAGTCGTGTGATGTCATGGGAAAAGCAAGGCCTTGGGAGTCAGACAGAAGAGATTAAATACAGATGGTGTAGCTTTGTAGCTGAGCGAACCCGGGGCACATTGACTTCTGCGAGCCCCGGGGAGACTATCTGTGGGGAGCATAGCCTGGGTACCTGGCGCGGAGAAATGACAGCAAGTGATTAATGGTTATCAAGTACCTACTGAGTGACAGGCACTATATGTGAAACATAGAAGAGAAAGGTCAAGCCACGTGAACATCTGGGGCAAGCAGATTCCTGGTGGAGGGGACAGCAAATGCCAGCACACGGGTCCCCAGGAGTGTGTTTGACAGCCGCACTGTGTGGCTTGAGTGTGGCCGTGATGGGCTGAGCCAGGCGGAAAGAGTAGGAGGGAGAGGGTCGTGGGATCACGGACCGTAAGGCGGACGAGGAGCCGCTGGGGTTTTGGGCGGAATAGTAACATCGTCGGACTTGTTTCTACTCTTCTTGTGTGACGTACACGCTGTGGGACCAAGGGCAAGGCCGAGAGACCTGGTCCATGGAGGCTCGTGTTGGGAGGGGCCAACTCACTGTCCTTCTTCATGCCAGCATCCAGGCACTTCTGCAACCTGCAGGCTGGGCAGTGACGTCTCTGGATCTTGTTGACCTCACAGCGTCCAGCAAAGGGGCAGGTGAGACCAGTGCTTCTGGTGACGGTTCGTCTGTGGGAGACAGAGACGTTTGGGAGGGCGGGCGGGGATGGCAGGAAACGGGTGGCGACGTGAGGGTCTGAGATGACGTGGTCTAAAAGGATCTGCGGTGACGTAGGCTAATCTGAGCTGTGCCCAAGGGTCCCTGGGGGGGGGGGGGTGTGGGTAGGGTACAACACAAGCATCTCCGTAGGGCACGGAATCGGCACTCTCGACTAAGGGGTTGTGTCCATAGCACAAACCCTCGGCCTTCCCTCTGTTATCGTATCACCTGTTGGCTCAGTGTTGAGGTTGGCAAGATAGAACATGCTGGCCACGGGGTAGTCGGGCTCTGGGATGCAGGCTCTGGGGTTGTAGCTGGACAAGCTCGCGCACGTGCCGGGGCTTAAAGGCTGCCCGGCGGGCGGTTTGGGAGGTTGTTTCTACGGGGAGGGGGGCTCTCACCTGAAGAAACCCTTGCAGCCCTCACAAGTCAGGGCATGGAAGTGGTAGCCCGTGGCTCGGTCCCCGCACACCGCACAGTTCCTCGGCTCGTCTTCCCCACTGGCCATGGCTTCAGACGTTGGAGTGGCCGTCACGGGCCCCTGAATGTGGGAAGGGTCAGCGGTCAGCTCCTGGTACCCTTGACCCCCTTCTCCCCCTCTTAGAGACCCCCTTCCCGAACCCGCCCTGGATCTGACCCTCTGCATTATCTGCACTTTATTGCTTTTATGTATTTATTTTACATTTACGTATTTTTGAGAGACAGAGAGAGACAGAGCACAAGTGGGGGAGGGGGCAGAGAGAGACGGAGACCCAGAATCCGAAGCGGGCTCCAGGCTCCGAGCTGTCGGCGCAGAGCCCGACGCGGGGCTCGAACTCACAAACCGGGAGATCGTGACCTGAGCTGAAGTCGGCCGACTGAGCCCCCCGCCCCCCCGCCCGGCGCCCCCGTAATTTGTTGCTTTTTGGACCCGCCCCCCCCCCCCCAAGATGTCCTACCTGCTACTCTTGGGCCAGTCACCTGCAGGGCTCAGCATCTGGTGTGGGACACCTCTCCCCAAACTCCCACGCTGCCAGTGTTTGGAGTTAGGGAGTATGGCCCTCCACGCCTGGAAAACAAGGCACTTCTGTTGTGGGTGGCCTCCAGTGGGTCCCAGCGACAACCTAGATAGGGCGCAGACTCTGGACCCAGGGCAAAGGCCTGGGTGGGAGGTTTTCCCAGCATGCCCAGGGTGCAGGTTGCTGGCACATGGGGCGGGACGCTGGTGGGGGTGGGGACCCTCACGACTCGCTGGAAGCTGCTTCTCATCAGACCCGTGGAGATCTTCCTTACTAGCTAGCTTCAGGCTAGATCTGTAAGCCGCCCCTGAACGTGGATCTTGGACAAACTGGGAAGGGAGAGGGAGAGACAGCACGCTTTTTCACGGGCAGTATGACGACGGGAAAGGAGTAGGCGTAACGGTGGCACAAGGCTCCCAAAATGAAAGTTCTTAAAAAGAGACCAGGGTCTAATGAAGAGTGTATGCAAAGAGCTAACGAGGTCCACGCTTCCTAACTAGGGAGGGCTGAGCATCAAATCAGAGTGGCCCCTAACACATTAGAGGTACTAGTTAGGGTTGATTCGAGGACCCTTGCACCAGAGCTGGCTTCATGGGCATGCGACCTGCGCAGTCACACAAGACCCTGGGCTCAGAGGAGCCTTGGGTTTGGTTTAACGCTCTGCCATTGCTTGAGATCTTAATGGTCTCATCTTGAGATTCTTAATGATTTTTGAACAAGGGGATCTGCATTTCTGGTTTTTTTAAAATTTTTTTTTTCAACGTTTTTATTTATTTTTGGGACAGAGAGAGACAGAGCATGAACGGGGGAGGGGCAGAGAGAGAGGGAGACACAGAATCGGAAACAGGCTCCAGGCTCTGAGGACCGCGAGATCGTGACCTGGCTGAAGTCGGACGCTTAACCGACTGCGCCACCCAGGCGCCCCTACATTTCTGGTTTTTAGTGGGTCCTGCGAATTATGTTTTCAGTCCTGTCTGGGAGAGAGCATGTGAGCAGGGGGAGGGGCAGGGGGAGGGAGAGAGAATCCCCAGCAGGCTCCACGCTCAGCACAGAGCCCAATGTAGGGCTCAGTCTCACAAGAGTGAGATCAGGACCTAAGCTGATCTCGAGAGTTGGATGTTTAACCGACCAAGCCACCCAGGCGCCTCCAGATGAAGGACTTCGAATTAATAAGTTTAAGAATCAAAAGTAGGGGCCAGTTCCACCTCTGGGAACCTGCCCACTCTCCCACCTTGAATATATTTTTTGCTTTAGTAAACTGCTGTGTAAAAAATAAATAAAAAAGAATCACAAGTTGGAGCCTTCACTGGAGTTGTCTGGTGCTCCGTCAACATTGAAGAATGTTTTCGGGGCACCTGGGTGGCTCGGTCGGTTAGGCATCTGACTTCGGCTCCGGTCACCATCTCACAGTTTGTGAGTTCGAGCCCCACGTTGGGCTCTGTGCTGACAGCTCGGGGCCTGGAGCTGCTTCGGATTCTGTGTCTCCCTCTCTCTCTGCCCCTTCCCTGCTTGCTCTCTGTCTCTCTCTCTTTCTCAAAAATAAATAAACATTAAAAAAACTTAAAGCATATTTTCACAAGTGTGAACAGTGTGTGTGTGTGTGTGAATAAATATATATATGAATAAATGTATATGTATATACACATACTCCCAAGATCTATGATGACTGAGATGTTCTGTCCTCATGGAATTTACATGTGCTAGTGAGGCAGACAGACCCTCGCACAGATAAAGCGAAGCATAGTCAGAGCAAGGACGGCTCTGTGCACAGAGCATATGGGACCACAGGTGAGGGGCACCTAAGTCCACTGTGGCAAAAAGGTGCTGAAGAGGAGGCAGGAAAGGTTTCCTGGAGGCGTGACAACTGAGCCGATTTGGAAAGGGGACAGAGGAGTCAGGTGACAGCAAAATGCAGCTCAGGCAGAGGGCGCAACCTGCGGAAGCCAGACCCAAAAGTGGGTGTGGCTGAACCTCAAATATCTCCCTCTCGCAGGAGCCTAGCCCTTCAGATTGGAGGTGGGAGGAGAGAATTCTGGAGAGGTGGGCTGGGAGGCTGAGATACAGGCAGGGCCAGTTTGCAGGGGACCTCCTGTCTCCCAGACTAAGCAGCTTGAGTCTGCCAGACAGCTTGTATTTGTTTGTTTGTTTGTTTATTTGAGAGAGAGAGGGAGAGAGAGAATCTTAAGCAGGCTCCGCGCTGAGCCCCGACATGGGGCTCGATCCCACGACCCTGAGCTCATGACCTGAGCTCAACCAATAATCAAGTGTCAGATGCTCAACCGACTGAGCCACCCAGGTGCCCCGAGTCCATCAGAAAGCTTTTAAAGGGGAAGCCCAGAAGTGACATTAGGCTATCTATTCTGGATAGATCTATCTTATTGTAAATATCTTTCTTTGCTGGCTGTTTGGAAGATGGATTTGACGGGGCTGGACCTGAGGCGAAGAGACCAGTAAGAAAGCTATTGTTGTCCCGTAACTGGGAGAAGATTACGCCTGAGCTAGGACAGTGGGAGGACGTAGAGGAAGAGAGGGTTTTGAGAAATTCCCAGAGGTGCAATCATTGGAACTTGGTGCGGTAGACTGTCTGCCTGGAGAAAGAGGAGGGGGAGTTCAACAGAACTTCAGGTTTCTAGCGCCAGTGATGAAATGGATGCTGGTTCCACCCACTGGGAGAGAGATGGCTGGAGGAGGACGGGGTCCTGCGTCCTGGGCCTCTATCCACTTCTACAGCTGTGGTGACACTTTATTGGGACGGACAAAAGAGAAGGTCCCTGTTACTGAGGAATGTATTGTCTAATTATGGAGCGTGCACGAACAAATTGAACTCCTACATCTTACAGGAAAGAATCGAGCTCTAAGTTGTGTGATAAAAATGATATAATAGGCTAGGCATCCATCGCTCCATTAATTTATTCTCAGTGAGCGTTAACTCTACCAGATAGATAATATCACCATTTTACGGAAGAGAAAACTAAGCCTCAGAGAGTTTAAATAACTTACAGGAGGATCAGTAGACCCACCAGTTTATTAGATGTCTTTATTTGGGTGTCCCATGGGCATCTCAAATTCAATAGGTCTTACAATGGAGCTCTACGATACCCAAGGCACAGGCAACAAAACAAAAAAAATAAACAAGTAGGACTATGTCAAGCTAAAAAGCTTCTGCACAGCAAAGGGAACCATCAGTAAAATGAAAAGGCGACCTACACAATGGGAGAAAATGTTTGCAAAGAACACATCCCGTAAGGGGTTAATATCCAAACTATATAAGCAACTCAATAGAAAAAACCCTCAAATAATCCAATGAAAAATGAACAAAGGACCGAGATAGACATTTTCTCAAAGATCAAAGAAGATATTTAAATGGCCAACAGGTACATGAAAAGGTGCTCAGCATCACTGATCAACAGGGAAATGCAAATCAGAACCACAATGAGGTATCACCTCACACCCGTCAGAGCCAACATCGAAAAGACAAGAGACAACAAATGGGGGAGGGAATGTGAAGAAAAGGGAACCCTTGTGTGTGGGAATGTAAATTCACAGCCACTATGGAAAACAGTATGGAGGCTCCTCAAAAGATTAAAAATAGAACTAGCATATGAGTCAGCAATTCTATTTCTGGGTATTATAGCCAAAGGAAACAAAATTACTGTACTGAACAGATACATGCACCCCCTTGTTCATTGTAACATTATTTACAACAGCTAAGACAAAAAAAGGTGTCTATCACTAGATACATGGAAAATGATGTGAACACACACACACACACACACACACACACACACACACACACACACAGTGGAATACTATTCAGCCATAAAAAGAAGGAAATCTTGCCATTTGCAACAACATGGAGGGAACTTGATGGCATTATGCTAAGTGAAATAAGTCAGAGGAAGACAACTATAGGATCTCATCTGTGGAATCTAAGACAAACTCATGGAAACAGAGATCAGATTTTTGGTTGCCAGAGGTGGAGGGGGGAGGTGGTGCGGGAATTGGGCGAAGTTGGTCAAAAGGTACAAACTCATAGTTATAAGATAAAAAAAAATTCAAAGGATGTAATACACAGCATGGTGACTATAATTAACCATATGGTACATTTGAAGGTGGCTCAGAGAGTCGATCTTCAAAGTTCTCATTACAAGGAAAAGAATTTAGAATGCTGTCAGGTGAATCATTTCACCGTACGTGTACGAAGAAATCACGATGTTGTGCACCTCAAATTTATATAATGTTATCTGTCAATTATATCTTTTTTTTTTCAACGTTTATTTATTTTTTTTGGGACAGAGAGAGAGACAGAGCATGAACGGGGGAGGGGCAGAGAGAGAGGGAGACACAGAATTGGAAACAGGCTCCAGGCTCTGAGCCATCAGCCCAGAGCCTGACGCGGGGCTCGAACTCACGGACCGCGAGATTGTGACCCGGCTGAAGTCGGACGCTTAACCGACTGCGCCACCCAGGCGCCCCAATTATATCTTAATAATACTGAAAAAAAAAAAAAAGAAAATCATTGTCGACTCCCACTAACTTCTATGTTACCCAACTTGGTGGCTATCCCAGCACGAGAAAGTGGAAAGAGCGTGAGTTTGGGCGTCATAAGACTTAGGTTCAAATTCTGACTAGGCTCGTGCTGAGTTACTTTTGTGATTATTTGACATCACTGAGACCCAGCTCCATGAGAGTCTGAATTCATCAGGCTGGGCCAATCCCAGACAAGGGAAGGGAGGCTGACTTCCTCCTCCTGGATGGGTATTAGATGCTTAGGGAGGAGTTCAGGCTGGTGGAAGGATGCTCGGGCCCAGGGCTGCCCCTTCTCCTGGGGCCCAGGGACCACCCTGAGCCCTGTTCTTTTGTCAGTTGCCTTGGGGACACACATCTCTGAGCTTGGTCTTCTATGTACAGAAGTGCTCCCAGCCTTGAGGCACCTGCCTGATCTCCGGGTTGTGAGTTTGAGTCCCATGTGGGGTGTAGAAATTACTTGAATCAATAAAAATTAAAAAAACACAAGCACAATCAACTGAGACAGCGACGTGCTCCCAGCCTTGGGGCACCTGGCTGTCTCAGTTGAAAGAGCATGTGACTCTTGATCTCCGGGTTGTGAGTTTGAGTCCTATGTGGGGTGTAGAGATTACTTGAATCAATAAAAAAAAAAAAAAGTGCTCCCAGCCTTCAGGTCTTCCCCACAGAGCAGACTGAGGCTGGGAGCCGCTGTGGTAGGCCTTTCACATCCATGCTGAGCAAACTTTCAGGGTTAACTGGGGTCCTTACCCTCTTCCCACATTCCTGTCCCAGGGACTGGAAAAAAAAAAAAAAAAAAAGCTCTGCTGGCTATGACCTACTGCGCTAAACTCTTTGAACTTCAGTCTTCTTATCTGGAAAAGGGGGTTAATAACGCCCACTCGCCAGGTCTGTTGTGAACATGGAAGGAAGTTGACGCATAGTCGTCCTCTTACCCTCCTTCTTTCCTTCCTCTCCATTGCCACCTGCTCCCAGATGCCAAGCCAGAAGCTGGGGAGTCACCCAGCCTCCTTTCTCTCCCTCCCTCCCTGAAAATGATCACATGCCGTGCCGGTCATTCCTGTCTCTTGACCTGCCATGCCCACTACCTGGAAGCTGAGTTCAGACCCTCATCACTTTCTACTTATTACTGCGGTAGCTTGCTAAATTATTCTCCTACACCCGGTGCCATCTCCTTCTGGCCCATCCTCTATGCTGTTGCTATTTCGAAAATGCAAATTGGATCATGTCTCTTTCCTGCTTAAAATTCTTCATTTGCTTCCCATCACCTTCAGGATAAAAGCCAATCTCTTTAGCGTGCCACACACAGTCCTTTGCGATCTGGCCCCTGTTTGTCGCTCCGGTCTCATCTATTCCAACCCCACTTCCCTCTCCTGATCTAACACATCACGTTCTGGCTCTAGAGGTGCTTGAACATTTAGAGATCCCTGAACAAGCTGGGCTCACTCGCCCCTGAACACGAGCCCTTGTTATTCTGTCTGGTTGGCGTTGCCATACACACCTCAGCTTCCAAAGCACCACCGTCACCGCCCCCCCCCCTTCCCTGATCCTCCCGACCCGCGTGGCCCTTCAGGCCCCCGCGCACAGAAGACTGCCTTTGGGAGACTGTGGGTCAGAGCTACACCTCTGCACACACTTATCTGTCACACCACTTAACACATTGCTGAGCGATTGTTTCTTTCAGATTCTGTCAATCAACTGTGAGTCGTGGAAGCCAACAGCAGCCTCTTTCTTTTCGTTTCTCAGACCCTGAGGGTTTGTATGCACCAGGCCCATATAATAAATGCTTATGGAATGAAGAGATAGGATATGCATTACGGTCTGATTCCAAACTCACGCTCTTTCCACATGTCGTTATTGGGGACTGCATTCACTTAGCAGGTATTTAACGGACACCCACCTTACACTAGGCATTTTCTAGCAGTACAGGTTCCGTGATGTCACCTGGACACATTCCTGTTTCCCTTTTAGTCACTGTCTTTTACAGCTACTCCTCCCTTGCTATCCTGGTTCTCCGACGGGAAACTCATTAGGCTTCTAGTCTGATTCCTGACTCCATTCTGGCCTTCTGAGCCGTTCCTACCCGCCATGTTCGCAGCTGACATGTGGCTGACCTCACTCAGGTGTTGAGGTTTGAGCCAAACCTCCAGTCTCAGTCTGCTGTATTCTGTTTGGCTCCCCCAGGTTCCGGTTCAAACGCTTCCCTTCTCTTCTGTCACTTTCCCTACATTCACCCAGACTCTTATACTTTGTCCAACTGCAAAATCCCCATCTTGCTCTCCTGCTCCTCACCCTTCTCTTGCCAGATCAGCCCTGTTTCCTCTGGAAGAATAATCTAAAAATGCTGTTTGTACAAAGGTCAGGTTTAAGTTCCTTATTCTGATATTCAAGGCCCTACACATCTCCTATAGCTTCCCTCTTCACCAACCAGTCTTTTTTTAAAAAACAGACAAACATGCCACTGATGAGTTTTCAAAAATTTTTATGTTTACTTATTTATTTTGAGAGAGAGAGAGAGAGAGAGAGAGAGAGAGAGAGAATCCCAAGCAGTCTCCTCACTGTCAGCGCAGAGCCTGATGGGCGGCTCAGTCTCACAAACTTCGAGATCATGGCCTGAGCTGAAATCAAGAGTTTAGTGCTTCACTGAGTCACCCAGGTGCCCCTCATCAACCACAGTCTTATTTCATTATTTTTCTCTTGTTAACACCCAGAGGCCAGATAGATACATCTTTTTTTTTTTTTTCTTCTTTCCATTTCCTTCCACTATTTGTCTAAATATTATCCTTCCCTTGAGGCCCAACCCAAATCCCATTTTCTGCAGGAAGGTTTTGGTCTTTTGGTCCTGGACCATGCCTATCTTCTTTGATCTATTACTATTTACTATGATGCAACTTACTGTTGTACACACTGTTGGGCATGTAAACATCTAAGTAAGCCAGATCTGTCCTCCTGCCTTTTTTTTTTGCAGCGCCTATGAGCTGAGAATGGTTTTTATATTTAAACTTAAAAAGAAGAAAAAGAATATTTCACGACACATGAAAATTACGTGAAATTCACACTCCAGTGTCCACAAATAAAGTTTTATTAGCATATAGCCACCCTTATTGTTTATGACTGCTTTCAGGCGGTGGCGGGAGACTTGAATCATTTTAACAGAGACCACGATGCCTGCAAAGCTTACAATATCTACTCTCCGGTTGTTACAGAAAAAGCATGCTGATGATCTCTGACCTAGGACCTTAAATTCTCTTTATAATCTTTGCAGAGCTGTTTAAGAACTTGGGAGAGGTGTGCTTCGTTACAGGCAATCTTTTCAATACTAATTAACCATTCATTAGAAAGGTGGGGGTAGCCAGAGGAGCAGGTTGCATAGAGTGAGTAGGAGCCAGCCTGGTTAGAAACTGGGTAACTTAGGCAACCAGATTCCCATTGGTAACTGAGAGTCAGAGGATCTCAGGTGGATGGGGGAAAAGACGTGATCTTTCCCCCTTCTTCTCTGTTTCTGACCTAGCAGAGAAAGTGTAAAAGCACTTTGGTCATGGATAGAATTGTTGAATCATGACATTGTACACCGGAACCTAATATAACCCTGTATGTTAACTATAATGGAATTAAAATTTTTTTAATTACCAAGGAATAAAAAAAAAAAAAAAGTGAAAATGTGAAAGCACCGAGGATCCAGCTAGAGAAAGGGTATTGAGGTCTTCTTATCTGAATCTGGTTGTTGAAAAGAGATCAGTGGTTCTCGGCCGAGAGTAGCCCAGCTATAATGACTCAGTTGTTACAGGCCATGAGGGAAACTATCAAAAGGATGTCATAGCTGAAGCTGAGAGAGTTTGGTTTTGGCACACTGAAACTCTGTGGAGGCTTTACATACGCCTAAAAGTTTCTTCAATGGCTTTACAGTGCCTAGAAGTATCTAGGCAAGAGGATTTGGAGGATTTCCTCAAAGCAGAAATGAAAGCTAGATAGGTAAAAGGGAGTATCAGTGGAAGTTCTTGGGGAGTTCATGACTCTCGCCTCTGTGTTTGACTTCCCTTATCTTGCTCAAACCATATTTTCCCTCTGGAACTTAGACGACATAATCATTGAGTAAAATTCCATCTTCTTGAAAAACCGTCTATGCAGATTGGACCGTGGGCTTCATCTTTCACATCTGCTCCCTACACCCCACTTGGCTAGGGGACTCTGGCACTCGAACAGGAACCACCACATGGGCAGCTACCTAAATTGCAGGAAGACACAGGCTAACGGGACTTGCATGTTGAACCCTATTTCAATGGCACCAATAGGGGCAAAGTCATATTAAGTGTGTCTCCTTTTTTTTTTTTTTTTTTTTTTTTTTTTTTTTTTTTTTTA